>NC_090187.1:36867497-37214164 GCF_024679245.1 Pseudorasbora parva | reverse complement strand
GCCTTTATTTTGAATAGGTGCCCTCTAGCGGACGGAAAAATTACATAGTGTAGCTTTACCCCTACACCTGAGAATGGAGTACTTGGATGGAGCATCATAAGGCAGTTTTACGGTTTTAGTTGAAAACAATGTCGTGTAACCGGCCCCTTAAACAGATCACCTAACATTTATTGATGAATACTGTCTGTCATTTTAGCATTAGATCGATGGCGGATACCCTCAGCTCAAGACATTCTCACATCCTTTCATTCCTACACTAACTGATCTCTGCTGGTATCTGTATCACCTCACCTTGATTGAGCGATTAAGGTAGCAGTGTAAAATAGAAACGACAAAGCAGAAATGAAAAACAATCAAAGTGAAAAGCTCCAGGTTGTAGTCATGAAAACTGTGGCTTTTAATGTAAACACTACATTCGATTGGTTTTCCAGCACGAACATCCCACATGAAAGAACAACCATTCACTAAAGAAGAGGGAGAAAAAGCAGCACAAAAGCATTCACTTGGAGAGGAAAAAGAAAGGATTTTAAAAAAAGAAGGGAAGGAGATCAAAATCAACAGTGTAGGTAATTGTACAGTTTTTTTCTCTTTTTCATTGAATTTAAAACTGAGAAGGCAGAGAGGGAGGATAGATACATCTTTCCAAATCTACGTGTGATAGGTGAGAGCTGTGCTTTTCTATGCAGACCTGGAAGGTGTTTGAGTACAATTCTCAAAAAACCAAGAGAAAGCGCATGAATCTGTACAGCCGTGCACAGCCCCGCCCTCTCCAGCACCGGGGGCGGGGCCGTGCCACCAAAAAGTGGTTCGTTCAAAGAAACAAAAACAAAAAAATAAATCAATACATATACTGTAATTCAGGCTAAGTAAAGACATTGCAATGCAGGGCGAACAGGCAAAAAGATTCGGTACAGTTCATCAACATCAACATGGGTAAGTCAGTAAGAACGGTTCAAGAGTGGATCACAGGAACCCTTGCAAAATTCTTTTTTTTTTAAAAAAAGGGGGAGAGAGGGGAAAAAAAAGTTCTGTAGCTACAAAGCACAAGAAATATACCTTTTAATAATATTACAGAATAATCATTGATATTGGTATTATCATCATCATCATTGTCGTCGTCATCGTCGCTTGTTGTTATTATTGTAACCCTTTTTTTTTTTTTTTCTCTCTCAATTATTTCTACTTGTAAAGATTCTAGAATTGGAGGATCTACAGCTTTCTACAAAGACTGACAGCCCAATGACCTTCGTCTGCAAACCTCCACATCATTTCTCCAAACCCCACATCTACCCACCCACCCCCTTAACCCCGCCCAAATGATGCCCTTTCTTTTTGCTGCGTCTGTCTTTTCGGTTTTCTTTTTTCCTCTTTTTTTGTTCTTTTTATTTCATGTTTTATTCTTTATTTATGCACCATTAGCTATGTGAAGCAGTTAGCTGTTTCTTTATACAAAGGCTGAGGGGTCATGCTATCAGTGACGGGGACTCCATTACCCAGCCAACTAAAACAGGAAGAAACCTAGGAAAGAGAAGGAATGAAGAGGGAAGGGTGACAATGGATGAGAGGTAGAAGAATGGACAAGGTATGGTAAGTACAAAGGAAGTGTGTGGGACAGATGATCAATAAATAAATTAATAAATTAATCAACAACAATACAAAAGTAAAAGTTCCTTACGAGACAAATGTTAATAAGTTCTCAAAACAGTGACCTAGTGTTTCTAGTACTACTCCCAGACACGTCATTCTCAGAAGGTTGGCACTGATATGATACTTGCGATCATCGCACTGGTTCGACGGGCCCGGGGTCACGCGCCCCGCTGCCCCGGGACCTTCCCCAGAGAGCTGACCTACGGAAGTGACGGGGATGGGTAGACGAAACGCAAGAAAATCCTGGGTGTTTCCATTCTCTACGATATCGAACAGTACTACAGTGATTACAAATCGGGAGCGGGGAACACGCTACAACTGACTTGAACCATAGTGCTCCAGACTAGCATAACTGTGGATTTAGCTATGGTCACATTATCATCAAAGTAAATTCATATAGCCAGGCAAACATGTACATCCCCCCCTGACTGATATTCGTGTAATAAATATACATACAATGACATAAAACATAAAAAAATTGTAAAAGAAAGACATTTATCAAAAAGGAAATGAGGGTTGTTTAGTTCAAACCATAAAGACACAGTGGAAAACAGGGGAGAACGAAACGTACGACAGCAAAGGAAAATAAAAACACAAAAAGGTCCCAACTTTGTTCTAAAACCATAAAGGCTGGGTTTCTATAAGAAATCAGTTCTGTTGGCAGCTCTTTGAAAGACAAACTAAAAACATTTCATATATATATAATATATTTATATATTTGTATATGCCTATTTTAAAATTATCATTATCATTATTTACCAACTTGCATTTTCAATAATAATCATTTCCAAAGAAGTGGCTCAAGAGAGAGAGAGAGAGAGAGAGAGGGAGAGAGAGAGAGAGAGAGCGAGAGAGAGGAGGGGGCGGGGGGGCTCAGTACAAGCCGCAGCCTCGCAGATTGTTGGCGATGATGATGTCGGTCACGGCATCGAACACCACCTGGATGTTTCCTGTATCCGTGGCACAGGTCATGTGACAGTAGATCTCCTTATTAGGCGAGCGGTTCTTGCTTTCAAATTGTGCTTGGATGTAAGCAGCTGCATCGTCGTAGGTGTTTGGACCTACAGATTAGGAAAGAGTTCAAATTAATATGCGAGAGAAAGTTTGTCCGATATTATGCCCAAATTGAAAATTAATAATCTTCAAATCAGCTTTGTGCTTGTCACTCCAGACCAAGCTCGGTCCTTGAGGGCCACTGTCCTGCAGAGTTTAGCCCCACCTCGCCTCAACACACCTGCCTGCAAGTTTATAGTATGCCCAGTAAGACCTTGATTAGCTATCTTGTCCAGGTGTGTTTATCAGGATTGGACACCCCTGCTCCAGACACTCATCAATCCAATATTTCAAATGACCTTGGTGACTTCTGACATTCACAAATGTCTCTTCTGTTCTCTAACACATAACAGCAATGCATTTTTTTAACGTGACTCCTTATGAAGCAAGAAAAGCTGCTGAATCTACGTATTATGTATGAGACCCTTTATGGACTAAAAAATATCTGGGCAATTCAAGTCACACTAAAAATGTCTGAATTTGTATTGCATTAGAAAGAAATGCTTAAACCAAGCAGCATCTACAGTACATACAAGTAATACTAGACAATGTTTTTCTCAGGTGTCCTAGTAAAGTAACCACTGATGGACTTCATCATTTTATGCACATAATCCACTAACGTTTGACAACCACAAAGGGCCGCATTTTAATGATCTGAGCACATGGTCTGAAGTGCATTGCACATGTGCGCCAAGTCTGAATCCACTTGTGCTAGTTTAACAACGGAAAAAACTGTTGGGGCACCAGGCGCATGGTCCAAAAGGGTTTTACCTAGTCTCTTAATGAGTCATTGGGCATAACGTGCAATAAACCAATCACAAGTCTCTTCTCTCATTCCTTTTGAAAGCCAGTTACGCTTGCACCATGGAGAATTTGCTATCTATGTACCTGGCGGAATTTGCATGCGGAAAGAACTGTTCTTCAGAGAGGAATTCTTTTATTTTTAATATGTTTAATTGTTTGTGTGCTGCCGCACTCTGTGTGTGTAATATGTAGAGTGTACACAAGTTGTCCACCCGCCTATAAGCACACATTACTAAAACGTCCTTTAAGCAACAACAAAAAATACTGCGCGATTGACTTTAGACCAAGTTTCAGTTTCAGTTTCAGTCGTTTTCTGTTACTTCGAAATAGCAAGCGCCAACAATGCAGCTGAATACACCTTGTCCCCATGGGTGAACAGATGGCCGCGAGTGCATTTTCTATTTAAACAATGTGGCGCTGAATATGAAAATGATAACTGTGTCAGGCTGAAACTAGCAAAAAACACTTGCATCTCGGCTGGCGTCGCATTGGGCCGGGTGTATGATAGAGCCCAGTGTGTCCAAAATCTTCATTTTGAACAATAGATCAAAATGTTGAAAGATTGTTTATTTATTTATTTTACTTTAATAATTAAATTAACTATTAAGGACAAATCATTATACAATTACTTGTACATTTAATTTAAATACATATAACAATTATTGTCCAAATACTTGTCTTCATTTTGAACATTATATTTAACAGTAAGTTCACCCAAAAATTCGCACAATGATCGCACCAGCTTAACTCATCAGACGGAAGTCAGCCGATGGGAAAACTTGATCACATTATATGACTGGCACAGCAACGGTTGGAGTTAAAAATCTTCATTTGTGTTTGACTGAAGAAACAGACACACCTACATGTTGGATGCACTGGGGGTAAGCAGATAAACATCTGATTTTCATTTTTGGGTGAACTAACCCTTTAAGATATTTTTATTTAATCATGAATTAATTTTAGTTATATTTAATAAGTGATTTACATATACTGTCACTATCCAAATGATTTTGTCTTAATTTTGAACAATATAAAGATTGCAAGAGGTTGTGTACTGTTTAAATATTCATGTTATAATATTTAAAATGTAGTGTAACTAACTACCTTAAATAATATTTTGTCAAATGTTCTGTTTCAAAACAAAACAATGGAAATACATTTTCCTTGCGACTTCACTGTCCAAATGCTTTTTAAAAAGCAACACTAAGGGTGGAACGAGTCTACCAGAGGCAGTGAAATGTATTCTGTCAGAAGAGAATTTGACAGACCTGCAGACATCCCTCTGTGCCCACCTTTTACCCATGACTGCACATGCACGATTCAGCTACAGCTCTCCACAGCGCTGCTCCATCCTTTGCCTCCCGTATTACGGTGACTTAAAAATGTAGGATGGTCTGAGTCTAGTGTTAAACCTGACCAATAAGAAACAGCAGAACATCGGAGGGCATTCTTACCTGTGTATTCAGGGAAACAGATACTCAGGGGAGATTTCTTGATCTTTTCAGCGAACAGGTCTTTCTTGTTGAGGAAGAGAATGATGGAAGTGTCAATGAAGAATTTGTTGTTACAGATGGAATCGAACAGCATAAGAGACTCGTGCATGCGATTCTGCAAGAGGAAAAGAAACCAGAAAGGAGGACAGACAGAGAAAAAGGGGCAGAGAGAAAAACCCGAAAAAAGTTTAGTGGTGATATATAAACAGCAAGAGTCAAGATAAGCAACTAGCCGAAGCCCACGAAAAGCAAAACATCGACTGTCACGAAAAACATCTTGGAGTCAAAGTATTGTTTCAACATCATGTAATCACAGATGAGCACAGATTATGAATACAAGTCTTGGTAACAGTTTAATTATAATCTGCTCACTCTAATAATGTGATGCTTCACATTACGCAGTGGAAATAAGCAGCACTCAAAAATCTGTTTATTTGCAGAAGATGCAGGGCTCAAAAATGAGTGCCACACACTGGATTTAATGACTACTTTATTCATTCATGTCATATAAATAGACATCCATTGTTCAATAAATAATCACAGCAGTGAGACACACATACAAACAATAATTACAGCAATTTGACAAAAACAAACAAACAGAAAAGTGATGGACGGTAGGATTACAGTAAGATGTCTGATGGGAGAATATGGCTCCCGTATGCCGGGTCCTGCTGTTTTTAATCACAATTAGCAATGAATTAAATATTACAAAGGAATGCACTATTTCATACGTATGTACCATTATAAGTGAACTGTTATATTAGCATTACGTACCGCCTGAATGTATTACATTTGTCAGTCTGATGTAAGGATTCTGGATACATCACTAACTGCCTATGGCTAAAGGCCAGGGAACAAATTGGCCTTTGTCCCTCAGCGACAGACAGACTCAATTACCCTTGAGTTTCTTTACCTTGGCCACTGAACTAATTACCCATGTGTTTGAGCTGACAATTGATGTGCATTAGCCATCCGTCTTGTTACTCGACATTCTTTAAAATAATAATCCAAAATGTATGGGCGCCAATCTGGGATTAAAGGTGGGGTAAGTGTTATTTCAAAACCGTTTTAGAAAAAGGACTCGGGCCAAGTGGAATAAACTTGTAGCGAATCAGCAGGTAAGGGGCGTGTCTACTAATGATGATGATAAGAGAGGCTCAACGTCATTATTCAAAACACAAGACACACATAACGGACATTAGCCGAGAACTAATATATGCTGTTTTTTGCTTCACTATGCTCGTGTGTCATGTTCGCTTGTTTGTCCATTTGCGATCGTATTGTGGCTCCCTTCAGCGATGATAAAGACCCGTTCATTTCCACACCGTATGAAGCATCTAAATCTCCTCACTGTTTGTTTCAAGCGTCAGCTCACAAAATACAAGTCACAATCCTACAAGTAAGATACTATACTCCTAATATATGTTTGTTTCCTCTTTTCATCATCTATATAATCCTAATCTTGTCATAATTTTAATATGTCATTAGCTGGACTAGTTTACTATCGAGTTGTTCATGAGAACGGTTTGTGTTTTTGTGATCGCTATAACTCTAATCTTGTCATAATTGTAATATGTCGTTAGTTGGACTGTCATGCTCGTGTACTATCGAGTTGTTAAGAACGGTTTGTGATTTTGTGATGGAACGGGTGACTTTTTTATTGAATATTGGACCTGGATTAGTAACACACAGATTCTGCCATAGTCGTTGCCTGGGTTCGTATGTGTGGGGCGGAGCTATCTAAATTGGGGCGAGACCCTTTTGGGGGTAGGGGCGTGTTTGTTTTGGTGATTTGAAATAACAACGGTTTCCAGATAGCACTTACCCCAACTTTAATGTCAAAGTTGTTTACTAAAAAGTGCTTTCCCTTTAGGCTCATTGTTTGGCCTCTAGAATGAAACTCAATACACGCAAACACATATGCACTGACCAATAATGGACCTGAACAATCACTGAAATGTGCTCAGTACTGACACTGGCCTTAACAGTACACATAACTGTTTATAGTTGGCACAATTCAGCATGTTTTACAGTACATTAAGGAAACCCTCATTTATGATCAAATTAAATCAAATGTTACTGTTACTGTTTTGGCTTGTCTGTATAAAAGGAATCACTGTCCTTCGGCTCTCTGAAGCAAATGATTCAATTCAATCACATTTCTCATAGATTAACAGTAGCTAATAACTGACTGAGGTTTAAAGGTCATACAAGATGTTTGACTGAAGTCAGGGTGTAGATTATTAAGCCTGTAAACCCCCTAAAGACAGTCAAATCAAAAGGCTGAGGAAGCCTCGGTGGAAACAAAACGTTATAGGACTTTTACTTTAGGGTGTGCTCACACACAGTTCACAGTTCCCTTGGTCATTTAACCACTGAACCTAAAGGCATAGGGATATGTTCACAACCAGATTAGTAAGCTTTTTCTCGTATATATTTTGCAACGGAACTGACAGAACATCGAAAACCATGCTGTGTGTTGGGATAAATACACTTTTTGTATGTGTGTAACTTGCATACATATGATGGTGTTTTGATCAGCTGAGAACTTGTGAAGAGCTTATAAAATTTGATAAGGAATCA
Source organism: Pseudorasbora parva (assembly GCF_024679245.1). Lineage (NCBI taxonomy): Eukaryota > Metazoa > Chordata > Actinopteri > Cypriniformes > Gobionidae > Pseudorasbora > Pseudorasbora parva. The sequence goes on along the minus strand of NC_090187.1, from coordinate 37,206,584 downwards.
AAACAGCAGCAGGAATCCCTCCGTCACACACACAAACAAAAATCGACTGCGAGGAGACGTGGTTCTGATGCCTGTACCGAACCGTGATGGGCAACATCGTGACTATGACAAGAAAAACAGGCACACTTGAGCATTCTGTCCTTTTAAGGGTCGCACCTTGTGATATCAAGTCCCATTTTGTTTACATGTCTTTGGTCTGTGTTGCGTTCATATTTCAATCGAGCCGCACCAGAGTTCACTTGGAGGCGGGCCGAGACCCATCTTTTCAGTCTCGGTCCGCTTGTTTGGTGCACACCAGGGTTCAGATGCAATCCCACCAGGGTTCGTTTTAATTGAACCAAACATGCCAAGTGTGAACACACCCTTACTTTAGTGCCAAATTCAAATTTGGCTAACACTTTATTTCAATGTTCCACTTCTTCTAACTATAAGTAACTTTGCAACCACATCAACTAACTCTCATTAGAGTATTTTAGTAGACTCTCTGCTTAATATCTGCTAACACTATTTGGATGCTCCTCCAACAGATATTCTACTGACTATAACTTTGCAAGTACATGTCAACTCTACTAACCCAAACTCTAACACCTCATCTAACCTAACCGTCTACTACGACATCTACAGTCTACTAATACTTTAATGAGAGTTAGTTGACATGTTGTTGCAAAGTTTCTTACAGTTAGTAGAATATTTAAAGTGGACCACCAAAATAAAGTGTTAATTAAAACAACTATGTTTACATTTAACAATTCTTCAGACATGTAAAAAAGGCAACATTTATTTAAAATGGTCATCCTCCCTGAAAGTCACTGTATAATTCACACAAACTGACTAAAGTGATTGTTTAGAGACACACATACATCCATAGTAGCCGCAAACATCCAAAGCGTATATGGCACCGTGAATTATTGTCAATTACAGATCTGTATTGTCACATACTCAAAGCAGGCCTCAAATGGTAATGGTAAAGGTCTCAGTTCAAAGCAATGCACATGTCTGCCCATTCTAGAGCAGGCAACAGCTCATCAGCTCATCCCTCTTTTCAGCTCCGGTCCATTCAGTTCCTGTTACAGTCATATTCCTGCAATGACTAATAGCACAGCTTGTTGCTCTTGTTAAAACGGTCTCACCCCTAGATTTGACAAGCCCTCCTGCGTTCTGTGACCAGTTATTCAAGCAAGATAAAACTGACAGAATTACACACAAAACAGTAACGTGTTGTGATTCTGTCACTTCAGTCATACTGATATGAAGCACACATCTCTATTTGTTGCAGTTGTGTGTGATTTTGGTGTTACTTGCATGTATGTGTAAAGTGTATACCATTCAAAAATGTTGGTAAGAGGTGTGTGTGTGTGTGTGTGTATATATATATATATATATATATATATATATATATATATATATATATATATATATATTTTAATACTATTATTCAGCATGGATGATCAAAAGTGACAGTAGCCTAAAGATTTTGCATTGTTACACAATTTTCAAATAACTGCTGTTCTATTCATCAAAGTATCATTTTTTCAAATCATTAAAAAATATACATCACGGTTTCCACAAAAAAAGTAATTTTACAAATTGCTTTAAAGGATGCTTTTCATTGACCCTAAAGTTTTATGTGTGTGTACACATATACATATACATGAGCTGTGTGTGTATGTATATTTATATGTATATATGTAGATACATATATACATACATTTACATACACATACACACATGCACATACAATTTACATTTAATGGGTTTATGTGAATAAAGTCTATTAATGTTCAAAAATGTGGCTTTCAATATATAGGCCTACATTATACAATATACAGTAGTGGCGAAAAATGATGACTGGTTTGGGGGTTTGTTTTTAATGACACTAAGTTCAATTAAACCATCAAAATGTAATGAAAATATTTTATATATTTAAATATTTTACATTTGATGGAAGAATAAAACACTACACTTGGTTACTTTACTTTTGGCCACTTCTGTATATATATATACATATTATAGTGTGTAATTCGGTTTCAGTCAGATGAATGTGATATTGTGATATGTTGTTTTTCTCTCCTTATAAATCAGCTTTGTCTGTTCTCAACACAATACAAAAAGCAAATAAAAAGATATTTTGTATCTTTGGAGTGTCCTGGGTGTCTGGTATAAAAGGTCCAAAATTCAATTTTGAAGAATAACACGTCCTGCTGGGTTTTTTTAGAATGCTAAAAGGCTAACATTTTTGTGGTTTGGCTCAGGGCATTGGACATTTGCACTCTCTTCTAAATGCCAAGTAAATGTCAAGCCTAGTGTTTCATCAACACTCTGAGATGCCAACCCAGAACACATGTAATATGAGCCAGCTCGTGAATATTCGTGGAATTCATATCCAAAATGCAAAATTAAAAATATTGCTATATAACCTCTGGTATCATTAATATGCATAACGTGCAATAAAGAAAAGAGAATAGGGCTGAATTCACAAGCTCAGTTACAATTGGATAAAAGTAGGAGTTTAGAGGAAGTTTGGCACCAGTTTTTATCAAAAATATCTCCTGACACACCAAGAAGGTGTCAGGAAGGACATTCAAAGCACATTCATATATTTGTAACAATGAACCTAAATCAATAGTTGAGTTTGGACCTTCAGTTAAAATTTAGCACATAAATTAAAGTACAGCTCTGTGAGAACTACTAGCAGATTTGAGTCAGATCTCACCTTATAAAAAGACATCAAAAGGCCTGATGGACACCAATGGAAATAATTAAGAGTATAAAACTAAATGTCACATATCCAGCAACAGCCGCCACTGTATTGTGGGGCTGTGAAAGGGCTGGGCAACACACTGAGTTAGTAGAGACCACAGAAGCGCAGGTTGTTAGCGATGATGACATCAGTGACGGCGTCGAAGACAAACTGAATGTTGTCTGTATCTGTAGCACAGGTGGTGTGCGAGTATATCTCCTTGTCAGTTGACTTGTTCTTACTCTCGTACTGGGACTGAATGTAGTCCACCGCTTCCGTGAACATGTCCAAACCTGCAGCACAGGATGAGTCAGGTAAGGACAGAAAAACAGCACTTGAAATATTGAATTGAGTGAATAAAAGAAAACAGAAATTGTGATTAAAAAAAAAAAAAGCCAATGTTTTACATAAAGGACCTTTTGGAAAGACAGTAAAAGTGAGTAGAAAGAATTGTGGTAAATATAAATTGGAAACCTAACACTTATTATTCATCGATAAGGCATTACATTATGACAGGTGTATAACACCTTTTAGTGGGTGGGATATATTAGGCAGGAAGTGAACATTTTGTCCTTAAATTAACATAGTAACATTGGCCCTTGTAAAGTTGGCCCTTAAATGGCCCTTACACTTGTCAAGTGTAAGGATTTGAGCAAGTTTGACAAGGGCCAAATTGTGATGGCTAGACAACTGGGTCAGAACATTTCCAAAATTGCAGCTCTTGTGGAGTGTTCCCGGTCTGCAGAGGTCTGGATCGATCAAAAGTGGTCCTAGGAAGGAACAGTGGTGAACCGGCAACAGAGTCATGGGTGGCCAAGGCTCATTGATGCACGTGGGGAGTGAAGGCTGGTCTGTGTGGTTAATGCTGGTTCTGATAGAAAGGTGCCATAATACAAAGTGCATCGCAGGCAGGTGAGAATCGGAACTGGACCATGGTATTCTCGGGTGCCTGTGGTCTCTTTCAGCAGGATAATGAGCCCTGCCACAAAGCAAAATTGGTTCAGGAATGGTTTGAGGAGAATAAAAAGAAGTTTGAGGTGTTGACTTGGCCTCCAAATTCCCCAGATCTCAATCTAATCGAGCATCTGTGGGATGTGCTAAACTAACAAGTCCAAACCATGGAGGCCCCACCTTGCAACTTACAGGACTTAAAGGGTCTGCTGCTAACATCTTAGTGCCAGATACCACAGCACAAGTGGAGTCCATGCCTCGACGGGTCAGGGCTGTTTTGGCAGCAAAAGGGGGTTATATAATGTTATGTCTGATCGGTGTTATGTGCATATTACATATGAAATATACCAATTTTTTATATAGCTTTACGTAATGCTATATAATAAAGCTTCATAATAACTTTACATAGTTCAAATTCTTTTAGCTGTCTGAAAGTGTTTACAGCAAATTAAAACTTGTATTATAATCAAATTATTTTTTAATTCAAAATATATTACATAACTAGTGGTACAATCGCCTTTCATCTCAAAGCCCAAGGATAAAATCTTGTATTTGTCTTTTTAATGAATAAAAAACTTCCTCAGGCAGAGAAAAGGCTTTTTTCTGACTACAGTTACTCAGCACATGCCCAGGGAAGTTATTTCTGTTTCTCAAACTTATTTGTGATTGTTTGTACAGTTTGTCTCCCATCTATCATTCAGTATAATGAGTGAGGAAATGTTTAAGAGCAGCTATGGAGAACGCTGAAGTGCTCAGATGACTCTTTTGGCTGTTTCTCCTCAGTGCTGGAGAATAAAGAAACGCAGGCTGTCCAGATTATGGGTGAGAACACATCCAAAATGAATAAAATAACAGGATGGCTTTTCTCCTGAAGATTTATTGTGCTAATTGGCTTCTGGAGAGAGTGTTTCTCCAATCTCCTCCTCATTAATTATTTTGTCTTTTCATCCTATCTGTCCTTTCTTTCTATTGCTTAACACCAGGGTGTAATGAGTTTACCTGTGTACTCTGGGAAGCAGATAGTTAAGGGAGATTTCTTAATTTTCTCCTCAAATATGTCCTTCTTGTTGAGAAAGAGAATGATGGAGGTGTTTGTGAACCATTTGTTGTTGCAGATGCTGTCAAACAGCTTCAAGGACTCGTGCATGCGGTTCTGCAGAAAGAAAAATAAAACATTAACATCATTTACAGACAGGCATCCATAAACACAAACATATACATTTACTTAGCTATATAGGGACATACATATTCTATTGTTTTTAAAGCTTATATATAATATACAAAATAACGTGCATAACACAGCCTTTAAAAAATATTTTAGCATGTTTAGAATAAAATATAAAAAAGAATAAATATATAATATAATATAACATTTATAAAATAAATAAAATAGTTATTTGTTTTATTTAAATGTTAATTTTATTTATGAATCCTAAAGAACACCAAATGTATAGGTTTTGTCAGATTTAGCTCACAAAATTGTCCCCGAAATATAGCTAAGTAAACCCACATACACACTTTTTCAGGTGCTCTTATCCACACATGCAAATGCACTCTCTCTCTCTCTCTCTCTCTCTCTCTCTCGCTCTCTCTCTCTCTCTCTCTCACACACACACACACACACACACACACACACACACACACACACACACACACACACACACACACACACGGGTGTAAATCGCACTCTAAGTGCAAAATTAGAATATGACGTGAGACAGAAACAGAAAAAAAGAAAGGAAATTTAACAAACAGCCAAGAAGCCAGAAAAGGAAACAAAACATATTCCACTAACTAAAGACTGAATTACTCTCACGATGATATACAATGAATCTCATGTTAATTATAAAGGGAAAATGGTAACGATATATACTGTCCTAATTTCCATATGTGATTAATAAATGATTATTCTGCTCATTATTTGTTTTTCATCTGAATGGTAATGAATTCAGAGTTGGAAGCAGTCACTCTCTCTTTGATGTGTCCGATCATATCAGGAGAAAAAGAGGTCAGACAATCAACTATAACCAAAAACAGCCAATAAAAAAAAATTAAATATGGTGTATTTCAAAAACAAGCACACAAGCAAACACTTAAAGGGATATCTCGTTCAAATATGAAACATTCTGTTAAACAATTATAAACCTGTATGACCATTTGGGTGCCTATTTAATCTCGTGGCAGAAAATTAAGCCATGAAATAAAATAATAAAAATGTTGTTTCAAGTTTATATTTCACAATTCTGACTTTACCCCGTCAGAATTGTGAAATATAAATATGCAAGAGTTACAAATTCCGAATTATAAACTTGCAGAAAAAGTCAGAAATGTGAGAAATGATATCTATGTAAAATATCAGTGAAAATACTCAGGTGCAGACTCCATTGTCTCTAGAGACAGAAGGATGCCAACAACAACAACATGTAAAATGTAGATTTAAATATAATTTAATGCTGTAACATTTATTAGGGGCTAATACATTATGTCCCCTACAAACTGCATATGTCAACATTATGTCGACCTATTGTTAACATCATATTCATGCTCTAAGAGGGATAGTTCAAACATGAAAAATCAGTCATTATTTATTCACCCTCAAGTTGTTTTAAACCTGTATGAATTTCTTTCTTCTGCTGAACACGAAGAAATTTTGAAGAATGTACAACAGTTGATGGACCCTATTGACTTCCATAGTATTTTTATCATTAAAAAAATCCACACTCTTAAAAATGTCTTCTCTTGTGTTCAGGAGAAGAAAATTCATACAGTAAATGATGACAGTTTTCCTTTTTTGGTGAGCTATTCCTTTAAGAGTAGACTAATCGCAGGTTTCATCAGTCCAGGCTGTGTTTAGCTTTAAAGGACGTCTTTGACGACGGTATTCTGTGGTGTATTCTGTGACGTCTGCTCCCAAATGGTCTATTCTTTCATCTGTGAACTAGACAAATATTATCTTCTGTTTTCATCCATACGTAGAAATCCAGAGGTCCAAAACAATGCATGACCCTATTGGTTTTCACTGTAAGGATGTGGAGAATTTGTTATGATGACAATCGTTTTATTTTTAGGTGAACTATCCCTTTAAGTTACAGCAAGGGACAACATAAAGCAAACTGCTTCCAACTCTTTTTAGTATGTACGTCAACTGAGGTTGCTGATGATAATTTCATACCTGTGGAAGGTCCGTCTGTAGAGCTGGGTTGGATTGTTTAGCGTTTGGTTAGAGAAGAAAGCCGATGGCGAGAGATGACAGGAGAGCAGCCGAGACGTTTTGAAGGAGAGACGCAGATGCAGAGGTAGCCGCTGGAGGCCACAGGAGCAGCCGAGCGGAACCGGACATGCACCAGAACCCAACACTTCACCACTTCACTCACAATTCCCACCCCCAGATACCACTGCTTTTTAGATTCACACGTACATATACACAGACACACACACACTGAAATGCTAAAACAGTAGTGGAGAAACGCAGAATCGGTCCATGCTCATGAAGAAAGGAACAGTTCTAAACAGTTGAAAAAAAGTCTCACACAGGTCAAACTTGAAGGAACGCACAGTGTTTGAAGGACATAAGTACATGTTTGTGTTGAAATGGAGGAGGAAAGGCCACAGGGTGCACAGGACGGAATGTCGGGACAGAATGTCAGACGGCAAATGCGTAAACACTGATAGAGCGCTGAATGGACGAGCACTGACAGGAGACACGTTCTGAGAGTGTGTATTCACAGCACCTGTATGTGTGTTTATCTCTGTCCGTTTGTTTCGCCAGGACTTTCTTACAGAATAATAGGATCTGTCTTCTCTTTTTATCGCTTCCATAGATCAGCTGAATATGGGCGTGTGAGAGTTGCTGTATTTATGGGCGTCCTCTTTTCTAACCATAAAAGCTCTTCTGTATCCAAAACACATCACCGTAAATCCCTCTGATGTTGTAAAAATTCTCTTATCAGAGTTTGTCGAGAGAGAGTGTGTGTCTGGGCAGATCTGAGGCCTGTGTCACACAGACGTCCAAACATGACTCATCACACCCGCCATGATTCAATTGGCACGGTCGCAAAATCAATCAATAGTGTGGGGATATAAATAATTATTGGATTCTTCTTTTAAAGGACACTGTAAAAGTGTTCATAGAACTTAAAAATGAGTTTTTATTGCTTTTTGTGTTGAGTTTGTCAACTTAATTATTTCATATAAACATTTAATTAATTAAGTTTGGACAACATCATTTTTGTTTCCTTGATTTAGTTTTTTTTAATACCCGTAAAGCATTTATTAATCTTACTTAATTTTATTTTCAATACATTAAAACAAAACTCTATTATTCAATGGACCTGATAACATGTACTAACATTAACAAAGAAGATTTTTAAATATTGTAACAAATGTATTGTTACTGTTAGGTAATGTTAAGTAATGTTAATTGATACATTAACTAATGTTAACTAAGGAAAACTTGTAAAGTGTTAATATTTTATCTCATGTTGTCTTTAAGAAAGAGATGGTAAGCAAAGTGCTTGTCTTAAAATGAAAAAAATGTTGAACATGTTTGAACTCCAGCACTGAGCACTCCATTATGTGAGCAGCTAGTTAGCCCGGGATAAGCATTTGCAACCCAGATACGCTACTCAAAGCTATGCCATTATTAGACTTGTCCAAATAATTGCAATTCTGTTTTGTTTTTACATTTTGCTTAAATTTGATGGAACAGTGTATGGGGAATCAAAACATGACCCATTATTGAAACAGTTTAAAGCACATTTGTTAGCATCTTGTCTCCAACATGCTTACACAACTCAATGAATATATATGTATTTATTCACATATATATGCTGTACTTATTCAAAGAACCAGTTCTTTTTTTAATCAATGCATTACAAACAAGAGAGGATGGACCAAACTGTGTGAAGTATTTCATTCCCTATGGGCAGGAAGTTTGACGATCCAATGGAGTTAGGTTTAGTCGCAAGCACTTTTTAATACTTTTTACTGGTTAAATATTTGCAAAACCCACAGACAGATGCAAAAGGTGACCAATAGGTTTCCACCCAACAGTGATGGCATAAAAAAATCAAAAATATCTAAACAGATTTGCACATTGCCACTCTAAATTGATAACACCTAGGACTGAATCAATGCTATACTACATTTTTCCAGTATAAACCTAGCGTATTTCAACCTAAACCGAAACTTACAGTATATTATAACAGTAAGTTTGTTAGAACTTTGGAACAGTTGAATAAAAATAAACAAATACAATTATCAAGTATTCCTAAGATTTTTACAATATGCACAAGATGACATCTATAAATGCCACAATCTTAAAAAGGTCTAAAAACCAGTTAAATAAAGGTTATGTGGCCCTTATTTAACTGTAAGGCTGTGGATGACACAGCACACTATGATCATGGTCACTTGAATGGCAACATAATTGCAATTACAGTGTTCTGATCAACATGAAGATCATTAAGTCTGCACCAAGACGTCATGCCCATCAAGATTTGCGATAAACATCTCATCTGAGGAAACTTACAAACCCTTCTAAAGCATGAGAAAACATGTTCAGATTCCCGGAACCATTTTTGTTAGTTTGTTAAGTGTACGCACAGTGTATTTGAAACAGTGCATGTAAGAGTGAGAGCATGAGAATAGAAGTGCTTGTTTGTTTATGGATGCATGCCTGTGTGTGTGAGTGTGTATTTAGTTCTCACCGTGGTCTCGTCTTCATGGAGCACCTGGTCGTATCCACTCAGAGCCACACAGAAGATAATGGCTGTCACGTCCTCAAAGCAGTGGATCCATTTCTTCCTCTCCGACCTCTGACCTCCAACATCAAACAGCCTGAGAGGACACAACTCAACATGAGCTCACCACAATCACAACAATGCACTGCATTACTGTAGCAACATACACTATATTTATTAAAAATTTGGGGTCTGTAAGATTTGTTTTAGTTTTTTGAATGTTTTTCTTTTCCTTTAGTGTGCGATGTTTTTGTTTGTGCATGCATACGATCTGTAAAGCTCATAGTCTCCCAACACAGCGATTTTTTTTCATATAACAGAGAACACCGATCCAGATGTGCCTAAAACGCCCGTGATCGAAGTCCAGATATTACTTCCTCAAACATCAACGTCACAATGTGAAATATTAGCATCCAAAGGCATACGAAAAGAAAGAAGGAGAGGTGGTTTCAGATAATTGAAGTGTGTGTTTGGCAGCGAGTGTTTGGATGTGAAACTTTTTGAGCAATGTGCCGTCAAAGCGTTTTTTTCTAAGGCACGTTTATAAAAACGACTAAAAGGCACAATATGTAAGAATATATTTTGGAATAAAATATTCAAAAAACACTAGAAAAAATGTTATATATATTGTTGACTTGTGTACTTACATTATCCCAAATGTTTCCAAGAATGTTTAAATCCAGGGAAATAGGCATTTTTAACCAGGCTTATCATTGAAATCATACACGCGTTACCCTTTCCGGGTAACTGATTTCCGTTTATTATTTTGTAGAAACCATGGAAACACCAAAGACGCTTAATTATATATTGTGTTTTATTAGGCAGGTAAGCAACTGTTTGGATACATTAATCAACAGAAAACTAATCACCGTTATATAGCTCAACACAGTTAGTCTTATCGTTTAAATCTTGTTTTCTTGATTAACCATGAGTACTAATGTTTTAACATGCCAAATATTAATGTTTTAACATGCCAAATATGACCTAGCTTATCTTTGCAACAAGTGTCTTATAGTAGCCGCCGAGCAAAGTAGCATTATAACATATATCACACTCAAATGTGTCTAATATGATATGAAACCGCGCTGTCACCCTACATACATATGACCAGAAAAAGCAGAAGCGGCAACTGTGGCATAATAAGAACGCTGCAAAATCAAGGCTTCATCAATCTATGACTTAGTTTTGGATAAGCGACCTCTAGCATTACATATTGTGGCTTTAAATGTCCTAATTGAACTAAGGCCTAATCCTGGCTTAGTCTAAGACCTGTCTATGAAACTGGGCCTGTATGTTCTAACAAACCCTAAATCTGTAATGATTTTCACTCAATATCATGAGAGGATGTGTCATTCAGATGCTAGTTTTGGATTCAGAACATGTAATTCAGCTGTGCACTGAGGTACTGCCCTTTTCGGAGAAAATGCTAGCTTCTGTCGTAACAGTGTGGTGTGATGCTAAATCTGTCTTCAGAATAATGTGGCAGCTCTGTCTGCCTAACCCCCATCAACACTTTTATTTTAGTCTTCTATTTTCACGTGCTCAGATGAGAGAGTGAGAAAAAAAACTCTGTGAATGAGGAAATGATATAAAGTGAGAGGATGGCAGTGTTTGGAGATGTTCATCTGCGTTCATCTCGGTCTATAACCACTCCAGTTAAAAACACTTTTTGCTTAAAGGGTTAGTTCACCCAAAAATGAAAATTACTTCATTTATTATTCACCCTCATGTCGTTGGACACCTGTAAGACCGTCGTTCATCTTCTGAACACAAATGAAGATATTTTTGTTGAAAGCTGATGGCTGAGAAAGGCTTCAGAAAGGCCTCCATTGGCATTCAGTACATTTACACTGACCCACTCACAAGAACCATAAAGGCACTAAAGACGCCGTTACAAAGTCCATCTCACTACAGTGACTGTACAATATTATGTATATAATGTTACAATGTGATGGAAATAGTTATTGTGCGCACATAAATCAAAATAACGACTTTATCCACCAAGTTATTGACATGAACTCGACACATGCGCGAGAATATGACGCAGCTCCACCGTTCGAATACAGTTCACGTCCGAGACCTACACGGAAGACAATAACTTGGTGGATAAAGTCATTATTTTGATTTTTTTTGCGCTCAAAAACTATTCTCGTCGCTTCCTAAAATTATTATACAGCCACTGTAGTGAGATGGACTTTGTAACGGCGTCTTTAGTGCCTTTATGGGTCTTTTGAGTGGGTCAGTGTAAATGTACTGAATGCCAATGGAGGCCTTTCTGAAGCCTTTCTCAGCCATCAGCTTTCAACAAAAATATCTTCATTTGTGTTCAGAAGATGAACGAAGGTCTTACAGGTGTCCAACGACATGAGGGTGAGTAATTAATGAAATAATTTTCATGTTTGGGTGAACTAACACTTTAAGAGTATAAGTATACATATATTAGATCAGACATTTTCTTTTTTCATCTAGGCTGATTGTGAATCATGAATGAGTGAAAATTATAATAACTGCTCAGCGCAAGGCTCTGAATTACAAGCTTTTTCCCTTCAGATGCATAAATAACACATAAATCATTCTCACCTGAAGTGCAGGTTCTTGAAGGTGAAGTGGGTTTCTACAATCCCGGTGGTCTTCACTCGAGTTCGCAGAATATCCTGCTCTGTGGGCTGGTAGTCTGGAGCACCGATCCGATCTAAACTGTCTAAGTAGCTGAAGGAAGAATAAAAGAAAGTCCATTAGGACCCACAGTTTTCCACCAAGCAACCTTTATGCACATGAAGTGGAAAAGTCTCATTGGATATACTAGTAACTTCTCAACCAAGAAGATCCAGCAGTTGCTGTTGTTTTTTTCTCAAATCATAAAAGCATAATAATTCAGTCTCTTAAAAGATTGTGGGGTTCATTCACTAAACAATGCTGCATTTCAGAGCAAAAACTTCACTAATCAGCGAAAGAATTAGCTTAATCAGGTGTTAATGCACTGAAATAATGTTGTGCTGCATTTAAAATCAGTATCTGTCATTCATTTGACTAAAAAAATATTTTCCATGTACATTAGGCATAATTTTGCACAATTTACACAATGTTTACACAAATTGATCAAAACTGACTGTAAAGACATTTATATTGCAAATGATAAGTAATAAATAATACCACAAAAAATATAATGCAGCACTGTTTTCAACACTGATAGTAAGAAATGTTTGTTTCTTGGAATGCCTAAGAGCGCTGTATTATGCATGTCAGTAGTCAGCGATGCCACTTTTTTTTAAGAAACTACATGCCTATAGATCAACACGTGTCCATATGACATCACTGTTTTCACAGACTCACATTTTTGAAGTTTACAGGGAGTAACAAGCACTCTGCAACCCGTTTTAAAGGGTAAGTGCTATCTGGTATCCATTGTTGATCACCAAAACAAACACGCCCCTACCCCTAAAAGGGTCCCCCAGGCAACGACTACAGCAGAATCTGTGTGTTACTAATCCAGGTTGAATATTCAATAAAAAAAAGTCATCCCTTCTATCACAAAAACACAAACCGTTCTCATGAACAACTCAATAGCACACTAGCACGACAGTCCAACTAACGACATATTACAATTATGACAAGATTAGAGTTATAGCGATCACAAAAACACAAACCATTCTCATGAACAACTTGATAGAACACAAGCACGACAGTCCAGCTAATGATATATTACAATTATGACCGGATAAGGGTTATATAGATCATGAAAAGAGGAAACAAACATGTATTAGGAGTATAGTATCTTACTTGTCGGACACATTTTGTGAGCTGATCATGATGCTTGAAGCACAAGGTGAGGAGATTTAGATGCTCCATATGGTGTGGAAATGAACGGGTCTTTATCATCGCTGAAGTGAGTGACAATATGATTGCAAATGGACAAACAAGCAAACATGACACACGAGCATAGTGAAGCAAAAGCAGCTAGTTCTCGGCTAATGTCCGTCTTGTGTGACTCACCATCAATAGTAGACACGCCCCTTACCTGCTGATTGGCTACAAATTTGTTATTGCACTCGGCCCGAGTCCTTTTTCTAAAACGGTTTTGAAATAACACTTACCCCACCTTTAAGTATGTATAGGTATATAAATGATTTTTAAGTTTATAAATGAATGGCCAAAATGCAAACAGTTTTCAGTTTTAGTTGAAAACGGTGTGGTGTAAACGGCCCCTTTGTGAATTCCCCCATCATCTTTTGTTGACAGACCCTCATTAATCTTAGCTCTGACAGAAAAATTATTCATTGCTTTTCATATGCTAGTGAGTGTCAAAAAATCTGACGAGAGTCCATTCCACTAAAGACATGATCTTAAACACAGGACAGTCAATCAGACTATAGGACATAAAGTCAAAATAAAACATGAAACATCCTTCTTGTGCCACTCACAGCTGACATCCATATACACAAGCTATCCTCTTCAAAACACAACAGTGATGCAAGCAGACAGGACGGACTGAGCCTGCATTTCAACAATGTGCGATGTATATTCTCTAAGGCTGTGGATGTCATTTATCTTCCAGATGAAAGAAACAGTGAAATATGTGTGCCTCCAAATTGGATGCCAGTTGAATTGAAGGTTGAGTACCACTAGACACCGAAACATCCATCAAAGCTTTTGGCTGGTAATTCGGGTAGACAGTAGACATCTAATGGATGATTACATCAAAAATGCAATTTCGAAAAATGTTTTGACACATTTAGAGGGAAATTACTGCAATTATTGCTGCTGGAATTTTAGATCAGCTTGATTTTTTCATTCTGTGTCTTGTGTAATTGTATCTTATATACATTCTGCTCTTGCTTTTTATTTAGTCTGCCCCTCTCTCTCTATCTCTTTCTTCTCTTCCTCCTTTTCCTGTCCATCTGTGGCGTTGAGATGTTGCAGCCGAAGGTTTCCTTGGTTGCAACAGAATTCTGCAGTGAAATGTGAATATTCCACCGTCACTACTGGCTTCAGAACTCAACTACAACAAAGTCCCTTTAAGGCAAGTCAGTTCACTCATCTTGGAAATTTCCCCAATCCATCTTATTTTTAACATAAACGCGAGCAAGGTCATTCGTTCATTGAATTTGGCTTCCGGTGCCATCTACTTCCAGTTATTTTTAGCTGTACAAAACAGCTTGTTACGCTGTTTGATATTGCAAACTGGTATTTCTTACCATTTTATTTTAATGTAAAAAGTGAGCACATCCATTCGTACATGGCTAGTAGGTATCAACTCATATCTACTTAAATGGGACTGAAATATCTAAAAAAAAAAAAATTTAAGATTATGTGGCAATAATATTGTATTCAAATCTGACAGCAATGTCATCATGAATGTTTCTTCTCTAGCTCAAAATCATGCTTTAAAAACCCAGTATTCTTCACATGCGTAAAAAAAGTCTACCACAAAGGCAAATGGCACTGAAAGGCAGGACGCCCTACAGATGGATATTTAGCGTTACAGTACAGTTTCAATTTTTTCTACTACAAGTTATCCATCTTTCCCCCTTGTTCTGTCCCTTGCTACACTTACAGCCTTCAGACCTCATAACCTCCCTTCAAGAAGCCTACTGACATGGAGCCAGGTTCAGTGGCTGATTCAGGCACAGGCTGAAATTAATATAAGGCCTGAAATAGAGGGAAAGAGAGCAGAAAGAGGACTGAGAAAAAAAATTGCAATAAATATCAGAGGAAGTAAGGGCAAGCTCTGTGTCATGTGTCCTGGCACTCATACAGCAATACCCAAAAGTCTCAGACCACTGGCAAGATCTGGGAAACAAAATATGTTTTAAACCTGGAAACAAACAGAAAGTGTAAAGCTGGAGGTGAACTTGATTCCAACAAGTACATGTTCAACATCTTTGTTGATTCTGGAACAACATTCCAATCAACCACATCAGATTTTAGGGACAAGTTTACGGTTTATGTAAAGTTTAGACTTACACCCATGGTTAGGTGTTACATCAGTGTTATTCACCTGTCATTTCCCTCAGATTTTTAAGGAGAAGTTATGGCTAGTTAGGTTTAGGGGTATGGATAGGTTTAGCACTCAACTTTTAGAAAAGAATGTTGTTTCCAAGATTAACAAAATGTTGATCCAGGAACATGTCTTCCTTGGCAAAATTACTGTGACAGGTTTTACACAAACCTGCTGTGATGATAAATAATTAAAAAGATTCTCAATTGTCTGGACCCACTGTATTTTGTCATCCCTACATGGAAACAATATAGAGAGCTTTTGAAAGAAACTTCAATGTGTATTTTGCATATTTCTCTTCTTATGGCTCACTACACTGACTCTAGGGGGTGCTGTTTGCTGTGACTTGCTAAGATGTATCAATGTTTATGAGTGGCACTTTTGGCTTGCAGGATTACTTTAGTCAGTGGCACTTAACTCAAAGGTTCTTTCAAGTCTACCTGACACAGTATGTACTTAAGTATGAACTGATCTTAAATGGACATCACTTGAACAGCAGTAATAAGGATGACTGTATACTGACATATTCTCTTCTCTTTGATGAGTGTTAGTGCTACCTCTCTCACTGGGGCACGTTCCTTTGTGACCTGTATCTGCTGGCTATGCACACGGTCCTCTCAGCATCTTTGTGTCTATTAACAAATAGCAGATTTAGAGCAGCTGTATTAACTGAGGATTTCCATAAGCTTTTTTTTAGAACTGTCCGCACTGGCCTGATAAAACCACAATAAGCGTCGGTAATCTTTCATTACATTTGACTAAAGGCAAATTTCACTAGAGTCATGGCTCAGACACAAGCATGAGTGTTGCCTTTTGGAAGTTTCCAAACAACAACTCTGACAACTCTCCTTGGACTTTAAAAATGACATAAATAAAATGGCATAAATTTAGTACTCGAATTTAACACTTAAGGAAATATGACATTTCGTAATTACAACTTGAATCTATGATTTAAATCAACATCTTAGAAAAATGTTATGGGGTTTCAAATCAAAATATGACTTTCTGGTACAATACAGAGCATTGATTTCATAGAGTACATCAGGACTTAAATAATTTTCATCAGGCATTTTGGCCAACACAATAGTTGTGAATAAGTAAATAGCGATATAATTTAAACATTTCTATGAAAATCTTGCCAATTACTACTTCCTTTTTTAGTACATGTTACCACAAGAACACATTAATATGCAAATTAACCATGTATCTATACAAAGTACAGATATATTGTATATAATGGGAAAACCCACTAATGGCCATTTTATACATATTGCATAAAGCAAAATGATATATCATTCTGTTATATCTTTCATAAAATTGTTGAGAACCATCTTTATACAAAGCTTGGTATTAAAAAAATTAACAATCCAGAAAATTATTTATTTAATTTTCTTTTATGATATTTTAGATAAACATATATATAAAAAAGATACATTCTTTTTTATTGTATATATTCTCAGCACTTACAGCCAACTAAGCAGAGAGGTCTTACTATAAATATGTATATATATTTATATATACACACACACACACACACACACACACACACACACACACACACACACACACACACACACACACACACACACACACACACACACACACACACACACACACACACAAGACCTCTGCGTAGTTGGCTGTAAGTGCAGAGAATATATACAATAAAAAAGAATGGTTGGCTTTTATGTACAAGTACGTGTGTGCAAGTGCATTCTAACATTGGCAGCAGCTCATGTTTTTATCTCCTATAAACTCAATGCCCTGATGGTGTTCTGTGGAGTAGCTGTATGCACTATTGTAAATCTTTTATAAATATGACGTCACTATGTGGACTTTACTCTGTCGTTTTAGGCCTAATGGACATGCGGGCGGGGTTGTGCTGTAGGGCTTCTTCACTTCTCTCTCTTTTTAGTATGGGAAACTCGTATCTCTCTACCACTCAGGCTGCTTGCCAGCTCTGCCCTTCCCCCTGCTCACTCTCTCTCTCTCATACACCATCTTTCTTTCTTTCTCCCTCCACCCTCCCTCTGTTTCCTGCTGCTGCTTGAGTGCTCTGCCTGGCAACACCTCTCAGCGGCCTGCCTGCTGTCTGCTGCTCCCCATCACAGAGAGAGAGAGAGAGAGAGAGAGAGAGAGAGAGAGAGAGAGAGAGAGAGAGAGAGAGAGAGAGAGAGAGAGAGAGAGAGAGAGAGAGAGAGAGAGAGAGAGAGATGACATGAGAATGACATTGTCATTTTTTACTCTCATTCATGTTGTTCAAAATGACTCTCTATTTTTGAAGAATGTTTCTGTTTTTGTCCATATAACGAAATTCATTAGATCCAAATCAGCAATGGACACTCATTGACTTTACTTGAAAGGACAAAAAAAATTAGAAACTGAATTATAGAAGTATTTCAAAGGTCTTTATCGCTGTTAAGCTTTTGAAAAATGTAAAAAGGGAGTTATGTCATAAGGAAGATGGAACAGGAAGCTGTTGTAAAGTGTGCATGTGTGTGTGTGTGTGTGTGTGTGTGTGTGTGTGTGTGTGTGTGTGTGTGTGTGTGTGTGTGTGTGTGTGTGTGTGTGTGTGTGTGTGTGTGTGTGTGTGTGTGTATAAACAATAAAAAAATGACCTATTTTGCCAGGATGCAAGTTATTTTGATTTTGGCAGTAATTCAGTGAAGATCCACTATCACACCCACACAAAAATTACAGAACCAGTGAAACACTACATCTTCTGAAGGCAAAGCCAATGAAGGTATATCCGAAAGATGATACATTTTCACAGGATGTCATCATCATACTGTCCAAGACCTAAATGTGAACATAGATTTCCTATATTTGCTCTGGAAACATCAAGAATGAAGATGCTGAACTGAAATACACAAAATATAGCAACTTTAAGTTTAGGCTAGTGCACTTCCAAAAGCAATTATGACTTACAGTCAGAATGCAGCACGCCTCTTTTAACCAGAAGTGGAGCATGCTTCTCTTTACCGCTATTATCAGGGGGGAAAATACTGAAGAAATTAAATTAGCAGACCTACAATTGAAAAGAAGAAGTCAAAAACAAAAATAAAACTGATCAGGAACAAAACTGAGAGGACAAGAGGAACACAACTAGGATGTTTGTGGTGTGAAAAGGGATGAGCTTTTTAAACAGGATGAGAGTCAGTTAGGCTGGACAAGAGTGGATGAACTTATCCATGGCACCATAAAGTGGATGATATCAGAGTAACATAGAAGAAGGTGGTGAGTGTGAGAGAATGAGAGGAAGGACGGTAATAGTGGAAGACGTTCAGATAATGATAGAAGTTTTTTAGATGACTATGAGCGCTGACCCAATCCTGTTACAGCATCTCACTCTGCAAAAAGACCAATGCGCCGCAAATGTCTCCTGATATATTCAGCAGTTCAATGGACCCTTAGGGAGGAGAAGGACAAGACTACAGCCAAAAGACAAGAGGAAGCCAGTGTGCTTCACACTGTGCACCACCGGTGTGGACATTCAGCCCAAAGGAACTGATCTTGAATCTCTCTTCAACTCTTTTTCTTACAGTCAGTGATTGATGTGAAAGAATGATTTAGAAATACAAGTTGTACCTGTCAAGCTGGCCATGTCTTTAGTGCAAACACACACACACACACACACGCACACGCACACGCACACGCGCACGCAAGCAAGCAAAGAAACATAAACACTGGTGTAAGGCAGTGTTTCCTGTGTGCTGAGCAGCTACAAAAACTAGAGCACAACCACCGGAAATATATTTTGCACTCATTTGTAACAGTCTGTAAAAAAAAAAAACAGTCTGAATTAAATGTGATACAGTGTGACCTATAATACAATACATAATAGAAAATAATTATAAACAAAATTAAAAATATATATATTAAATTAAATTATGTATGCAATAAGAAAATACAATTAGTTTGAAAACTGCTGAACAATTGAAAGTATTGCAGACATTGTGACTAAATTGGGTCATCTGAAGAAAAAACAAATGCAGGTTATGAATGGAAAAAGTGTGTGTGTGTGTGTGTGTGTGTGTGTGTGTGTGTGCATTCATAGTATCTACTGAAATTAAATTCATCCTAAAGAATCAAAACTTTAAATATTAGCAATGTTATTGAATATGAAAAAATAAATATGGTAATATTTATTAAAAAAAATAATAATAAAATAAAAACCTTGTTAAGCAATGTAATATAGCCATATACTGTCATTGGTGCATCTCTTTCAGCTCCTAACAGTATAAATGTATTGTCCTTCCTGTGGTATTTCTGTTTTCACCACTGGAAACTTTGTTTGTCTTACTGATCATTCATGTGCTATACTGCCTTGAACAAAAGACAGCACATTTATGCAAAACTTGGTGATGTTTATATGCACATATTGAAGAAAAACGTCTTTCCCAGGCTTGTCAAGCTAACTTGTTTTAGGCACCCTAAACATTAAAGGTAGGGTAGGTGATTTCAGAAAGGCTAGCAATAGCAAGCTAGCTTTAAAGGCAAAAGATCCCACACTCCTCTCCAAAGTCACACCTCCTTCAAAACACATGAACAGAGTACGGACGTCACAGGTTGCCATCTCTGAATTATTGTACTTAGGACATGGCGAGAAAGCTGCATAAGCTTGTTTTGGTACCTGATAAACTGTAAAAGACGGCTGCTGTTTGTTTGTGACACTCAGTGACCGTCTGTCTACAACTCTGCAGAGCCTCATGGAACACGCTGATGTTTGATGTCTGCGCGAGCAGGTGCTCGGAGGTATGCAAAAACGTGTTGACAGGCAGGTTTGTGCATTCGGATCTAATGAAAAACATTTTGGTCCTAAGACTTCCACAGAAGATATATGTAAAAAAATATATATATATTTAGACCACTTCTTTTATTGATTGGTATCAGGGTAAGAAGAAAGTTCCAACCAGTACAACAAAACCTGTTTCCAAAAAGCACTGCTACCCTACCCTATGTCTTTCTCCTCCCCACATGCGCTTCATAGCAACATAAACTATGTTGTCAATCTGTGAGTCATTTTTCTTCATCTAAACACCACTTTCCACAAGAACTGGCTTCCCAAACTATTACACTAAACCACAAAATCCAAAATAAAATGCTGACTAAACTTCTTCCATGTTATTATACATATATACAGCACAAAAACATGAAATTATCTTTCACTTCAGAGTGACATTTTGCTGAAAACATGGGGAATTCAGCAACATTTCTGATAAGGGGAACTTTAGTTAATTCTGAAACTATTTCAAATAATTTGGTACCCTGAAGAAGGCTTTTAAGTCGAAATGTGTTGGTAATTTGAGTATAAGTTCCCCTTATCATAAGTGTTGCTGGATTCCCCTTTTGTATTTTTTATATTGTCTGCTTCTGTGTAACTTGTGAGCTGGTAACGTTACTCCAGATTCTACCTTACTAGTACTCATGTAATACTCTAAAAGCAACCTGTTCAAACAAGCATTGAAAATAAAGATTTTACATATTATAATGTAGTTCTACCTAATTTACAGTCCATTAAATACATGCCCCATGCCTCTAAAATGAACTGGACTGTAGTGCGATATATAATGATATAATAAAAGATGCGTATATTTAGGCAGAATGCTCTTAATGAAGCGTAAAAGCACTAACGGCTCTTTCCAGCAGGCAGCCATACTCACTATTGGGCGGAGTCATTGAGCTGGTACTCGCGGGCACGGCTGAAGCACTCCTGGATGCCTGAATCAGACCACAGGCGGATCATGGCGGACAGCAGCTCTGGAGAGTAGGGTTCGGTATCCTCCATACGGCTCACAACATCACAGACCATCTTAGCATCAGCCTGTCAGAAAGAAAAAAAAACACACAGAATATCCATCAGTGTGATGAAGAGAGTCACAAACTCAAGAACACTGTCACAAACTGGGCTCCAAATTAATATTCCAAAATTGCAATTAAAAGTCAATATGAACTCTCTCATCACATTTTTAAACCCTTACTTCAAGTTAATTTTATGAAGTATACACTTAAGTAATGTTTGAGTATATTTTACACTTTATGTAGTAAGTACACAAATATCAGTGTTTACTAGTAGTAAACTTGTAAGTGTACTGTTTCAATACTGCTTGGGAATAAATTGGCCCATTTTATTATACAAAAGTATATAAGGGTACTATAAATGTAAGTGTAAACTTAAGCGCACACCTTTTTCATTTGTACTGCATCTATACTACAAGTGAACATCATTTACTAATAGTTACATTTTATTTGATACAAGTAGTATTTTTTAGTTTATGTAGGTACACATTGAAGTGTTCTCTTAAGTGCAATTTTAACTATTTTTCTGAGAAGTATATAAAAGTTGACCGAAAGTATACTTTCTTATTTTTACTTTCCTTTTCGTAAGGGAAGCCCTCTTCAGGGTTGTTCACAGTGACTGTTTTTGGCAACAAAAGACATTCATTTTGCAATTTTCCAGTGACATGAGCAACCACGACCGTTGGTAATGAGACAAAGTCAAGCAGAGTTCAACTTTATGCAAATAAGCAGTGATGCAATGTGGGAACGCCTACTAGCAAACGACAGCACTGAGAATGGAGACCTGCAGCTATTTTTTTCACTGCCATTGTGATTGTGTTTGTGGCTTTAATGTGTCAACAATCGACTCATTTGTGTCTATTTTAACTCCTTCCAAAGAAGTTCAGCGGAAACATTTGAGGCAAAGTTGATACTTGAGAGAAGCTATAAAAACATGTCTTTATAGAAAATAATTGTTTTCCAATAAACATGCTTGTTTGCCCACACAATGGAGGTTTATATATTTTCAACATCCTTGGTTGCACTGAGAAAGGATGACTTAGAAATAAGCATGTTCCCATCTTTTGTGCCTGTATAGGGGAAAAATTATATTTGCTGGCACTAAATGTTTTATAAAGCCCTCACCATAATGTGGCTCTTGCTAAAAAATAAAAAAAATAAAATAAAAAAAAAACCTTTGGTCAGTTATCTTTGCATTACAATTTTGGGTTACACAAACTTATGCAAGGGCAGAATGAGAGGGCATAACAGAAAGAAATGAGATGGCAGAACCAGTGACTCTCCTAGCACTATCAACTGAAAGTGACATTATTATTCCTCAGTTTAAAACATTAAGTTGTTCTGTTTGAAAGAGAGGAACTTTAAGGGTGCACTCAGATGTGTTGGATTTTTAGAAGGAGCAACTCAAATCAGATCTTTAATGATGCTGAGAATATACTGCATGTAAACCTACCAACTTCACAAGTGGGGACATGATCCCCTGGTTCCTATGTGCATTCTGTGATGATTAGCCTTTATTCTACAGAGAAATATGATGCAGAGATACTGTGTGAGAGAGAACTCTCAGCTGATATAATTCACCATTTTAAGTTAATATATATATAATACACAGACACACACACACACACACACACAGTATATATCAGTCTCGCGTCTTTCCGATTCCGAGCCAGTCCGTTTTGTTTCAGTGGCTCAGGCAATAACGTCAACTGCATGTTCTCGCTCTCTTCTCTCCGACGGTGAAGGTGACACACACCCACTTCCTCTCATTCACAGTGCATGTGTACTGGCATGAAGCGAGTGAGCATTTTAAGTTCATTCCAATAGACATTAGAGTTACGTGTGAGCATTAAGATCAACTTGAATAGGAAAGAATTGAAAACGCTCGCTCTGCTCCGTGCTCCGCTTAAATAGTTCTTTCTTTCACGCAGGTTTTTACGCTCACACCAACAGACTTATTTACCTATACAAGTGGAGCGAATAAGCTCAAACAGCTTGTGAGTCGAAAATGAGTGGCTTACTGCACATAAAATTATTATGTAATGTCAAAATGCCCACCCTGGCGAGTATTCAGTTAAACAGTCGGTTTTGGAAAGCATAGTTGAGAAAGATAAGGGAATCACTCTCTGCTCTTGACTGAATAAGTTGTATTACTTATCAATTGTAATCATTAATCTATTTAATTTTTACAATGAAGACTATCCACAGTGTTATTTACATGAGATTACTATAATTTCTGTAGTATTTCTTACCTGAATAATAACATACTGTTAGACCCAACTGAGAAAAAAAAATGTGGTGAAAATCATTGGTTTATTTGTTCTTATTTTCTAACTGACTTTTTGCTTGTGGTTTTTTAAAGAAAATAAAACTTTGCTTTGCAAAAAAGTAGATTTTTTTTTTGTTTGTGCCAATTATAGTTTTTAAATGAAGTTCATAATCATTAAATCATTATTGCACTAATGCACGCACATATATGGGTCCTTAAAGGTGCACTATGTAGTATTTTTGCAGTAAAATATCCACAAAACACTAGGCCAGTGTTATATATTTTGTTCAGTTGAGTTCTTACAATATCCCAAATGTTTCCAGCTATTAGTAAATTGTGAGAAAATTGCTATTTTAGCCAAGGAGCCGGGACGCCTGAGAGAGTCTTCTGTCAATTGCGTCATATCTGCGTTACCCTCAGATTCTGTTTTTAATCGGAAGAAACGCTTTACTCTTAGCAGTGTGTAACAAGTGTCACCACAGCTGCTGAGCGAACATACATTGTAACGTCATAAAATCATTTTAAACACACTTCAATGTATCTAATATGATAAACAGAGCTGCGTTACCTCGTACTCATGACCAGAGAAGTGGAAATAGCGCCTGTGGCTGTCCCGTAACGTCATAATAAAAGTCCCGCTGCTCGCGATGCGTGTTATTAAACAATCGCTCCAGCGGCCTTGCTCAGCTCCACAACACTCTGTCCTGCTCTGCTTCATACTACATTGACGTTAATAATCGCATCCATGAAAATCCTATCCCGATTCTTTTCCACCGACTATGAGGTGGAGACCACATATCCCAAGATTCTGCACTCAAACTTGGTGTCATCAAACTACTCCTTTGTTTCTAATAGAAACATCCTCTAGTGGATAAAAAAATGCGGACCCACTTTATATTAGGTGGCCTTAACTACTATGTACTAACATTTTAATTAATAATTTGATACAATGCACTTATTGTGTACCTACATGTTTTTACATTGCACTTACATTATAAAAAATACCTGCATGTAATTACATCTGTAATTAATTTCTGTAGTTACATTTGTAAGTACACAGCTGGCACTTCCCTTACACCTAACCCTACCCTTAAACTGACCCACACCACACCTGTCCCTAACTCTACCCATATCCCACCTCACTATCAGCATAGGTGTTTTGCAATACAATATAGGCACAGTAAGTACATTGTACTTATTTTTTGATGTAAGTACATAGTAGTTAAGGCCACCTAATATAAAGTGGGGCCAAAAATGCATAGTGAATCTTTAACGCAACCTGCTGACAATTCCACTGCTGACTACACAACACAAGCTGATCATTTCCTGCATCTGGAGTCAATGAGCTTTCTGCTCAACATTTAAATAGTTGGTCAGTGTTTGCTATGGCATTTTTCAGGGCATTCCTATGAAACTTCCCACCTGTATTGATCTGCTACAGGTACTTTTATAAGTGCTATTTCTCTACCAGCAGCATTTCTTACAGGCTCAAAGCATCATGTGTGTGTATATATTGGCAGCAGCAAGTCTCTGTGCTTGAAGCAGCAGCAGCAATAACAGCAGCAGCGTAACAGATCTCTTCCACCAGGATGAAATAAATTAACATCATTGCCATATGCATTACCATGCTAAACTCTTCAGAGAGTTGTCATGATAAAAATGTACTATTATACAGTATATTATATACACATTACAAAACTGACTTCCTGTTTCTCTTTCATTCTCCCCTCCCAATCCTCTATCCTGCTCACTTATGACATCACTCCCTTTTACAAACACATTTAAAAGCTTGACAGCAATAACGACTTTTGAAAAGAGCGTTTAGTTTCCTTTAAAGACATCACAATCGAGCTTACAACTCGAAGGGGCTGGGTTCCGCCATCCCGCAAATCCACAACAGAGATGCAACTACGGAAGCCAAAAGAGGAGAGCGTGAGAAATGGACTGGTTGAGTGGAGTGAAAAGAAAAGAGCCATGTTAAATAGAGAGTGGAAGAGAAGATGGGGGTCAGTTCAAGAAGGCTGGTCTTGCACCCTCTCCATTATCTGCGGTGAGAAAGAGTAAAGCATTCACACACTAAAAGGAGGGAGATGGGGGGGCCTGGGAATGAAAACGAGGGGGAAAAACAAAGCATGGACGCCACTAATTAATCCACAATTAATGCTATTTTGTGATGTTTTTCTACTGTGAAGATGCAGACATTTTCCTCTCAACTGAGAAAAATGGATGCATCTTCCATATGACTTGTCAATAGGGACGGATATTGCATCTCCATGGTGATGCAGCGGGGGCAGCATCAGCAGCAGGAGGCCGTATGATTGGCTGAGGGAGCCTCCCTTTCCTTCTCCCCCAGTGAGTGTGACCTTTGAGAGCAAGTCCTCTGAACTCAGCATGACTGAACCTTCTTGCGCCCTTATCTCACACACACACACACACACACACACACACGTCTGGTTCACTATCTTTGTGGGGACTCTCCATAGGCGTAATGGTTTTTATACCATACAAACCGTATTGTCTATCCCCCTACACTGCCCCTGCCCCTAAACCTACCCATCACAGGAAACATTCTGCATTTTTACTTTCTCAAAAAAACTCATCCTGTATGATTTATAAGATGTTTTCCTCATGGGGACCTAAAAATGTCCCCACAAGGACAAGGATTTCAGATATTGCCACCTTTGTGGGGACATTTTGTCCTCATAACATAAGGATTACCACCACCCCCCCACCACCCACACACAGCATTAATTTCTAATAGATGCTTCCATCAGATTTATATTTTTACAAAATAAATATGTATGTAATAAAGTGTTCTATTAATGGTTATAAGTAGTCTAATAATCTATGAGAATAATTAATTATTAGAGCTTTACAACACAACATGAACCAGAGGATTACCTCAATATTACCCCTTTCGGGGAACTATGGGACATCCAACTGGTGTCCAGAGGCTCTGAGCTTTATAGTGACAGATGCTTTGGTCCCAGGACTGAAGGTTTGCGACAGGAAAATTTTTGCCATGCATTTTACTTTCGATTGAAAAAACTGTAAGAATAAACCCACAAAGCTGTCAAGATTCAACGGGCATGCACCTGTTTCCTGTCTCTCTGTGCATATCTTGCAGGTGGGTCTGTCTCTGATGTCACGACAGTGGTCACGCCTCTCATTCTTCATTCTCTCTTTCTACCTCTGTTTTAGGTTTTTTTGGGGGGGAGGCGCACGGCACCGAAGGACCATGCGAGTGATTGCCTATTGAATTTAGATCAGGCTCATAGAGACACATAATAGCTATTCATTATGGCCCTTGCACAGACTAAAGAGAATGGACCAATCTTCATCAGCATTCATTTATTAGAGGAAACAGCGTGAAGAGAGAACTCAACGCACTGTAGATTTGAATCGCAGATCAGTCACTAGCCCGGCGTGACCGACGGTATCCTTGCAGACACCCTGACCCTGCACCTGGTGTAAATACAATTATTGTAAGAGTGACGCAAGCAGGCACTGTGAACACACACATATAATAGAACTGTCATTTTACAGAAAATGTAGCATTCCTCTGAGCATCATTAGGCTTTTGCACTGTTCATGTTGAGTGCTGAGGGCGTCGCTGGTTGACACATCATGATGGTGTCTGTGTCTGGCATTGTTACAGCAACACAATAGTGCTAGCTAGTTCAAACTGGGTATCTGCAGCTACCTTGTGATATGTTACACGTCACAATTAATTATGTGACATCTTATTTGGATCACAGCTGAGACGGACACAGCGTGTCCACAAGACAGGATATGGGATCAGTTTCAATGTCCCTCATATGGCAAAAGATGGATAGATAGATCAGTATATATACAAAGCCAATCAGTATATATGGGGATGTTTAGGACGCCATGATGATAGACAGAGGCCAATGGTCAAATTTGGCCACCCTGGGATTTTAAATGACCACAGAGAGTCAGGACATCGGATTAACATTTCATCCAAAGAACGGTGCTTTTTGACAGTATAATGTCCCGCACTATACTAGGGCGTTTGGACCCACACAGACCACAGGGTAAGCACCTCCTACTGGCCTTACTAACACCTCTTCCAACAGCAACCTAGTTTTCCCAGGAGCTCTCACATCCAGGTACTGACCAGACTCAACCCTGCTTAGCTTCAGCGGGCAATGAGTCTTGGGCTACAGGGTGATATCTCCTAGCTTAAAGGGTTCGTTCACCCAAAAATAAAAATTATGTCATTAATTACTTACCCTCATGTCGTTCGACACCCGTAAGACATCCGTTCATCTTCGGAAACTAAATACTTTGCAAAATAACGACTTATATAGTGATGGGCTGATTTCAAAACAAAGCTTCAAACCGTTATGAATCAGGAATTGATTCATGATTCGGATCGCGTGCCAAACTGCCAAAATTACGTGACATTGGTTTGAAGCTTTGTTTTGAAATCGGGCCATCAATATATGTTATTTAGTTTTTTTGCGCACAAAAAAAAAAATATTTTAGAACCACTGTAGTGAGATGGGCTTTGTAACGACGTCTTTAGCGTCTTTTATGGGTCTTTGAGAGAGGAAATGACATTGGTGTCAATGAAGACCTTTTTTGAGCCATTGGATTTCAACAAAAATATCTTCATTTTGGTTTCCAAAGATGAACGGAGGTCTTGCGGGTGTCGAAACTGCATGAAGGTAAGTAATTAATGACAGCATTTTAATTTTGGGGTGAACTTACCCTTTAATAGATGATAGATAAGTGTGTATGGTACTGTATAAAGTACATTAAAGGTCAACTGTAATATGGCATAATCAATATATGAATCTAGTGTTGTCTGTGTTCTAGTGATAGTTGTAGGTTGCTTCTAATCTTGCAATAAACAAGAGTAACATAGTCCCTCATCAGCCCCAAGGGCTGTGGTCTAATAATCTATCACTGCCAATGGCAACTTTTCCTTTTAAACTAGCACAGAGGAAAGAGAGATGCTCTGCTTTGCTGAAGATGTATTGACCCTGCTCAAGTACTTCATCAAAGTCCACGACACAACTCCCAAGACATGATTTTAAACTACAAATATGCTTTTCAAGGTTACAACCACTGGCATGGGGTGGACTTGGTCTTGAAAAAATTTTTTTTAGTGTGTTTCAATACGGACAAGACCGAAAGAAGTGTTGCGAGTGGGCGAGTTGCTAATTAATCCAATCGTTTTCACCATTTCTATGAGTATGGACCTTTACAGTCATGCCAAAATGTATCTATGAGAACTTAATGAATTCAAGAGAGCCAAAATAGTTTCATCCTTCATTATTCGCTAGTGTTAGACACTAGTATTTGTTTTGGATTTATTTCAATGTTATCTTCTCTGAGAAAACATCTTGGTTTCCTAATCCTTGACACTCAAATGATTTGAGTGTTAACAAAAGTCCTCAAGAAGTTTCAAATAAATTATTACTTTATCTAAATTAATTTCAATGGCATTTTGTAAGAAATAAGGGCAATTATTTCTTTATAATTTCAAGTGTTTGTGATGTTACTAGCACAGAGGTGTGAAAGCCAGAGAAAGTCAAGCATGGGCCAGTAATGTCCCTTCAGAATGTGCTTTAATTACAAAACAGAACAGCAAGCTATTGATGAAATCTCCAATTCATCTTTCAGTGACTCACAAGAGATTTCCTCGTTCATACACTCCATCGATTTATCCTGGTATCTTCCAGACTGCAAACTGTATACTCATACAGAGAAAGAACAGTGGATCCCTGGTGTACTGTATGAAATGAGAAAACACTACTACTGTTACTGTATGTACTTCATTAGCTGGAACCACATTGGGTCTACACCATGTTTTGTCAAAACACGCAAATCATGATAACATATGCTCATCATTAGTATATTTAAGGATTTTGGTGTTTGGGTCTATGCCCATGTACACAATGTACTTTAGTGACAATCACATAAATTACGGAAAGTGCGATGACCAGCACTGTGGCATGACCAATGTAATACTAAATAAGTAATACAAAACTGGTCCAGGTAATTGAACAAATTGTGAAAGCACTCTTAGATAAGCAAATCTGCTAAATGCATAAATATAACCAAATATGATTTAAAGCAATATGATCATAATCAGCCTATATTTAAAACATAGTGAGAAAAACACCCAAGCTCAACAAGAAGGCCAAACTTATAGAGGCAGACCCACTATTTCATCAAGCGGTTGCTCGGCTGTGTCTCTACGGCAGAGAGGGAAACCCATGACAAGAAATTTGATGATGTAGATGAATAATGCTGTATGTTCCACAGAATGGCACGCTATGCAGTGATGACCGTTCATCTCCTGCCTTTATCTTCTTAAGACAGCGAGATGATCGTGTTATCACCAAGACAGACACACACGCAGACCTGCATTATTAAGGAGCTGCTGGGATTGTCTGGTTCCCACACAATGAGAAAGTCACATCAGGAGAGACTGTAGTACAGCACCATGGCATAAACCACAAGCAGAGAACATGTTTTTCAGTCACATGGGTCAGGTCATACTGAGGATTGCACTGACTAATAATGTAGTCCTCTAGGTCTAGGAGACTGAATATGGCACCAGAAGGATGACAAACCACTGACTCATAAGGATGATATGATTTGATCTGATATAGCTACAAGAGGCACTTTGTTACAAACAAGCATTCTAGATATACAACCGTCAGTTGTATTCAAACATCTTTTTAAATCATACCAAAGCACATGTAAAGTACTTGGTTATAATTTTAACTGTAGCGTTTCCAGTTTCAAGATTAGTATGTCGACCCTTGTGAAAAATAATTACATTTTAGCATATTTCTAAAATATAAAGCTTTTGGATACTTAATTCCATGTTATGTGTAATTAAATGAAAATGAATTATAGTTTAAATTCATATTAAATGCAATTAGCTAAACTTTAGAGTAATTATTTTGACCCACTAATGTAGGTCTTAAAGAGATAGGTCATTGGGTGCGTTTGCTTGCATACCAGTAAGCTGATAACTCAAAAAAATCAGCTTATTGAAATAATCAGTTTCCCCCGTCTACATGCAAACCAGTAAACTGACAATGCAAGTAAACCGCGTTTACTTTATTAATAAACGGGTTATTTCCTTGTTGTGACGTCAAAAATATTAATGCCCATGTCTGACTGAGTTTTCCTAATGTTGCGTCAGTTGTGATTTTAAATAAAGCACAGCGGGAGATTTACAGCTCATATTATCCCTCACGCAGTTACAGATGCAGCGTTTTGACTGAACCTCTTCTACTTATGCTGCATGAAATGAGAAGAACACATCTTTGTTCTGGGTCTTAAAAGAGTCTGCGTTTGTGATATATGTCCTTATATGTCATGCAAAACGCAAGATCGCTCTGTCTGGATGCATTTAAATCTGCTCTTAGTTTGCGTTTTTGTCACCTATCACACATGCACACTTCAATATGCCGACAGAAAGCAGGTTAATGCGTTTACATGCAGCGCAAATTCGGGGTAAGAGGCAAAAAACTACCTGTCCCGACCGGTTTATGCTTACGCCATTTATGACATGTAACGGTTACCGCGTTTACATGACCACGTTCATTTTCGGCTTATTAGGCATTATCGGCTTAAGAAAGCGCATGTAAACACATCCATTTACTAACCCTCAGGTTGTTCCAAATCTTCATGAATTTCTTTTTTCTGCTGAGCACAAACTAAGATATTTTAGAGAATATGGGTAACATATAATATTTTACTTAATATTTGTTTTCTTTGCATGTGTTTTGTGTATTAGGGCGTATTAGGATACTTGGCTATTAGCTTAGCATTTACATTTAATAATTTAGCAGACGCTTTTATCCAAAGCGACTTACAAATGAGGTGAGCAATAGAAAATACTGAACAAACAAGGGCAACAGCATGCAAGTGCTGTAACAAGTCTCAGTTAATCTAGGTGAGTACACATAGTAGAGTACACATACACTAGCAGCATGCTAATATCAAATTGCTAGTTTCTATTTGTGTAGCACACAAGCTACGATTCACTGCCTACACAGAACACTTCAAATCAGTCATTTATAAGGTTTGTACTATGTATGGTGCTTTACAAGGCTGCTTCCCATGTAGCCAACTGGCAGCTCACTAGGTTTTGGAATAGAGCTCCAGATATTACACAAATTATACATTGTGAATTATGTAATATGCTTGCCCTGAACATGATGTGTGTGGGAACTTGGATCAAAAACATCTAAATCTTGCTAATTGAGCATGCAGGATATTTCCCACAATTCCAGAGCAGCCTCATCAATACAGTGCTGCCAAGGGGAAAAAAATGGAATTGCACCATAAACTGCCTCTTTTCGATGCTCATCTACATTGCAAATACTCCAACAAAGAGCACTATGGGAGGCGTTTCATAAAGATAAATACAATTTGAGCAGAGCAAGGCAAGGCAACCATTAGCTAAAATGGTCTTTCTGTGGTCATGCTTAGATAACAGACGCAGGATGAAACGGCAAAAGAAAGATTGCGTCTTTGGTTTTCATTTTTCCATCCCTTGCCCCCTCCCTCAACTCAGTTCATCGGTGTTAACATCTCTCTCGCTCTCTCTTCACTATTGTTATGTCACACTCATAAGAAAGCAGTCTGGATGATGGGAAGGCGTTTGGCTTCTGCTGGCATGAAGCAGAACTGAGGCAACACAGAACTTGACTCAATCTGCTCTCGACTCCGTCCCGTGATTCTCATCTCTCCTCTTCCTTTCATAGGTCCCCTCCCTCTTGCTCCACTCCTCCGCATCATGTGACAGTCATCTCCTGTTACTATGGTTACTGGGCCTTTCTTGGGGAATGTGAGTTCAGATTTGGTGTTCTCTCTTTCGTTTTCTCTGTATCTCACCCTCCCATCCCACTTTCTCACTCTATCCCCTCCCCTCTTTCTCTCATCTCCATCTCTCTCTATTTGCCTCCTATGGCAGCTGTTAAATTATTGATTTGATGAAATATTTAGCTGTTATTCTGCACTCCTGCGGAAGGCTCCAGTTGTGGCCTAATCGCAGGAGGTCCTCAAAAGCGGAGAACACACCTCTGTCGATCTATTCACCAACACGGATGCCCTTCATTGGGAAGGCCACACCCACCTGGCACAGTGACCAATCAAATGCTCTCTCTCTTACTGCTTAAGACATCATTCACATCTGTCATTCTCATAGCATCATGCCATGTAGTTATTGAAGAAGAAAATCAATGCTCCTTAAGCAATGCGTCCATTTTAAGATCAATTTTCTCTTTTCTGGCATCCACAAACCCCTAATTCACCTCTGTGGCTAGTTAATGTCTGTCTGCGGAGAATGAAAGGCGATTTTTTGTATGATGTCAATACTAATTTGTTTTTTTAAACTATCTTTTTACTACATCAATAATACTGAATACCAAATGCTGTCAATGCACCGTCACCAACAAGTATGCTAATTATAATGTGTACTGTAATTTCACACAATAATTAAATTTGCATAGATTTAACGGTGTTTATTTTCATTTTCTGAACAGTTATTTGAATATCTGATTTTGAAAAATGTCAAGTGCTATTACTTAACTGGCTTACTTAATCTGTTCTATTGTTAATTAGTTTCTCTGGGGGTTTTTTATTTGTCAGGGCATTTTTACACCTGGTCACTTCATGCATTTTTACTGATATTTATCTGATTTGTTAAAATAGTTCCATTTACACTTAGCCACATTAATGTCTCCATAAAATGGGTATAAATCCAATCTTTAATTCCCGCACTATATGCAAATTTAACAGAGTACACAGAACAGGCAACATATGAGCTGCATTTTATTTATCATCAGCTAAAAACATAATATCATCAGAGAAAACGCATGAAGCGTAAATAGGCCCTTAAATAGGGCCATATATGGCACCCCTAGAGTGCAGAGATGTTAAACCTTCCGCATGTCAGCCTGACCAGGCCAAGTTCTCCCAGAGAATAAAGCTAAGCTGAAAAGCATTTGAAAGGAAAGGTGTGCAGCTCCATTACTGAGGTATCAACATCAAAATAACTCTGTTTCTTTTCATCTGTCTCTCTTTTTCCCCCTTGCGTCATCATGGTTCTTTAGTGACTCAGAGAAAGGGAGAAATTGACAGTCTAAAAAAAAATATAATTCTGGGTCAGACCACCCCATCCCTCTGCTCTCTGACCTGCCCTTACTAGACTCTTTCGGAAGTGGAGCACACAAACGCACTCATCACACACTGGGGAATTCTCTGTTGGGATTTATGGAGGAATAATTACATTCACATTAATAATTACATTCTAAACCCTACCCCCCACCTACCATCAGAAGCACTTATTTGATTAATGTCAGGTTGGAGAAAAATGGATTAGTTATGAAAGGAAAAAAAAAAAAGTCTGGTTAAAGGAATAGTTCACCATACTCAAAAATTAAAACTCGTCATTATTTTCTCACCCTCGTGATTTGGCAAAGTTGAATGTATATTTTTGAGGAATATTTTTTTCTTTCCATTTTTTAAAGAAATGACAAACTCCAAAGAATTTACATCAAAGTGGTTCATATGACTCATGTGCTCTATTCAGGTGCTTTAATTTAGGGGGGGGGGGGTGAAATGCTGTTTCATGCATACTGAGCTTTTTACACTGTTAAAGACTTGGATTCCCATCCTAAACATAGACAAAGTTTCAAAAACTAATGTTGGACGTTTGATGGAGTATTTCTGTCTCAAAAATACTCCTTCCGGTTTCTCACAAGTTTCTGAGAGTTTTTTTCGAGTATGGGTCGACTTGACGTCGATAGAACGGAAGGTCCTTGTATGGGCCGTACGGACTCTTCTCCCGGAAGGGTGCGCGCGCGCGTGCCTAGAACGAGAGAGGAAATGCACGCCCATAACACTCTCTCAGCTGCAGATCCACTCGTCCGTGAACACTTATGTCGTTATAGTCCGCGCCGCGCTCCACTTTATTCCTATGAGTGACATCAAGCGACTTCAACGCTTCAGCACAGCATTCCGGGAAGGCAGCGCTGCATTTGAACCGATTTGAACGCAGAAGCTTCACAACATCGCGGATCTCCACGGTCACTGCTGTCACAGGACTTCACCAAATCATACCAAAGAAGTGTGTTTTTGACGGAGCGGTCCCAGCGATAAAGGTTCGGTCCTGCTTTGGAAGCAGCCGGTGAGTAAAACTGCTTCAAATGTCTGTGCTGTTGGCTATTGTCGTGTGAGTAAACATCAGTAAACACGATCATGTATAGTTAATTTATCAATGGAGCATGCGATCTATGTTGTGTCTTTAAATACATTTGTTTAGCTGACCACTATAGGTGTCAGTTTGTTTATTGTAAAACCACCCAAACATAAACCTAGCGTTCTCACAAAGCGTGCTTCTTCATTCAAATGCGCTAACGGTTACTCCATTGTTGTTCTATGTATATCGTTACACTAGTCTGTCGCGCAAAACCGTTTTGTTTGCTACTGCTAAGGTTTAGTCGAATACAATAGTCCATAAACCGAATCATGTCCTCATAAACTGCGAGTAAACACACACAGATGTTGACAGGGCACTAAATACAGTACATACCACAGAGACGGACGTCCTGCTGTTGTTGCTTCTCCTGTTCAATTTATTTCAGCCTCCGGATCTGATTCTGGATCATATCTGTATTAGTTGAATTTGATTTAGGGTAGCGTTTTCTTCTCCATGCTTGAGGACGTCACCGCTTTGTGCGCTCGTCATTCTTTAGCTCCGCCCAGTCGATACGCCTCCAGCCACTCGTTTTTTTCCGAAAAAGACTCTGTACAGCCTATATTTTTTTTATAAATATAATAAAACTAAAGACTTTTCGGAGATATGAAGGATGCAAGTGTTGTTGTGACTTTTATTTTGACAGCACTGAGAATACTATAGCCTGAACATGCAGCGCTCACATTCTCTATTAATGTATGATCTGTTTAACAGTCCTGTCTAATACTAGATAGAAATAGATAGTATATGAAAAAGCATTAGCTTTTGCTGTGTGGTTGATGTCCAATGTCGCTAGCTGAGCAGAAATACATAATCATGTTATGATTAGTTCAAAATTGTGTTGAATTTTCTCCTTAGTGAAGGTTGAAAGAGATCCATCTATTACTGTTATCCATCATGTTCATAAAGTTAGTTTTTGGAGTAAATATATAGGCTATAATCTGTGTGTACACGGCTTTTTTAAAAATGGCGCGTGCTAGTGTTTTGCGAGCATTCAGCCAATCAGCATACATTTACATCACTGGTAGCTCCTGTTGTGCTGGGTTAGACTTTACTCTGAAGTAGGAGCTAAATTAGTTCCCACAAAAGGAGTTCCTAGAACTAAAATCATTCACATTTCCTGTAGTGCGAACATGATAAAATCGGCTACTTCCGCCAATAGTTCTAGGAATTATGAAATGCTTCCTCCAGTGCGAAAGCCCCTACTGGTTCTCGAATTCAGAACAGCTGGCTGGAAGTGGAAATAATATAATGATAATGACTTTTGTCAGGGTTACACAGAGCTATATGTTTTGAGAAGATTTACCTTATGGTGCACCATTGTATTAGCAACTTTTATAGTGTACTTTTATTTAATTTTTATTTGTATGGAAAACAGCTATAGAGGTTCAATGCTGCATAGTAAAGTCACATTTTTGGTAAACTATCCCTTTAACAAGCTTATGGTTTCATGTGCTTCGGCTGATTTTCACACTCGTTCTTATCCACAGAGATCCTGACACAGACAAGATGGAACTGTCTCTTTCCGCACCCTCTCTCTCTCTCTCCACAGGCCTGCAGGTTTGTGCGGAGTCTGCTGAGGCCTGGCATTTATTAAAGTGTGCTGTTCTCTCCTCTCTGCTGCATACCTGATCTGCCACCACTGCAGGCCTCTTTCAACTATATTTATTTTTAGCTGCAAGCCAAAAAAGAAATGCTATGACACCAAATAAGACCAACTTTAGACCAAAACTGTAAAATTTACACTTTAACCCCCATCAGTGCCCTGATCAAAACACTGATGCGAATTTGTGAAAAGAACGAGGTCATGCGCATGCGTATTATATGTTAAACGACAACTCCGGTGAAAAACGAACCTATAGGGTAATTAACATATGGTTACTGAGTAGATCTTTCTCTGGGATGCGTTTTCATGAAAATCGAATGTAAAGAATTTTATCTCTAAAAACAGATTAGCTTATAATGGTAGTATATGGGGCACAGGATAAGTCAAATTAAATGGATAGTTAATACCACTAACAAGGCTCAAAATAGCCCCACACTAACACGGTAGCATAATGAGGGTCCCTACATGCAAACCGAAGCATTGAGAACTTTATAAGTGTACAAACAGTTTAATAAGAAGATATTTTATAAAGACAGTGCATTACGCGTATACAGACAGGAGCCATCTTTGAGAACAGTCTCGACAAGTCGAGCGACGAAAGCATGAAAAAGGATAAATGAAAATGCATCCCAGAGAATGATCTACTCAGTAACCATGTGTTAATTACCCCTAGGTTCATTTTTCTCCGGAGATGTCCTTTAAGTGTATAGGTGCGTAGGTGTTTCTTTTCAAAGTGACATCAGCAACTACTGGTACAATAATACAGCACTGTTAGTCGTTATAGTGGATTTCATATCGTTGAATTTTGACAGCGTTGTCATCTGTGCATGAAAAACACATTTTTGGTTTTTAGTACAATGTCGTCGTGTAAATACACCCTCTGCCTTAAAGTTTGACAGGTATGGCCACAACATCTAATTTATAAAGGCCAAGTTTAGGCTTTAATTTAGTCCCAGTGTCGACATTTGACTCCTTAGTCCCTTGCCAGCATGAATAACAGCCAACAGGATGCTGAAATCCACTGAAACTGAGCCTGTGAATAACGACAGAATAAGGCATCGGGGTCCTGGCTGCAGTCAGAGCTCTACTGGCTTAGTAATTAGGCTGAGCTCAAGGTGCTCACACAGGAGGAAAAGTAAAGAAAAATCTGACTTAAGCTGAAGTAAGGCTGACAAATACACAAAAAATATCGGCGCCCTACAGAATCCCTGCGGGTCGGGATGAGACAAGGGAGCAGTGCCACTGTGTTCCTCATTAGCTACGGCCTCACTGGGTCATTACAGTGGGTTGTGCTAATTGTGGGTGGAATTCTCTAGGCTGTCATCAGCTTTGTAAAGGGCACTTGGGTGTGTTTGGAGAATTTGGAGGTGTAATGCCAATTACACAGGTGTACTGAAGGATCTTTGCTTCAAGCAGTGTTTTTTCATGGCTTGTATTACTATCCCTTAACGAAAACAAGTAAATTAGCAGTATTATTCATCACAAACATGATGCAAGATTATATTTATCAGAGATAAAAAGAGTGTAAAAAATTAAGAGAGGCATGAGAAAGAGAGAGAAAGAAAATTAATGGCATAAATGAAGCCCATAAATGGAGGCTAAAATGGCACACATGCAAACCCGGTCTTCCACTCCAAGTGGCCGATGAGCTGTCTCTAAGGCAACCGGTGGTTTCCTAGCAGCGCAACACAGCTTATGGAAAAATGAATGAAAATCTACCCACTGAGATAGAAAGTCCATGAAAATAAAAGAATGGCAGTACAGAAAACAGAAAGACGATATGTTCCTGTCCATATTTTAAGAGGCACATAAATGACAAATGAAAGAAAAAAATGGATAAAATTAACAGGCAATAATAAATCACATTTACACCCACACGAGTGTGCACAAACAGACACGCTATCTTCAGTTGAACATAAGTGTCTTGTTTGACGGGAGGCCTAAATATAAATGTACCCCGACTGATTGCATTAGTTTGATAATGATAAGACTCATTAAGATAAGGGTTGTTGAATTAGATTATCATACTGTCACAGTCTGTCAGATGAGAAAGCACGCGTTGTGGTTCTACTGTAAGGATGCTAACACTGCTAGCTATAAATAACCAAGCAAAGTGTGGCACTCCATGCAACACTCCTGATGAGTATGTGCTGGACAGAAAAAACACAAACATACAAAATAACTTGTGCCTTTTTTTTATTAACATCAGGGTTAAAAGGTTTAAATTTACATTAATGTGGGATATAGTCTAGAAATCTAGACGGTAGCGGCAGCAAATCTAACCTGTTGCGAGTATCGTCTAGCAACTCTCAATACAGTTCTGAGCTGTAAGAAAAAAGACTCTGGTCGGGCCAATCACATCGTGTATAGAGTCGGTGGGCGGGGCTTAATATAATAACGGTTGAGTTGCGCTTGTGTGCTACTAGTAAACACAGAGGCTGTCGAACAGGTGTCTTTTGAATCAGCTTTGACCTCGACTCCGGAAGACTTGGAGTTAAGCTTTTCTCTGAGAAAAGAACAAAGAACGGCACTGAAGTCATTCTTAAAAAGGGAAGATGTGTTCTGAGTTTTGCCGACCGGATACGGCGAATGTTTAATCTATCAACAAGCTCCGCCTCATGTTGCTCTGGTTGGTTGTAGCACTATCCTATCGCGTGCAGAGAGAGTTTGAAAGACAACTGTTTTTCCCGCCCCTCGGATTGAGCCGTCAATGGTGAGTTTACAGACCAAACATCTTGATGTGGGTCTGGCTTGTCAGGCTATGTGGGATATGCATGCTGCAATGAAAAAAAGAGATGCATGGAGGCAAACGAAATTAAATGAGAGGGTATATGAAGAGACTTTTATTTTGAAAGGCTAAATTTACTAGACCAAATAGGAAAAAGCTAACCATTTAATTCCCATTTTCCTTAATGTCACTTGCTCGGCCTGTGCCAGACTCCCTGGAAGTGCATATGAAATCGGCCATATTTGCTCATGATTGCAGGGTTGCTTTACTAATAGTCAGTAGGAGCAGTAACCACTGCTCACACACATATTTCACCCACCCACTATTATGAAGGTTACTGAGGCCATTGCATCAATCTGTTTATTAATCTTCAATTCATAGCACACTTCAATATTGTGCAGTACACAGCATTCTCATTCGCATGCCGTTAAAATCTGCATTTCCCTCAGCTTCCGAGTGATTAGAGTGGTTTATTTTTGACGTTTACAGTGTGGTCGCTGGCTAATCTGCAAATCATTACACAAAATTACTGCAAATTCAGATTATCTGTGGCCTTATTGTGTTCCATTAAATCTGCATGGTGACTAGATTAAGATATTTAGGATTAAGGCTTTTTTGTAGTTGTTTTTTACTCATTCGATGTGACCGTTATTAATCTGTCTGACGTGGTGAAACAGGTGATCTTAAATTCCCCTGACTGCATTAGGGATTACACTTGTGTCAACACCAGATGCGAGCAGCGGCAAAAGCAAATACGACCCATTATAATCAGCGATGCTGTCTACACTGAATGTGGCGTGGCGTGTAAAAAAATGTACAGTACAAATTCCTGACAGTAAACTGAAGCTCCGTTCTATCTTTGACGTACTCCCTGCACTTGCGCTACTTCTGGTATGAAGGACAAATGGATTTGCAACGGTCGCCGTGTTGCATCTAGTGTGGACAGCTTTTATGTCATGTCCAATTTTTTATGCTAACATTTTTAAGTTTGAAGATTATCCATTTGCACGAGTGATTGCTGCTATCATTAAGTAGTTATGTGAATAACTTTCTTATTGTCATTTTGGAACAGTTTAACTATGCTTTCAGAATAGAAGTATTATTTATTATTATTACTTTTTTGTTTTATTAAAAACAACAATACTTAGTGACCCCAAACTTTTGAAAGGTAATATATACTTATACTTAATATTTTCCTCATTTAGTCTTTTCTCGCCAAGGGTCCCAATTAAGATGAGACCAAATTAGACCCCTCAGACAAAATTAAGTACTGGACAAAAGTTTGGAAACACGATGGTTTTTTTTTTTTTTATGTTTTTTTAAGTAGTCTCTATCTCACCAAGGCTGCATTTAATGTCTGCACAAGACTGGAGCAATGGCTGCTGAAAATTCAGGTTTGCCATTACAGGAACACATTATATT
The DNA here is from genome assembly GCF_024679245.1 of Pseudorasbora parva. Lineage (NCBI taxonomy): Eukaryota > Metazoa > Chordata > Actinopteri > Cypriniformes > Gobionidae > Pseudorasbora > Pseudorasbora parva. The sequence continues at coordinate 37,166,076 of NC_090187.1, read as the reverse complement.
TTAATATATATTACAACAGAAGCCAGTTAATTTAAAGTGTTTTTACTGTATTTTTGATCAAATAAATGCAGCCATGGTGAGAAAATATATATATATTTTTTAAAACAGTCTTTCCAAACTTTTGATTGGTAGTGTAGGTGCATGACATCCCTGGATCCTGCCCTTAGTAAAATTAAGATGCAAAGCAAATGATTCAAGATATAGAGAAATAATGAAAGGAAAACAGGTAAACAGATAGACAGATCTTGGAAGAAAGGCTGCAGGCTCAGCTTGGCTCACGTCTGCTCTCTGTGTTAAATGGCTGGAAAGCAGCAGCTCTGCACCAGCCGTCTCACTGACTGAGCACTTTCAATGCACATCTCCCCCCTTTATATTCCATCCTTTTTCTTTTCTCCCCCTCTCTTCCATCCCCTCCCCTCCCCCTCCAGCCATTACTGGTATTCAGTGCAGCTCTACTGAGGATCGTAGACCCCTCTCTCTTCCTCTCTTTCTCTCTCTCTCCCTCTCCTCTCAATGCATAGAGCACTGCTGAGGGCAACAGACACACAAATTATGAAGTACATTAACCCAGAGAAATCAACGCACACACAAATACATACATGCATGGCAATGCATTGAAGCATGTAACATGAAGTGATACAAAGCATTGTTAGTTGCATACTAAACAAATCAGCCAATGGATTCTATTGATTTTAAACTACTCATAAAGAGCTACCGATTTTATATCCCCTACTCCTTAATCTAACTCTCATAGAAACACAATATTTTTTTTCTACAAGGCTGTTTACCTCACAGGGACATTTGGCTGGTTTGTTAAATGTAGGTGAATTCTGTTTTTACTATCCTTGTGGAGATATCGGGTCCTCAAAATGTAGGCAAAACCTCACCCACACACAAAAAACAACTGAGCAATGAATGCTTAAGAATTCTTCATACTTCAAAATTATGTAGGTCTGCTGTAAAAACACACACATACAAACACACACACACACTAATGCTGAACACATGCAGAGAGGCTGAGAGCATGAGAGTACACATACAAGGTGGTCTACAAAAAAGCCAACACACACACACACACATTCAATCCGTAGTGGTCTTTGGGTTCAAAAGCACATGCTAACAGAGGCGTTCCAGCAATAATGACGTGTGCTCAGTGAACCACGATCCGTTCCGCACATTTCCTCCTGTGCTGATATGATGTGGGTTTGGTCTTAATTTTACAGTCAATGCTCTCAGATAACAATTGACTAACCTAAAATGTAATTTTCAGTTTTAATGATGCATAAGATTGATAGTTAGAATGGCACTTAGCCCTGCTGGCAGATAGCCAGATAGCCATGGGGTTGGGGTGGCAGGACCCACTGAGGGCCACAAAATGGCTTAAAATTATTTAAGATAAGGTCAAATATATATATTACATTCATAAAATCTCTCCGAAATATCTCAGCCTACATGACCATGGTCACAAAATTCTTGGGACAATGCCTGGTGGATGCATCTCTCTCCACCAAAGGTCATTCAAAAGTAACCCTTGAAAAACATTTTATAAATCTTAAATATTTCAGCCAGGCCTTATTTATGTGAAAAGCAACATACTGGAGTTATTTAAGTCTAAATTAGAAAATTGGATGGATGGATGGATGGATGGATGGATGGATGGATGGATGGATGGATGGATGGATGGATGGATGGATGGATGGATGGATGGATGGATGGATGGATGGATGGATGGATGGATGGATGGAAAGAAAGAACTCCAGTATGTTGCTTTTCACATCACAGCTCAGAATAGTTGCCAGTGTACACATACTTGTGATGCCACTACCCAATCAGGATTGTCATGACATCAATATTCACATGACATTTATGAAACAGATTTTTTTTGCAGAATGGGGAAGTGTCCAAAAATCATTTTCCGTATATCCTGGGTTCCACAAACTGAATTTGAAATGAATGCAAAAGCTATTGAATAGTTTCTCCAGGTGTTTTAGATGTCCTTGTCATGTGCAAATTAATACTGTGCATTTCTCCTCATGGAAGTCTTGACTACCGTAACACACATTAAGGTAACCACATCCTTTCTTTTTTTCCTCCAACTCTGTCTCTATAAGGGGAACCATCTTCCTCTACATTTAATCTGAATGCCTTCACATTACAGCAGCTTCCATGAACTGATTTTTTTCTCTCTCCTCACTGTCTTCTTGTAAATAATTCAGCATGAGTGAAAAAGTCAACAGAGCAGCTACAGTTGAGCTCACACAGATGGAGGTGTAGATATAGGTAGAGATGGATATGTTTGGAGTACGCGGCCTGTTTGCAGCGATGTAAACAGTTTGCGGCCTGGAGAATGTCACAAAACAATAGAAGTGAAAACAGGGAAATGGAGAAGAGGCGAGAGTGCATCGGACCAGTCCATTAGAAGCCCAGACACATTGGGGCCTTCCTCTTGTATCGTCTCACAGTATCTCCCACCTCTCTGTTTCTCAACCTCTGCCGTCTAATCAATAGATGAGCACTTAGAGTTGGACAAAGGGAAGCTGGGGCATCATTATGGGCCTAGCATCACAACAATACACACCTACAGGATTAGCATACTGATCTCAAGAACCAAACAGCCGCACAGAAGTGAAGAGCTTCCAGAAAGTCGTCTGAGTGTTTTCATTTGAGGTGTGGATTGAGGTGTGCTCAAAACATTCAAAAGTATCCAGCCAATCACAACATGTAATAACCACTTATCAATTCTGCTGGTATTCTATATTCAATTTCATAATTAGTTCCAGAGGGAACTTTGAGCTCCAACTCCTGTAACTGTTTGCCCTAGACTAAACAACGATTTTATTTCGCCCGGCAACTCAGTCTGGAAACTGTACATTCATTTCTACTGCTGCTGTTACACTTTTGCAGGAACCAATAACAGACAGGCTTATCCACCTGGTGTGCTATTGGCGAGTTTAACACGATGACAGAAAGAGAAACGATGGGTCATTGCCTGTTGATCTCTTGTGGTCTGATTGGTTGAAGGACTATCCAATTGCATACAGAGTCATTTGAATAATGCCAGTTGATCATGCCTCTTGTGCAAAAGAAAATACAGAGCAGACAGCCCAGACCAATGTTCAATTTTAAATTAAGCCTGGTCTGGTGATAGCAGACAAGTTGCGTATGCTTTAATAATATTTTAAGGAGAATGTTTTACAATTAGTAAGTAAAATGTAAAAAATGTAAATAAATGTATATCATTTTTATTTGGAAAATGTTCTATTTAAATAGAATCTAATTTCAATTTCAATTAGGTATATTGACGATATACTAAGCACAATAAAACACCTGCTATCTGTGTTCAAGGCAGACTGATAAACAAGTGATCCCACCTCTCACTCAAATACCCCCTCCCCATCTCCCACCCTCAACAGGGGGACCCATTTTGAACGTAAATAATTCATCCACAGACAGATGCAGCTTTTTATTTAGAGTGAATAATTCAAAATGTGGTCTCTGCACTTCAGAGTGGAGGCCTGCTCCGCCAGTGAAACATTGTAGAAAGAAAGCAGGAAAAGAACCAATGCTTCTTTTTGTTCCTCTATGCTCTCAAAAGCTTGAGACAGATGCCACACCTTGCTGCTTTAAGCATTGTCTATCTTAATTGGAGTGAGTCGATTCGAGGTGGGAAAGCAAAGTGTACAATCTTAAGCTGAAAAGAGATTCAGTGACCAATTGAGAGAAGAATGCATGTGTGCTTCACACACAGCATCTCCCAACAGGGCTTTGAACTATTCATACCGAGCGTATGCAAATGAGAAAGCTTCAGGCATTATGCTGGGAGCATCACAATTGCAGAGGCACGCATTACCTAGGACACACTCATGCACATGCCCATAAACACGCATACATTTATGTCCACATAAATTCAAATATATGTGGGTACGTTTCATTAAAAGAAGCAACATTTTGCAAAAGCTCAGAAAATCATGTTTTTGTCTAAATCCAGATCATATTCAGAACGATGATCAAAGTACAAATGGAGTAGCTTGAGTCAACATTCCCAAAGGTTTACAGTTCTATAGGGTCGACGTTTCATTCAGTAACATTAGCAGTTTTAAATTGTATGCCGTTTAATGTTGATCACTAAATTTTACATATGCATCTGCTTACATTTTCTATCGCTTGTTTCTTTCTCTTCTTTACATGTGTTTTAATTCAGTACTAGTATTTCAGAAGATGTGTAATATCACCGTATATAAGTGAAAACACATTAAGCTAAAAACTTCTGTCAATGGTGGGGAAAGAGTTAGGCTGCTGTCCTTCTAAGACCTGACGGATGGATCCTTAGATGAGTGTGAAGGGAGGAGGGTTTGTGTGTATGTCGCTGTTGGAGAGATCATGAGAGAGCGAGACAGCGCAGCTGGGATCGCAAATCTATTCTGCAGAGTATTAGATGCGTTTCAGATATTTCAGTATCGATATGTAAGTATTGAGAAATCGATATTTGACAAAAATGTATAGGCCTCTATAATATTTAATTTTCAACCAGCCAAGGTGGCTAGTAGAAGTGACTGTGTTACACACCACTGCTGAAATCCACCCACATTTAGTGGGTTGGTGGGTGTTAATGTCAAGCCCTGATTCTATGACAGACAGCAAACTGCAGAGAAACGAAAGAAAAATAATTTGAAACTTGAACAAAGCCTTTTCATTGATCTCTGAACAGGCAACAGTAAATTATCTCATTACTCACCTCAAGGTCTGGGTTTCTCAGAATTAACAATTACTCACTTGGCATTTTAATATTCTTATTTTCAGAAGTAACAGTAAGAATTATTCAAAATAACTTTTTACAGATTGTCCTTCACTTCCTTCAAATTCTCTCTCTTTTTATTCAGGAAGGCAAATCGTTCTTAGGATTAGCTCTAACATGGGAACATTTTCAAAAAGAGGAAAAAAATGGGAAAATAACCTAATCCAATCCATTAATTATTAAACATAACTCCCAACTCTAGAAATCACACACACACACACAAAAAAGTATATATATATATATATATATATATATATATATATATATATATATATATATATATATATATATATATATATATATATATATATATATATATATATATATATATATATATATCTCAATACACCCACACCTACTGTACTGTACCTGAACATATTTACCATACAGCACAAGCTTTAAATTATAGAATACAAACATCAAGCTATTTGGAGAATAGATAAGGAATTTTTTTAGGAATTTTTTTAAATTTAGGATTTTTTTTTTTTACATTGGGAAAACCACTTTATGCAAGTATTACCTACCCACACCAGGAGAAGCAACATAAAAGCTTAGAGTAACTTAGCAACAATTCCTTTTTCTGCCACGTAAATGTACATTTATTCTGTAATTATCTATCCTCCAAATAGCTTTATGTTTGTATTCTATAATTTAAAGCTTGTGCTGTATGGTAAATATGTTCAGGTACAGTACAGTAGGTGTGGGTGTATTGATTGAGAGGAGGATTTTTAAAGGGCAGAGAAAGAGAGAGGAATGGAGCCTCTCTTCTGCATCAGCGCCATCTCAGGCTCACAGGTCTCTCATCTCTTAACCTTCAATTAGCGGCCACAGGCAGTGCAAGGCATTGATTAAGCGCTAAATGCCAGTGCGACACACACCGGCATACAAACACACACACACACACACACACTGTACTGTCTCTTCCTCAGTCTCTGAATTATTGAAGAGCAGCCTTACTAATTACAGCATAGAGGACACACACACACAGCAGGAGGGAAACACCTACACACACCTGTGCAACACACACAAGCACACATCTAAATATGCACAGATATAAGTGATAAGGAATTAGAGGATTGTGATTTTTACAGAAAAAAAACAGACATGAATACATTTAAACACTCACCAATACCCAAACAGCATTTCCTGTAGTGAAATTAATTCATTACACACACAGATACTAAACAAATGCCCAAACACACTGAGCTGTTTACTAAGTCTTTTAAGGCATCATAGTCAATTTGTTTAAATCAGAAAATAAACAATAGTTAAATATAGAACTAATCATTTAAAACCTTTTATGCTTAGAAGAATATTTTTTATGTTTATTTCAAAATAAGCATATAACTAAGTAGTTTGAGAGTATAGGGAGTGGCCGGGTGGTAAAGAGTTATTTATAAGTTACCAAATGATCAATCCCACTATGAAATGCACTTTTAGCTTTGCTAACTTCAAACTCTGTTCATATGAGTCACGTCTGAACAAAGAGCTATTTTTGTAGTGCGTGGAGTTGCTACCTGTGTAAAGTATTACAAATCAATCACTCATGAGGGTGCATTAGGATTACTGTAGGTTGCCCTAGTAGGCAGCAGCCTATGTAGGGAGTTTGCTAAGTTATGGAACAGAGCTTACGTCTATCAGGAGTCATTTGACTCATCGATGCGGTGCAAATAATAGCGGATTTAATAAAATATGCTTTGCCTCTTTCCATCCTAGCTGTGCTATACTTTACTTTACAAGAGCCTCTGTAAATCTGAGCTGCCTGCAAACTAGAACGAGAGATTTAGAGGGATGCTCTAGGTAGTATCTCACTGTTTACCAGAGCAATAAAGAAACTGAGAGAGAGAGAGAGAGAGAGAGAGAGAGAGAGAGAGAGAGAGAGAGAGAGAGAGAGAGAGAGAGAGAAAACACTGACTCAGTTTTTTTTTCCTTTTTCATTTCTTGCAATAGCAAAAGGCCAAGGACCACTAAAATTTGCTGAATCAACCACACACACCAAGATGCCTTGAAGCTAAAGTGGGTAATTTCTAGACGTCTATCACTAAAAGAAATTGCTAAAAAATGACAGGTTTTTCAAATACTGTAGGTTTCAATCGACACTGTTTGCTGTTGACCAATCATTCTGACCCATTGTTTAAACCAGTTGTTATATCTGGCCAAATCGAGAAACAGACAGTAATTATGTTTGTTGGTACTACTGGTGCAGAAATTACACACTGCGCCTATAGTGTATTTTTGCAGTAAAATATCCTAAAACCACCAGGCTAGTGTTATATATTTTGTTCAGTTGAGTTCTTGTTTCCAACTATTTGTAAATTGTGAGAAAATAAATTGCTATTTTAACCAATGAGCCGGGACGTCTGAGCATAGCGTCTGAGGGAGTCTTCTGTCAATTGGGTCATACCTGCGTTACCCTCGGTTTCCGGTTTTATTCGGCAGAAACGCTTTACTCTTAGCAGTGTGCAACAGGTGTCACAGCAGCCGAGTAATGCACGGAGTAACATCATAACATTTTAAACACACTTAAATGTATCTAATATTATAAACAGAGCTGTGTTACCTCCTACACGTGACCAGGAAAAACGGAAATAGCGCCGGTGCCTGACGACTGTGTCCCGTCATAATAAAATTCCCGCTGCTCACGAGGCTTGTGTTGTTCATCTCATTAACAACCGCTCCAGCAGCCTTGCTCAGCTCCTCAACACTCGGTCGTGCTCTGCTTCATACTAAAGTAATGTTAATAACCGCATCCAACAGCATTTCTGCCTGTCCTATCCTGATTCTTTTTCCACTGGCTGTGAGGTAAAGGCCACATGTCCAAAGATGCTCCGCTCAAATATGGCATCATCAAACTACGCCTTTTTTTTGAATAGGTGTACTTCAGCGGACGGAAAAGTTGCATAGTGCACCTTTAATACTGCCGTAACTTAAATTGCAATCATCTTTTCTTCTCTATTTTGACATATATCATTTGAGTGAAACAGCTTTTCAAATGAGATAAAAATGTAGAGTGGGACTTGATTTTGTCCAGTGATTGGATCATGGTCATTTTTCCAATTATTGTGATCTCATGCGAGTGAGTGACAAGTTGCAGGAAGGAAAGCATTATTGTCCTGCCTTTGTGTTAGAGATGTCATTGCAAGGGGCGGGGAATTTAATGTTTCTGATGAAATATTATGAGAGCACAAGAGGGCATAAGAATTGTACATTTTGATTTAATAATAACTTTAAGATAAACACACTTGTTGGCTTTCACATTAAAACTGCCTTTTTAGTTGAACTTGCTCATTACACAGTTTGATAATAACGTCTTGCTGATTCGGATTTATCATTAAATGTGAGAATATCTCCAAATGTCTGCAAAAAAGAAAATAAATGTGAACTAAAATGTTCTTCAGTGCTTTACCTAAAATGGCTAGAGGCAGACAACTGTTCCTTAAAATAGACGAAGGTCGAGAAATACATGAGTAAACACTGAACACGTCATATTGATACATACACACAGGAAGAGACAGCTAACCCCTAACCTATACGCTAAAGAAACAGAAAAATCCTTGCTGAAATGAAGTCAGCAAATGTTGAATAGTACATAAAAGCTTTTTTTTTTTATTAGCATTTTTATTTTATACAAATACAAAACAACTAGAAATACACCAATACAAAACAGAAGGATTCCCTAAATATAATAGCCATCCATATACACTAAAGATACTGGGAAATATACAGAGCAACTGAATGAGAGAGAAGGATCTGACATCAAGCAAGTCATTGCTGATCATTTCTGATTCTGTTTTGAAAGGCTAATGTTAACTGGTCACTAAATGTTTTATGCAGTGGCAGGGATCAAAGTCAGCACCTCTCAGGTGAAATGAACCTCAAAGCCTCTAGAGCTTCCTGGACATTGGTTTTCTTAGGAGCCACATGTTTTAAAATCCATTTATCTAGAAAACCCCAGTGAGATCTTTGAACCTAAATGACTTGAAATAAGAATGAGGGGTATTTTAAAAATCCAAAAACATTCTAAAGAAGGAATAGTCAATCATTCAGATGGAAAGAGTATCCGTATCTTACACTGTGATGCCTAATATTAGGAACCGCTACCATTCTGCTATGCAAATAAATGCAAACATTTAGCTATGCGAGCTCGACTGTGCATTGTAACGTTCTGAAAGGTGCCTGACCTCAAAGACAAGTGCATGAATCATTCTCAGATCAGCAGACTTTAGCATAAACTGCATAAACAGAATAGAATAAGCATACTTCTATGGCCAGTTTTATGTTTCAAGTAACCTATTCTACTAGAGCATCAGTTGGAATGGAATATAGCTAAACAAATGCATCAGTCCTAATTTAATGGCACAAAGAAGTTCTGAGATGTATCCAAATAGATTTGGATCATTCACTTTGAAGCATTCAGTGTAGAGTAGACAATCTCAAGCTGTTGCGATGTGCTGCAAAGTGACAATGGTCACACCTGGTGTAGGCACAGTGCAGTTTTGTTCAACAAGAAACTGCGAGTGAAGCATTTTTAAAAACACTTTTTAGAAAACAGAAGTGTTTCTGGCGGAGCACGTCACTTACCATCATTAGCTACATTCTTTCATGATTGTTACTCGTAGAATACATGCGTATTTGCAAACAGAACCAACTTTACCTCAACACATTAAAATTGTCACTATGTTGACTCATTATTGTTCCCATCATATAGCCATGCCCAGTTCGGTCAAGTCCTATTCCTGCCTAAATCATCAATTATAAATGCAAAAATTCTGTATTATTCAGAGCTACCAGCAAAATTGTTGTTCTCAGGCAGTTCTGGCAGGACATGCACTGAGGGAAAAGAGGGGGGGAGTGGGGGTTGGGGATGCACACGTCACAGAACAAAAACTGGGACATGCTTGAGAGTGAGCAAAAAAGCTCCTGCGTTGAGATGCCCCAAATCCTGCTAGTCCCATCCACCTCAGGACACACAGACCCGTAAACTCGTCTTAGCCTTCTCTCAATGGGCCGAGCTACACTTCCACCTTGTATCTGCAGTCTCCACTGCCTCTCCATCACCTTACTTCTTCATTACTTAATTCTTTCTCCATTCCCACCTTGACTTCCGGTTTTCTTTAAGCTGTGGAATTTTTTTTATTGTTTTATATACGTTTCATCTGTTTCCAACTTTAAATCCCAACATAGTTCCTTGGAGCACACACAAAGACATACAGACCTAAAAACTGTTCCCGTTATCTTTGGGGTTCTTTGATAAAGCCTGGGGTGTAGACTTATTAATGACGCACTCGTTTTATATTTAGCGCATACAGTGTCAGACTTCTGCATTATATATGCTTGTGCACCACATACACATAAAGAGTCTTCCATTTTGATTTAAAACAAACTTTGCTAGATATGAATAAAATAAGATAAATGCACCACAATTCCTCATTCTTCAAGATGATGTTATACTTTATAGCAAAAAAAAAAAAATTTGTAGGCTGAATTACCTGAAAAGTATAAATACGGTGGCTGTGTGGTGCTATCAAAACATTAGTCTGTTTGTTTGCAGGTGAAGTGTCCATAAACAGTTTGATCTATCTAAATTATATTATATAATATATTTGTGACAGTAGCACAGAAATTGCATATACAGGTGCTGGTCATATAATTAGAATATTATCAAAAAGTTGATTTATTTCACTAATTCAATTCAAAAAGTGAAAGTTGTATATTATATTCATTCATCACACACAGACTGATTTTAAATGTTTATTTCTTTTAGTTTTGATAATTATAACTGACAACTAAGGAAAATCCCAAATTCAGTATCTCAGAAAATATGAATATTACTTAAAGGTCCCATGGCATGAAATTTTCATTTTATGAGGGTTTTCAACATTAATATGAGTTCCCCTAGCCTGAATATTGTCCCCAAAGATGCTAGAAATTTCGATTGGTGTAAACCGAGTTCTGGCTGTCTTTCTCTGCCTTTGACACGCCTCTTGAAACAGAGCATTCAAGCCATAGTGCTGATATCAGGAAAGAAAAATGTATTTTATTTCTAAATTATGACATTTTATGATGTAAAACAATCACACTAACAATATAAGTACACCTCAGGAAACATTATAAAATAATACAAAAAATAAATCCACGCAATGTGACCTTTAAGACCAATACAAAGATAGGATTTTTAAAAATCTTGGCCAACTGAAAAGTATGAACATGAAAAGTATGAGCATGTACAGCACTCAAAACTTAGTTGGGGCTCCTTTTCCCTAAATTACTGCAGCAATGTGGCGTGGCATGGAGTCGATCAGTCTGGTGAGAGCCCAGGTTGCTCTGATAATGGCCTTCAGCGCTTCTGCATTGTTGGGTCTGGCATATCACATCTTCCTCTTCACAATAGGTCAGGTTAAGGTCAGGTGAGGTTGCTGGCCAATTAAGAACAGGGATACCGTGGTCCTTAAACCAGGTAATGGTTGCTTTGTGCAGGTGCCAAACCCTGTTAGAAAAAATAATCTGCATCTCCATAAAGTTGGTCAGCAACAGGAAGCATGAAGTGCTCTAAAACTTCCTGGTATATGGCTGCGTTGACCTTGGACATAAAAAAAAATAGTGGACCAACACCAACAGATGACATGGCACCCCAAACCATCACTGACTCTGGACCTAGCAATGTGGATTGTGTGCCTCTCCTCGCTTCCGCCAGACTCTGAAATTTACTTTCATCAGAGAATATTGGACCACTCAGCAGTGTCTTTTGTCTTTAGCCCAGGTGAGCCGCTTCTGACGCTGTATGTTGTTAAAAAGTGGCTTGACAAAAGGAATGCGACAGCTGAAACCTATGTCTTGCGTGCATCTGTGCGTAGTGGTTCTAGAAGCACTGACTCTAGCTGCAGTCCACTCTTTGTGAATCTCCACCATATTTTTGAATGGGTTTTGTTTCACAATCCTCTTTAGGGTGAGGTAGTACCACATCTTTTCCTTCACTTTGCCTCTCTATTAATTCGCTTGGACACAAAGCTCTATGAACAGCCAGCCTCTTTTGCAATGACCTTTTGTGTCTTGCCCTCCTTGTGTAAGGTGTCAATGGTCGTCTCATGGACAACTGTCAAGTCAGCATTCTTCCCCATGATTGTGTAGCCTACAGAACTAGACTGAGAGACAAATGAAAGGCCTTTGCAGTTGTTTTGAGTTAATTAGCTGATTAGAGTGTGACACCAGGTGTCTTCAATACTGAACCTTTTCACAATATTCTAATTTTCTGAGATACTGAATTTGGGACTTTCCTTAGTTGTCAGTTATAATCATCAAAATTAAAATAAATAAACATTTAAAATATATCAGTCTGTGTGTAATGAATGAATATAATATACAAGTTTCACTTTTTGAATGGAATTAGTAAGATAAATCAACAATTTGATGATATTCTAATTATATGACCAGCACCTGTAATTAAGATCCACTAGCTCCAGATGACACATTCAGACTGAGACTTTATGATTTAAAAGAAGCCTCTTATTTTCAACAAGATTGCATTTATTTAACTAAAAATACAGACAACATTATTATTGTCTAATATTATTCAAATGGCCATTTTAATATATTTTAAAGATTTTTTTCTCTGTGATAGCAAAGTTGAATTTTCAACATCATTCTTCAGTGTCACATGATCGTTCAGAAATCCTTCTAATATGCTGATTTAGTGTTAAAGAAACATTAACATCAATGTTGAAAACAGTGCTGCTTAATATTTTTGTGGAAACCATGATTTTAAATAAATTCAGAGGTATTATTTATTTGAAAAAAATCTTTTGTAACATTATAAATGTATTTACTGTGACTGTTGATCTATTTAATGGAGCCGTGGTGGGAAAGAAAAAATAATAATAGTGTAATAATAATAGTGCAATAATAGCACTGTAATAATAGTACAGGTAATATGCTAAAAACACTCTCAGAGATGTTGCATCTCTTAATTCATCCATATTTTATATTTTAGCACTGTTGCTAAATATGTGTGAAGCACTATTGCATATATATATATATATATATATATATATATATATATATATATATATATATATATATATATATATATATATATATATATATATATATATATATATATATATATATATATATATATATATATATTAGCAATAGTGCTTCACACATATTTACACACACACACATACATACACACACACACATATATATATACATATATATATATATATATAAATAAATATGTATATATATATATATATATATATATATATATATATATATATATATATATATATATATATATATATATATATAAGCAATAGTATATACTCTAGATTTATTTATTTATAAATATATTTAAATGTATACTAGCCAGCCTCACTGTCAGTCAACTAGTTGACTCCTCCCTATACCTCTTTTTTTTGCCTTTCTCCCCCCTTCCTCACCCCTCTTCAACTCCTAGTTACTCTGTCTGAAGCCCAGCCAGTGCCTTGGTGTGTGTGTGTGTGTGTGTGTGTGTGTGTGTGGCAAGCAGCTTCATTGAAAGAGCACTGTGGCCCCTTGTCTTGTCAGCTCCGGTTAAGAGCCGGACTGGTGGAGGCTCAGCTGTTTTCTGGCGGGATTAGTCCAGTTCAGCACACAGCGCTGTTTCCCAAAGACTTGCCAGCCCTGGCGCAAGGACAAGATGGGAGTGGGGGCGGGGTGGGTGTGGGTGTGCACTGCTCTTCCAGGCACACAAAATGCCTCGACTCTACAGGGACACACAGGTCGAGGAGCTTTCATGGCATGGACATTACTGTGAGATGTTAACAGAATGGAGTGACTGACACAATGTGCTCAGGAGGCCCAGGGGAGAAAAGGGAATCTGCTCCTGGAGGCATTTGTGACTACAGAAGAATCTGTATGTACATGCAAAAGCTGTTATTCAGATGATATTCATTGAACAAATAACAAAATTACATCACGTCAGTAAAATCAGGGCCCATAAGGAAAAAAACCTTACAGCAGTTAGACCCAAAAAAAGTGTGCACAGGTGACAGGACCATGATTACCCCCCTAAAGAACCTCCACTAGAGATTCTGATTGAAATTACACACGAGGGAACTCAGATTAGATGATTAAATCAGTCTAAAAAACTGTGAGTCTGCATGAAATAAAAACTCATTACCAAATGTAATGTTAATTTAAAATCTTATAACTCGAAATCTTATAACGCAGATTCTCATGTTCGCCATTTTGTTGCCTTCCTTTCAGTCACAAGAGCTGTCAAAAGACAAAGACGTAAAGTGAAAATCTGAAGCATTCTCACTTCTACCTGGAGCCTCCCAGTGTGATCTGACAACTGATACAATAACACAAGTATGTCGGTCTGAATGATCTATTTGTAATTTCATGCAAATGCTTTAGTGTGACTGAATTGTCTGCGAGAAAGTGCATAAAGACTGTTCACAGTGATTTTTGTGCCTGGTTAGGCCATGGTATAAGATAAAAAACATTTTGTACTTGTCATATTTTTCCTTGAAGTTTATACTCTCTTTGTAGGATTTAGGAAAGCTTTAACAGTGATGCAGCGCAGAAATCTCATCCGAGCTCCTAACTCAAAGACATTTTTTGCCTCCTGCAGAACACACTCGTGTTTGAGGTGAAGCCAGCTGATATATCACAAGCAAATGGTGAAGAGAGTTTGCATTTATCCTTAATAGGAAAAGCCTCTCTTAACCATCGTAATTCTTCTGAAAGACACAAACATACACACTATATCACATTCATAAACAGCCAGAGTGAGACTCGGCAGAACAGCACTAGGGCCAGTCACTATCTTTAAAACTGTAAGCTGAGTTGCCCGCTAATGGCTTGTTTATCCCTGATCCATCCACTATGAACCAATGCAGACGTTGTGTACTGCTCATGACGCTCTATAGAGTTCATACTTCAGATATACTCTGTTGCACTATTCTCTGACATGACAGGCGAATATCAGCAGAACCAGCATGAAACAGACGCCAAACCCTACTGAGGTAAAAAAATAAAAATTATATAATATATATAATTTAAATAGTAAAATAACTTTACCCTTAAACTTACCCACACCACACCTGTCCCTAACTTTACCCTTAAACTTACCCACACCACACCTCTCCCTAACTTTACCCTTAAACTTACCAACACACCACACCTGTCCCTAACTTTACCCTTAAACTTACCCACACACCACACCTGTCTCTAACTTTACCCTTAAACTTACCCACACACCACACCTGTCTCTAACTTTACCCTTAAACTTACCCACACACCACACCTGTCCCTAACTTTACCCTTAAACTTACCCACACCACACCTGTCCCTAACTTTACCCTTAAACTTACCCACACACTACACCTGTCCCTAACCCTACCCTTAAACTTACCCACACACTACACCTGTCCCTAACTCTACCCATATCCACGTCAATATCAGCAAAGATGTTTTGCAATACAATTTGAACACAGTAAGTACATTGTACTTATTTTTTGATTTTAACAATTGTAAAAAAGTATTTAAATCGCATTTGATTATTTAATCTCATTATTTGTAACTTGATGGATATCAGTGCAAAAAATAAAGCTTCAAAATATATAATACTAAAACAAAAGACTCAAACTTATATTATAAAATGGACAGTTTTGACTAAAAATATGGTTGGAAAAGGGGCTATTCTGCAAGATCTACAGTACTATTCAAATGCATGATGGCTTTTTTAGGAAAGTAGATCAAGAGTGTAAAGCATCATCACTGATCTCTCGACCAAACAAGGTGAGCTTAAGAGTAAATGATGTTCCACAGTGTGACCACAGGAAACCAGGCAATCACAGAGGCCTGGCTGCAATATAATGTACTATTTCTCTTCCAATTTTCCACTGGGTCCTTTCTCGCATCTCCAGTAATCTCACCCCCAAGGGCCATCAAGATCTGGCAAAATCTGTCAATTTTGAGGCTAAGTGCAGGAAATCATTGCTCCATTTGTAATTCGGAGGCTTGGTGCTGTTCTTAAACAGCATCGCTGCAGGTGCTGGTGCTGTTACATTACCAGAAGCGTCAAATCCCAACCTCCCAGTCCTGTTCCATTTTATTAATGGTGCTGGTAGTTCTACCAGTCGCCAATTATATCTAAATCCAGAGCACTACAAACACTCATTGCTCTCCAGCTTCAGAACTGTGCTTGTTTAATCTGACTGGGGTTGAGAAGGCTTTAACAAATGGGGAGGGACTGAAGGAAGGGGTTGTGAACCTGTTTTTAGCCTGAATGTCCATTTTGGACATGCCGTTCGTGGGACGGGTCATATGATGCGAAGGAGTCATTCTTGGTAACAAAGGCAAAGATGTCTCTGAGGGTGCTATGAGGAGAAATTCTGAAAAACAAGTCAAAGCGAATTCAGATCAAAACCAAAAGCCCCGAAGCCCTGGTTGTTACAGGATGAGTGCACAGGCATTTCTGAATGAGGCCAGAACTGGAAAATACTGCCATGTCAATTAGGTTGAAATTCACACACGCATGTGGAGTGTTACTGGGCCAAGTGTATCGGTTTTCTACTGTACATCTGAAACCCATTCTGCTGCCTTGAACATAGAGTAGCTGGATTTAAAAGCTCTTTTGAGGCCTTATATAAGACCCATATACATGAGAACCCAAAGCTATATTCTTTTTAAGTAATGATGATGGACAAATTGCTTCCCTATTTTGTTCTCTGCCAATTTATTGATTAGGATCATTAATTGGCTTGAAGATCTATTGTAGTAATGTCATTATCAGGGTGCCGATCAATTGCGGATTGTTAGCCATGTGACTAAAGCCAGTTTGAATGGCATTCATGTTTAAATCAGCAATGTGTAAAAACTAAGTCAACACCAACAAGCCAGATTTGTGCCTCCGTTAAACAAAATTAGACATTCCTGTTATCCTTGGCGAGCTTTGTGGGTTGGGTTCAAGGCCACCAATTGATTGTATATTACAAATTTATGCACTCATTCTTCCATTTGTGTCGTTTTTAAGAACACTTTCCAGGATCATTTAGTTGAATACAGTGTTACTGAAACTTAACAGTGGTGGACAGTGAAATTTGGTTCTGGCTTGGCCAATAAGAAAAGTAATTGTATATAATAACAAAAAACAAGAACAACAAACACCAGGAGCTCTTTATCTCTCGTGCAAACATAAATTGGTTGTCTTCACTGTTTTCCAGAGGCGTATAACAACGTGGGTGTCATGATGGGCATGTAAATATTAATATATATATATATATATATATATATATATATATATATATATATATATATATATATATATATATATATATATATATATATATATATATATATATATATATATATATATATAAATGTGTTGGTCATACTTCCAACAAAGCCATTATTTCTTTGAAACTGCCCAAAGGCTAAAAGCAACAGAAACCACAAGGAAAACCATCAGTGTTATGGAAATAATAATGAATAGGACAAATATTTAATTTTACACTGATGGTGATCCTGTAACTATGTTAAAATAAGAAAATGTACTGGCCATAAATATTTCATGCAAGCCATGAAACAGTGTACTTCAAGGCTCCAGACAGCAACAAAATGGTTACGTTTTGCAAATTTTTTCCCTGCCCGTGTGACAAAACGTTGCTAGAGGTCGCATTCGCAACACAACTTAAGCTACTGCTACTGTCAGCATAAGTTACTGTCAAATGTGCATTTATGAGACAAAACATGTAATATTGAGTTATTTCCCCCACCAAATCAGGTGCTGCATCACCTTCCATAGAACTGCCACTGTTCTGAAATGTTAGCCCTAATACTGCAATATTTTTATAAAAAACTAAAAAAGGATTTATTGGATTATTCATTCCACACAACTACCACTTTGTCATTACAAAAAGTTCATAAAGTGATAGAAAAAATTATCCATAGCAGTTTAATCAATTTTCTAACACTATCGCTTTAAATGATGAACAGATCTAAACCTCAATTCATATGGATTAGTTTTACGATCTCTTCATGAACTTTTTGAAGTGTCAAAGTGATAGTTGTGTGGACTGTCAGTGGAGAGACAGAAAGCTCTCAGATTACTATTAAAATAAATTCATGTGTGCATCAAAGATGAACGAAAGTCTTACAGGGTTGGAACGACATGAGGGTTAAATGACGACAAGTTTCATTTCTGAGTCAACTAAACCCTTTAATATTTGACACTTTCTTCAAACTTTGCAGCAAAAATTCTCTTCTTAATATCTCATATCATGGCAGAGTTTAAAAATGATGACTAATACCAATATTAAAGATGTGTTAGACTCCATACATCCACCACTATGAAGCTTAAATGAATTGAGTGTAACCTTTGCAACTGCTGAGAGCCATTATATTTCTTCATGACTGCATTAACCATTTTACACTGATCGCCGACTGACTAGACTCACTATGAGGGAATATACCAGCGACTCCATAAAGAAACATTTGTAGTGATTCAGATATTCTAAGGAGCTACAATAAACTCATTTATCCACTTTCTCTTTTCCCATGATGTCAAACAGCTTGTAAGTAAAGCTCTGATGTTATAACAGTACTCAAGGGCAAACATCCAGCCAGTCACAATCACACTCTCACATGTGCACTCTCATGCCTATACACTCACGTACACAAAGACTGATGTGTCTTGTAATAAGAGCTGGGCATATGCTGAAGACGTGGCCGGCTCGCTAGCCCACTAACAGGGACCATCTGGCTGAGGTGATATTTGTTCCTGATCGCTTTATTTTTGGCCCGCCAATTAAAAACGAGCAGCAAAGATGTGCTAGATAGTGACAGCAGCACAGTTTGGGAAAGGGCAGCACTGTGGAGACACATCCATCACACCCCACCTCAATGATAGGCTTTTAGAACTTTGCCAACACATTTTACTGGAGAAAGTAAAACTCAGATCACTAATGTTGAGCTGATTGCACAAATTACCTCGCTTGAACCAGCTAAAACATGGACTTCATATTCAGCTCAGAAGCATCACACCCATTCAAACACCAACCTTGAGCTGTGGGTTTTGAATATGATTTCTAAAAAGTATTATAAAAGTAGTGCCTTTGATAGTTCAAAATAATAATTTGGGATTTTAAGGGGGGGGGGGTCATGCATACTGAGCTTTTTACACTGTTAAATACTAAACATGGACAACGTTTCAAAAAAATAAGTTGGACGTTTGATGGAGTATTTCTGTGTCAAAAATACTGCTTCTGGTTTCTCACTAGTCTCTGAAAGTTTTTTATTTTTTGAGTATGGGTCTGTGTGACGTCAAATGGGGTGGAATTTCCTTGTACGGGCCGTGCGGGATCTTCTCCCGGAAGGGCGCTCTCGCAACCAGAGTGAGAGCGCAAATGCACGCCCATTAACGCGCTTTGCTCGGAAAGGCCGGCTGCACTGCAGTCACAAGACTTCACCAAATCAACGTCACCAAAAATTGTGTTTTTGATGGAGCGGTTCCAAAGATAAAGGGTCACGGTCGTGCATTGGAAGTAGAGGATGGATACCCGACCCGAGCCCGACGGGTTCCGACGGTATCCGACGGGTCGGGCCGGGTTCGGACAGATATTTAGAAATGACGTTCGGGTTCAGGTCGGGCTCGGTCACGTCAGCGCGATAAGGCATTGAACCTTTCAAATTTAAAACTGCTTATTATGCAAGTAGCCAATGGGCCTGTTGAACTTGATGCAATGGTTTGTTTTTGTGATAAAAATAAATGTAAAATATTACCCTAACATCCGACTTCCTGCATGCGCCGTGACAACAACGCGCAACACGTGCGTGCATATTGCCCGCGGCATCCTTGTCATTCCAGTGAGCGCAACTTCAGCGCTGCTGGCAGCAGGACAGCCTCGAAGCCATCCACAGTTGATGCAATCCTTTTTCTGCATAAAACCTCGATTAGCCTAAACTTTGATGGATAGATTATGTAAATAGATCCTATGTTGCAGTTTAGGAACCATACAGTTTGAAAAAATTAGTAAGATGACTTTCATTTCAATAAGCATTTCAATTGTGTTACGTTAATGTTTTGTTCTGTTAGCTTGGGCCATTTTTAGCAGACCTTTGTTCATTTAATTTCAGTTGGCTATTTGATTGGGCTCTGTGTAAGGTTTGATGCCCCATGCACGTGCTGATGCGCTCGTCCGTAAACATTTCAGAATGCTTTCCACACAAATAAACATACATGGCATTAGTATATGAGGAAAAAAAATAGATTTTAACTGTCGGGCTCGGACACATATTTTAATGCCTGTCGGGCTCGGGTCGGGTTCGGTTACTGCTCTGTCGGACACGGGCAGAGCAGAAAAATGCGGCCCGATCCGCACTCTAATCGGAAGCAGGCGGTGAGTAAAACTGCTTCAAGCGTCTATGTTGTTTGCTGTCGTCGCAAACACATCAGTAAACAACATGATCGTGTATAGTTAATTTATCAATGGAGAATGTGATGTATGGTGTGTTTAAATACATTTGTTTAGCTGACCCCTATACGTTGAACTAAATGAATTATTTCATATTAAACCTAGGCGCCGTTCACACAAAGCGCTCTTCTTCATTCAAATGCTCTAGTATTCCATTGTAGACACTAGTCTCACGTGCAAAACCGTCATGCTTGCTACTGCTAACGTTTAGTCTCATACAATGGACCATTGTATGTTAGTCTATAAACTGAATCATGTCCTCATAAACCATAAGTAAACACACAAATGTTGCCAAGCCGCTAAGCATACAGTTACAGTACATACCAAATAGAGACGTCCTGCTGTTGCCCCTGTTTAATTTTAGCCTCCGGATCTGATTCTGGATGATATATTTATGGTTAATTTAGGATAACGTTTTCTTTTCCACTTTCTATGGATGTCACATCTTTCAGATGCTCTCAACGCACTAGCTGCGTGCGCTCGTGATTTTTTAGCTCCACCCACACGATACGCCTCCAGCCGCTCGTTTTTTTTCCGGAAAGACTCTGTACAGCGTATCTTTCTTTTAAAAAAATAATAAAACTAAAGACTTTTCAGGGATATGAGGGATGCAATACTACTCTATAGGTACTCGAGATTGATATGAGTGACTGTGAGTGTTTGAGTGTTCAACCCCCCCTATAATGAAGAAAAAAAAAAACTCAAGATAAAGATACACTATAAAACTATTGAGATTAAGTAAAATAATAAAATAAAATAAAGTAAAATATAAATTTAGAGAAAAGTGGACCGGCCCAGTTGAGAGAGTAAGGAGAGTTATTCAGTGATTTATCAAAGTGTGTATTATCATTATCTTTATTATTTGATTTGATTATTTTTTATTAAAGTTAAGCTCAAACTAACTGTAGGGTATGTAAATATTTTAGGATTGTAAAGGGGTCCTTTGTTCGGAAACAATCGCGATACCAAATGTACAGCCCGGGAAACACATGTAGGTTCTCTGGTGTAAAGATTCACTGAGGTAAATTGATTAACCCAATACGTAATTAAAATGCGTTAGAAATAATTATATTTGGGATCTGTGTAGCTGAGCTGTAAGGCTGGGGAGAAGGGACCCAGACATCCTTTTACTGAATCCAAGCACCAGAGACATGACATAAAAGAGTCTCAATTAAAATGGAGGCTGCAGTGTAATCTGCTGGGATAGATATCTGTTAATAAATCTGCAGGGCTGTCTTTCTGCCTCACGCAAAATTAATTTACACATTCTATAAATACGCCTAACCTTCCCCTCTGATTTTTACCGATGGTACAGGCTGTCTGCAAACCAAACAACTTCAGAAGGATTGTACCAAAATACAGGGTGACCTGGACCAAAAAAAGGCATTTCATTCACACTCACAATGTTTAAATGTTCATTTATACATCCATTTTAAGAAACTAAATTAAAAGCACTGCACAACATTTTAGAAAGAAACAAATGGAGGTCAGGATATGGGTCTCTCATGCAGCACCAAAATAGTGTGTAGGGGAGCGCGTGGCACAACCTAAAGCAGGGTTAGTTGTTACACGCATGGTTTAACACTTTCCACACATGCCAGGATGATGACACTTTGTGTATTTACTAGTTGCCCTATCAACACTATATAGAGGAAAAATAGCACCAAAATTAAGTAATCTTTGGATGATATCAATAAACATTTATTTTACCATAGCAAAAGTTTAAAAAAAATCTTAAGTTTATTTTTTGTGTTTATTTAAAATAAGACACATTTGATATTATTTGAATCTTATATCTGTTATTTAACAGTTGAGATCATTCTTTAATGCTGATCTATCAGCAGATGACGTCGCGAGCCGCAGTTTAAATCCCAGTCGCGCGGGTGGGGTGCGTTGTTACACTGTGTTACAATGAGCCCTTATTAAAACTATTATATTCTATACTTTTATGAATTCTTTTGAGAAACCATGAGGGTAAAGGGTAAATAAGGACCGAGTCAATGTTCAGAAATTATTATTCATTATTATTCTGTTTTTAACTATTCTATATAGCTGTATAAGTCATGTGTTTGTTGTCAAAATCAAAAATGTATTTTATTGGCAAAATATTTTAGTTTGTTTTGTAATTTTTTTTATTATCTGAAAACATTTTAAGCTGTCATTTGCTCATGTTACAATGTGCCCCCTCACTTTTCACTTACATTCTTTTGGGGTAAATCAAGAAAAAAGTATACACTGTATTAATGAAACAAAACCACATAATTGTACTATAAATGTGTGTAATTAATTTGGGAAAGAATAAATACTCTAAACCCCAAGAGGATTTACACAAACTGAGAAAGCGCTAGGTTGTGCCCTGCTCTCCCCTACGTCAAACTGAGATGGGTTTTTTTTCCTCCTGGAACATCTCCTCTTAAAGTCACCATAGCCCCTTTTACACTGCGATTCCGGCAAATACACGGATAATGCGACTCTGCATTTGTTCCCGGGCCGCTAGATTTTGTCCATTCACACCGCCAGCAAAATACCGTAATATGTAAACTTTCACACACAACCCGTAACGGTCCCGGGTCGAGTTGACACGTGACATCCTGATGTGACGTAGTGTTGTCAAAAATATCGATATTTCGATATATATCGATACTGGAATATCTGAAACGATACGATTCTCAGTTTTTACAGTATCGATATCAGCTGCGCTCTCCTCTCTGACCGTCAGTGAGTTGACACCTGGTTGACACACACCGGCATATTCTCCCTCAGCCCGGTTAACCTCTGAGCACGGCGAAGCGGGCGAACGCGCGTTCTGCTGGACTTTTTCCTCATGACAGTGTGTTAGTGTGTTGACACACACCGGCATATTCTCCCTCAGCCCGGTTAACCTCTGAGCACGGCGAAGCGGGCGAACGCGCGTTCTGCTGGACTTTTTCCTCATGACAGTGTGTTAGTGTTAGTGTGTGATCGGTCTGAATTTCGCGCGGTATTGCACATAAATTAATTCTACTAATCCCCACAGATTTCGTGCTCCACATCTGAAGCGCACACACACATAGCCTACCGTAATAAAGCCGCCTCTGACATGATACAAGTGCAAACATTTGCTTCCTTTTCCAGCTTATTATTGGTCAAATACACTCAAAGAATTATCTGTGCACATCTGGAAGAGTATTAACGTAAACACAGTCGCAAACAGTTCAGGAAGAACGAGTAACAGGAACAGTATTTAGGATCCATGCGTCTGTTAGTCTTAAAGGGACCGCAGTCATTTGTTATTCAAACTACAAAAAGACAAACGATCAACTGCTCTTGACTGATCAACTTGAGTAACTTTAATAGTTTCATCTGTACGCTATTGAATTTTTTTACAAAGAACATTATCCAATGTTGTTTTAAATGTAATTACTATGCATTTTTTTAATTCAGTTTCTTATCTGAATGTTAGACTTACCTGAAAAAATAAAGCAGTCTATTTAATTTGTATCTTCTATTCTATTGCATTTATTTGTGCTATTGTTTGTAATCTGTTTATTTGTTCTTATTTTATTACTGTTTACTCGTCTTTTTAAATTCAATTTACCATTCGAAATCAAGCTTTCTTGTGCTGTGTGTAAGCTATTGCAACACAATTACCCCATTGTAAAAAATACATTGAGATAGCAAAAATTTGTGAGATAATTTTAATAGTAATTGATCAATTAATCAATAATTGTTCAAATCAAAACGATGCCCAACCCTAAGGAACATGCTGGCCACATGAATTTTTAGTTAAAAATAACAATGAATAATAAGTTCTGTTGTCATATTAAGCATCTTATCTTATTTATTTATTTATTTTTTTACTGTGGTATCGATTTAGTATCGATATATCGATATTTTAGTCTGATATCGTATCGAAGTCATAATTTTGGTATCGTGACAACACTAATGTGACGTATAATGGCGAGCGATCTCAGCTTCAGCGCGGATAGTAAGGAGCTCCGAGGTCTCGACTTGTGTCCAGTTTGCGCACATTTCTGCTTGTTTAATTTTAGTTTCTTTTGTATACGAACACTCTCTGTGTTTAAAACACCGACTAGCTCTTCTGGCACTGCAGGTTTGTATTATTGAAAAAACAAGCTCTAGGAGTCGCATGATAACTACGCACACCGGATCGAACCCCACAATGTTACTAGGTCCCCGACCCGGGTTCAATTCGGTAATCAATTCCGGGACGTGGTTGCTTTCACACAGAAGACGACCCGGCAATGTTCTGGGAATATTGCGGGTCCGACGTGCAGTGTGAAAGGGGCTCATGAAACCAGTAGGAACAATTCTTGTTTTTATGGAAAATTACAGTACGTATTATAACAAAAAATGTCGTGCACATCATTATTTTTAAATCTTTAAATAAAATAACGTCCTCTCGCACATGCAGCTACATCCATTTGATTCTCCAACATGTTTTTGTGAGGACGGGAAAAGCTGTCACTCCTATGAGATTGCAGCGATACCAAACATGAACAATCTAGCAATTCCCGATAGACAAAATCAAGTCCCACCCAACATTTTTTCTTGTTCAAGAAGCCGCTTCACTCAAATATACAAGACTATTGCAACTTCCGTTCCATGCTGATTCACATAAAAGCAAAAGGACTGTCCCTTCTGCATATTTTTTATATTTTAGAGGTGTACTTCTCATCAATATATTTTATCATTACCAGGAGTTTTGCACATAAGTGGCAGATACACCATGTAGACAAAAATAAACCTCTAAATGACAATAACAGTTCTCAAAAACATTCATATGCAAAACTGAAATGCAGCACATTTAACCACATCATTTGCATGTTTGTTTTTTTTTTTTTGGGCACCGTATCACTATGAACATCTAAAGGGGCTTTACCTTGAAGTGCTATTTGTAAAGCTCTGCGTCATCAGCACTATTTGGATGTGACTATTCCCAGAGGTAAATTTGTGTTTCACAGAGGTGCTTTGTGAATTAGGATTGTCTGTCATTTGCAGTATATATTATTATTATTATTTATATTTTTCATCATCAAATCTCATAATGCCTGCTTCCAGATGATAAAAATCTCAGTATTAGTAGATTCAGTACAAACCAGTATGTGAAACAACAGCCTGTGTTAGAAACTGTAACTCAAATGTTGTTTAAAAATGAGCATTCTACATAAGGTATTTTTCCTTATTTGAATACATGTATATACACCAGATGTTTTTTCCAGGTCAGCCTTACATGAAGATTATTAGCTGATGATGAGGCTGTTCAGATGGATTTTCTCTGGGTAATGAGTGGGAGCTTGAGCACCGGTGGGGCGTTGCCGGGACTGCAGGGAATAATCTGCTGCCAGCACCCTCTCTTTCTTATTCCCCAACTGTTTTCCCTCTATGGCACACACACACACACGCGCTCACATACTCTACTTACACAATAAACAACTATGCACTGAGAATGCTTGCTCACAGATTTATACTAAATGGCGTAAATAATACAAGCAGCCTCGTAGAGGAAGACAGACTGGGTTGTATTACACATTCATTTCAGCAGAATATTTAAATGGAGACCTCTAAAGTCCAACATTCACATTTGTCTTTGGAAAAGAGAGAGCACATGCACTTTTCCAGCAGGTTGGGAAGATGGGTTAGCCTGACAAGCCAGACCCACATCAAGATGTTTGGTCTGGAAACTCACCATTGACAGCTCAATCTGAGGGGCGGGATAAACGGTTGTCTTTCAAACTCCCTCTGCACGCGATAGGATAACGCTACAACCAACCAGAGCAACGTGAAGCGAGCTTGTTGATAGATTAAACATTCGCCGTATCCGGTCGGCAAAACTCAGAACACATCTTCCCTTTTTAAGAATGACTTCAGTGCCGTTATTTGTTCTTTTCTCAGAGAAAATTCGCCGTTCGCCAGTTTGTGTTTACTAGAAGCACGCAAACGCAACTTGTCCCCCGTCATTATGGCCCCGCCCACCGACTCTATACATGTGATTGGCCCAACAAGAGTTTGGTGCTTACAGCTCAGAAGTGTATTGAGAGTTGCTAGACGACACTCACGGCAGATCAAATTTGCTGCCGCTAGGGTGCGTCTAGATTTCTAGGCTGAAGATGGGAAAAACACTAAGTGAAAATGCATCCATTTAAAGGAAGTGTATGTAAGATTGTGGCGAAAACTGGCTTTAACTGCGTTAAACTGCATCCGACCCATTTTCCAACATGGAGCACCAATTCAAAACCGACACCCGACCCGCACCCAAAAAAAATCAGTTTAGCATATAACATTATATAGGCCTAAACATTTATTGCCAGGTGGTACAAAAGTTATTACTGCACTGCAACACGTCTTTAAAATACTAACACATTTTCAAAGAGCCACGGCGACTCAGGAAGCTGTTCAAAATCCTGCCGCGCCACAGAGTGCCAATGTACTGATTTCACCCTGTGCTTTCACCCAGCTCTTCTGTCAGAAGTGGATTAACAAAGCTCAATGTGCGCGTCCGACGCTGAGCTTCCAGTCCGGTGTGCGACCCCCTTGAATCCTTGTGTGATTTTTTTTGACAGTGAATCCAGGGAGGACGCGTGGCGCCGCAAGCACAAATAACCTGATATTGTTTTGAAATTATTTTATTAACTTGAAATACAGTCAAGACATATATTTGTAGATGTGTTTCTAAAAATATGCATATATTTTTACGTTGACACGTGACTGTTTTAAACCCGTGTTAGACCCGGGTTTCCCCCTTGTTCGACACGACCTGCACCCGTATCCGACACAGTGTGATGTTTTTCATCCGTTTCAGCAAAATTTGCAGATTCAAACCCACGCAGGACTCTGGCAGAGCTTGCAACCCTGATGCCGAAACACTACTGACTTCATGAAGTGGAGGGTGGAGCTTCAGGCCAAACACAACATGACAACAACAACATCAGTTGAGGGCTGCAACAACATCTTTTAAAATGACAAAATCCTGGCCAGACTACTGTTGTCAGTGATATAAGTTTGTGAAATGAACATGATTTCTTAATGTCTAGAGACATATCAGGGCCATTTTATGATTAATTGAAATGCATTTCTTACATACAGTTCCTATAAGTGAAAAGCTCTGATTGGGGGATTTAATCGTGACATCTGGCAACCCAATGTATGAAAGCTTGTGGAAGCTTGTTAGCAATGCAAAAAAACAAGAAAGCCTTATAACACTTAATCAAGAGAGGCAGAAATCGTGATCATGATTAAAATACAATAAATCGTGCGGCCCTACACAAACTAAACACAAAGAAGGCCAGTTTGCCTAAAGTCATGCTGCAAAAAGCCACCTATGGGATTTCCATTAAGATTAAAGAAAAAACAAACCATCATTAGTGTCTCAATACTTTAAAAGCCACTATTTGTCGACATTCCCAGTGGCCACAGGCAGCAATTCATATGAGTGACTGCCTGCATCCAATCAGTTTGCCTGAAAGAACAGATTTTTCACACGCTGCAGCACTCCATCCATAAACTTATTGTATAACCCAGAAAATATATAATAATACAAGACTTAATATGCATTAAATGGATTCTGCATGCACATATTTATCGTTATAAGTGAATAAGTAATAGAAATGACCAGAGAGGAGAGCTCTCACCAGAGTGTCAGCACTAATGCAAGATAAATCGCTTTAAATTTAGAGCTTTTCACTTCCCTCTCTCCCTCAAAGTCGTTCCATGAGCAAACACTCCTAATTCTGACTGCAATCCTATTGCTCTGTTCTATTTTGGGCAGTTTTTAATAAATTTGCATGAGGTTAACACATAGTCTGGTGACACCAATTGGGTTTGTAGAGTTTTTCACTCGATTCGTCATGATGCTGCAGCCGAAGCAGAGGGCTTGAATGGCAAAGCCCATCTGTGTCCATCTGCGTGCCAGGCACTGGGCTCACGGCCCTTGCCCACCACAGACTGCCATTTATATTATCAGTCGTGGTTTGAAACCCTGGCAAGGTCACATGTTGGACCTTACAGAACCCATTCCACTCAGAGCGGCAGCCATTTTGCTGTATAGAGGACCATAGGCATGGCATCAGTGAGATCAACATGTGTTAAGCTGTGTGAGCTCTGAATCAAACTAAGATGAATGGACTTCCTGCCACAGGACTTAGCATCATCCACTATTACACTACACAGCAGTAGAGAAAAAGGTTCCTGGGTGGTTACCAGGACAGCTGCATGGATAGAGACATGACAAGAATGTACATGCAATATACAGAACATATAAAAATAGACAGCTGCTCCTGAAAATTGACTCCTGTAACAAATTATCACGAGAGTAGCATAACATATCTAGATACGGGCATCATTCGATGACGCTGACAAATGTGTGGTGAGCCCAGACAGGGTGTTTTGTAGAAAAGTGTGTATGGTTTTATAGAAAGGCATCAGGCAGATACCTGCTCTTTTATTTTGATACCATTATAGCATTTATTAATATTCTGAATTGGCTTTTATTTTAAGTTTTAGTCATTTTGTTATGTGCTTTTGTCATTTTTATTATAGGGTTAGACATTTAGAAAACTTATTTCAGGTAATTGCCAAGGCAACAGTTTTTCATCCATTTCAGGATTTTAATCTAATATTTATTTTATCTTGTGTATATGTATATTTACAGTTCTACCACACATACATTTAATTACATTTCTATAGACACTGAAACGTACAATATGTAAGCACTAAAATGTTATTTATTACGTATAAACAGCTTTACAGATGTACAAATGTATATGAATTACTAATTATGAATATTAAAATTGTGGCATTAATATTTTGATTCTATTGTATTTGTTTGTCATATCAAAGACTATGTTTTTCAGATACATTTATTAAACGCAGTTTACTCATCTACTTTTTGCACGCCTTCAGAGAGTGGATCAAATTTTTGCACGAAACAAATTATTGTGATCAAACTTTTTCTTTATAAATCTACATATTTTTAGAAATTGTTATGGGTAGGAGTGGGTAGGAGTGGGATTAGTGCCTCAAAACATATTTTAATGCTATATTGTTACTAAAACAAAAATCATTTTCCTACACATTTCTGTCCATTACGTTGTGTATGTATATTTATATATAAAACAGTAAAAAGGCAACAAAAAATGTATATCTATAATATTAAATATTCATATATATTTTACGTTTTCATACCTTTAAACGTGATAATGTTTATGTTTACTAGTTTTAGTTAACAACACTGATTATAAAATGGTTACAAAAATGTTTTGCTTAATATTAAAATTACTGTTAAACATAGACTGGTGTAATATTGATTATTTTATTATAATAAAATTGTGATTTTCCTTCATTATAATGATGTAATTGAACAATTACACTCTAAAAAGTGCTGGGTTAAAAACAACCCAAGTTGCGTTGAAAATGGACAAACCCAGAAATTGTGTAGTTTGAATGGGTCCATTTACAGGGTTCAAACAACCCAATTTCTGGGTTTGTCCATTTTCAACGCAACTTGGGTTGTTTTTAACCCAGCACTTTTTAGAGTGTAGTATAATAATTACAATACACTTAATAATAAAATTAAAAATACATCATATAATCAAATAATTAATTTATTTTAAATTACTTATCGAAAACATTACATGACAATTTTGCCCAATATTTCGGATTATCTTGACAACATGATAGCATCAAACTCAAACCCAAGTCTCTCTATATAGACCTTCTGAGTAGGCCATTCGCTGTGTTTTAGGACAGCGCTATAGTGTTGTACTCTTTGAGGGGTGTGGCCCACTTCTCATTCTGGTCACACATGCTGTGTGTATAGTCACATGAGATTGTTGCCTCTTTGGTGCTGGGCAGAGTGCATGATGAGTGACATTGCCCATGGACACAGACTTGTGGAATGCATTGAGAGAGGCGAAACAAGAGGTTGTCATGGCAACAGGGCCAGATTGGTGAGAGAGAAGAGGAGCTATTGGAAGGGAGATATGAAGGAAAGAGGGCTTTGCCTGTACATACAAAGACGGACAGACAGAGGTGAGAGAGAAAGATGAAAGCGGGAAGCTGAGAAGGTATAAAAGCAAGAAACAGAGACTGAGAGAGAAAGAAAGGCCAAACAGATCTATAGAGGCTAGGTTGTTCCAATAAAAGCTTCACACCTCAGATTAAAAATGTGTGAGCCAGCTGGCCTCCGGAGCCTGGAGGAACAGAGGCCTGAAGAGTTTGTGTTCGGATGTGTGTGAGTGATCTGTTCTCAGGAATAACGTATGCATAATGTATGCATTTCATTTAGTTATTTAGAGATTTACAATGAGGAAAGTGTCATATAGGATCCTTTCTCTAGCTTTGGTACACATATGGCATACTGTATACCTCACATATTCTGATTAATTCTTTCCCTTGGCAACAGACGGAGCTCAGCCCACATGGAATTGGTGCACAGAGGACTCGATCTATGCAGATTTCACTCAGGGCCGTATAGAGGAATGTTCTGGGTTCAGTACAAATTAAGCATACCTGACAGCTTTGGATTACAATAAAATGTACAGTACAGGCCAAAAGTTTGGACACAAGCCTGCATTTATTTGATCAAAAATACAGAAAATACAAAAAAACAATAAAATACTCTATTGTTGTTCTATGTAAGTTATAACGTTACACTAGTCTGACGTGCAAAGCCGTTTTGCTTGCTACTGCTAAGTTTTAGTCGCATACAATAGTCCATAAACTGAATCATGTCCTCATAAACTGCGAGTAAACACAAACGTTGACAGGCCACAAAATACAGTACATACCACAGAGACGGATGTCCTGTGTTGCTGTTTCTCCTGTTCAATTTATTTCTGCCTCCCAATGATTCTGGATCATTATCTATATTAGCTGAGCCATGAGTTTCTCCACGCTTGAGGACGTCACCGCTTTGTTCGCGATCGTCATTCTTTAGCTCCGCCCACACGATACGCCTCCGTTTTTTTCCGGAAAGACTCGGTACAGCCCATATTTCTTTTATAAATATAATAAAACTAAAGACTTTTTGGAGATATGAAGGATGCAATACTACTCTATAGGTACTCAAGATTGACATGAGATTGACTGAAACTGAGTGTTTCACCCCCCCTTTAAAGAAACTGTATGTAAGAAATGTATTTTAATTAATTAATCATAAAATGGCCAATATGTCACAAAATGTGATATGTCATAAAATGGCCCTGATATGTCACAAATCAAGTTAATTTCAAATACTTATATCACTGACAACAGTAGTCCGGCCAGAATATTGTCATTTAAAAGTTGTTGATGCAGCCCTCAACTTGATGTTGTCATGTTGTGTTTTGGCCTGAAGCTCCGCCCTCCACCAATCACGAAGTCAGTAGTATTTCGGCATTCAGGTTGCCAGCTCTGCATTAGTTACCACAGCTGCAGATACAAATGTTCCTGCAGAATATCTGGCAACCTCGAATCAGGGGGAGGGGGAGAGGGGATAGTGATTGCAGTAAAAGTTTTGGCCAGAACCGTACATACACTTCCTTTAATTAAAATTAAATATAAAATTGGCCCATTCACTTTCATTGTAATTTCCTGAAAAACCCAGAATAATCCCTTAACTTAATATTCCTTTATCTGTTTGAATCAGAATTATCCCAAATTGTGCCCCCCCCCCTCCCCTCCCAACAAAACAAAAAAAACAGCAGAAATGCTGAAAAGTCTAATTCCACGTAGTCGCACACACTTATACCCCATCTCTATCTAACTTCTCTTATTATAGACACATAGATCTGATGCCATTTGATTACAATACAATTGATGTCATTCCTTTTCTATGCCCTTCAAGGCCGGCTTCCTGAGATGTAACTCATCCTGTAAATGAAGATGCGTTCTATTTCTCACAAGAGAAAATATCTCAATCGATGGATGCTAGATATTTCAGATGACTTTTCCCTCTATGATGATAGCTTTGGTTTGATTAAAATGAAACATTGCTTGCAGCTAAAGGTCAATGAGTTCACTGACACTGGCATTATAGGGAGAGAGCTTTTGGGAAAGGGCACAATAGGATTATGAGTCTTATATTGTCACTGATAGAACGCATTAGCAGAGAAATCTTAAACTGAACCTTCCCATCAGCACCAAACCATTTTACTTATGTATTAGGTAGAGAGAAAAGATATCTGCTGTTGCTGGATCGACATTTACCACATCTGTTATTCTATAGATTAGATTACTGGTTGTGTCTTAATGCATCTTTTGTAGAACGATTGCTTCTTAAAGGAATAGTCCATGCTCGGTATAAGTTAATATCAATTGACAATTGTGGGCATAATGTTTTTACCACAAACAAGTTTTACTTGTCCCAAGCAAAAATATGGGTTAAAGTGAGCCACTAATCTATAAACATTATAATGCTCATTGTTTCAACAGTATAGCCAAAGATGCAAACAATGTGTTAAAATGACTGAAGTTTGAAAAAGAAAAAAACATACAAACCTGTATAAAACTATCCAATTTTACATCTTTGTTGCCATGATAACACAACACAATAAAACTGTAAAAATGATTTAAACTGCTCAACAGCTCAGATATAACAATATTATTTTAACAGATAATGAAATAATAATAATAACAACAGCACAATTAAACACTAATACAATAAGTTTTAATAATTACTATTATACTATTTATTAATTTGTTTATATAGTCTTTACATTGCATGGCCCCATTTACTTCCATTGCAAGTGCCTCACCTTTATTACCAAATGTTCAAAGATTTAAAGGTCTCTTTAAAAACACGTGTGTCCTACCGCATTCAATTCATTACAGTTCATGGTTGCAGCCACGGGAACTATGAAGCCAAGGTTACAAGACACTGTCATTGCCCATGCCATCTGATTCTCCTGAATCATCTTACACTTTTATATCTGTCTTGCATAAATGTTCTTGGGTTTCACTTTAAAGTAAAGTGAAATTACAGCTGACTATAAGTGTTTTAATTATAATCCATGAGATTAGTCACAATAGGAATGTCACGCCATAACAAGTGTTTAAGCTTATCAGGGTTTGAGTTGTACTCACTTTACGCTCCTTGTCTCCATACTCCAGCCCCAGTGTGTCCATGGCACGCACGATAGCAGCCAGAGACTGGATGGTGTTGCTGTAGACCACTGGCTTGTACTGCTTCACATCATCTCCAGAGAAACCGTCCTCATGGATAATCCTACACACATAACATAGGCCATGTTAGAGAGATGCAGTGTGTGTGTGTGTGTGTGTGTGTGTGTGTGTGTGTGTGTGTGTGTGTGTGTGTGTGTGTGTGTGTGTGTGTCTGTGTGTGTACACATCCCCCTGGCCGGAGGAAAACAAAACTCCAGTCAGCAGGCAGGGATCATGCCCTATTTCACTAAAATGTTCACCCTGGGCAATGTGGGCATCAGTTCTTCTCAAGATCACAAACCACACAGGACACTTCTTTTAAAGCTGCGGTCACACTACACTGTGAGCATGCAAAATTTATTCGGCTTGACCTAGCTATGGTGATAATATTAAAGCAGAGGAAGGTTTGGGATGGCGTTAGAAAGCCAACATAGTAATGTTCAAGTATGTACAGATGATGTCTTATCTGTGTGTCACATCTTTTTAACAGGACAGCTGAGTCGCCATGCTACTGTCCCTGCCCTGCTTTCAATATTGATATATTTCATTAAAGTTTGCTTTATCCCCATTACAGTTAATATATGCATAATTGCCAAAGTCAATGAGTGACAATTAGATGTAACATGATCTAAATCAGAGGAACTCAACTTCATGAGACCTAGGGGACCAAATACAATGATGGATTATAATCTTTTTAATGCAAAAATGAAGGCTATTCAGACTAGATTAGTTTACCCAAACATATTTAATTATAATCACGTTCCAATCAAACATCGTGTGTCTCACAACCTCTGTAAAATATTAACAGAGCAAATTACCTACTGTTTTTTTAGCAAATTCCACGCAGAAATGTTGCTTCCCTTCATTGAAAATCTTACAGTGACTACCAAAACTAACAAACTTTCAGGGTAAAATATGTAGCGGTTCAAGCATTGTTGACATCTCATAAACACACACATCATCATCCAATAGTTTCTACAACTTATTGGCAAGTCACTTTCAGAAAACAAACACTCTCTTCTTCGTAATTACAGAGATACTAATCCCATGCAGATCAGTATATTTGACAGTTGCTGTTTTCACCTGATGTGTCAGTCAGTAAAAAAAATTTTTGAAAAAAAATAAGTGTTGCACCATTTTGTTAAAGGTGCCAATACATTATATTATGCAAAACAGTTCAAAAAAGTCTGGATGACGCATTCGTACAGGCCTTCTCGTGATAAACAGCCTACTTCAGATCCACATTGTCAGTGAATGATATTGGTAAGATGTACAGTAAATTTAAAACCACACAAACCTTTCCATTACACATACATTCATAACTACGCATGTAAAAAAGGCTACACGTTGAGTGCCTTCAAAATGATAAATACAATTAATGATTAAATTCACTAGTCAAATTGTTACATTTGCTGTACCCACATTATAACCAAACAGCTGTTGTTTCCCAATGGTATAGGTAGTTTATCTTCATTTTGTGCTATTGAAAAACCAGTGGAAGATCAAGCTTTGTGATTGGGGGGTGGGAGGGGGTCATTGTGTTCAATGGATTATAGTAGTAGCTGTGTCTCTATCATCTAAAATCGTGTTGAGTGCCTGTCCTTTATTGACATCCAGCTGCGTCCTTGTCCTCCTGATTCATAAGGTATGTTGTACATTGTCGTGGGTTTACTGTCTCTTGCATTTTTCCTCACTGACTCTTCCATTTAATATTTGAACTTTATCATCACCCATTATCTACAATAAAATGCTGTTATTTCTGCAATAGACAGCATGTCTGACTTTGATCTGGGTAAAGTAGAGCATTCAAAACAGCAGGGATTGGTTTCTCACAGAGAATATGACCCTGCTGGAGCCTAACCACAAAGAGGGGCCCCAACGGCACTAGGTTCTTTTGTGGCTAAAACCCCTAATTCAATTGATTTAGCTGAAATTAGGTTTGGACATCTGTCGGTTCTGCAATACTGAATGATGGCAAGTCATTTTTAGATCATGCCGCTTTGACCCCGTTTGCAAATACACACGCACATATATTATATGCATTTCTTTGATGCAGAATGGCATTGTCTGGCCTGAAAGCTAAAGCCAATGAATTATCACATCAGCGCTCGGCTGCTCTTAGTAAATGGTGTTAGTGTGGCATGAGAAAGGCCAGACAGACTGGCAAAGCCTGGCATTATGCAGACCCAGACATCACACTGGTTTATTCGACCGGTGCCAGAGAGAGGTGTGATGAAGCATGTGTTCGGGGATGATATTTTTGACCACATGTATGCATGCACAAACAGAAATACATACACACAAACCCAGATGACCTGAAGGCTGATACCTGTCTATCGTTAGCTCACCATTGCACTTAGTTCAACCAAAACCACTCTTTCTGTGAAATTATAGTACTAAGCCAGTTTACAATTCATTTTATAGAAGCGGCAGTAGTATTATTTAATTGTATTACCATGTATACATTTTTTAAGTAGTTAATCAAAATAAACGTTTATAGCTTGCATAATTAATCTTAATTGCTTAATTTAGTACCTTAATTTGCTGTGTAAAATACAAAGTGACGTTCAGTTTTAAACTATTCAGTGTCTTTGTTGAGGAATTAACAAATATGATGTTTATTAATGCCAATGATGGTCAAATAAAATAAAAAGAGATAATTAATTAACCCTTAACCCTAGAAAGTTCTGAAATATTAATTTCCTGATGCTTATATTCAAATAATTTGAATCACAATAACACAACAACAAAAAAGATGCAATCAAAATAAAATCCTGAAAATGATTTTCAGGAATCAGATGAAACTGAACTGGGTTATAATCAAATGTAAAGGATTTTTTGTTTTGTTTTATAATGATTCATCTGTTAATATGTTTACTTTGGCAGCAATTTTTATATTAAATTTTTTTTTATTATTATTTTTGCTTTATATATTTCCATTATGAGCAATTCAAGCTGGTGCTAGCAAACCAATAAAAAAAACTATGGCCATTCCCAGAATCTCTCTCTATGTCTGTCTGTCTGTCTGTCTGTCACTCTCACTCTCTCACTTTTCTCAAATGACCACTAAATAATTCAGGTGATAAAAATAACAAATGTTTAGGGTCTTTTGAAAGTCGCAATATAAATAAGGACATCGGTTTTTGATTCCCGCAGGAGGATGGAAACATTGATCTGTTTCAAATGTGAGACTCTCACTCACATCAAAAGTTGACTCGCACTCAGAGAGCTCCTATTCCAGTCGACCTGGCAAAGACCAAGGACCTGACACAAACACACACACACACTCTCTTGTTGTGGTTCTATGTTTTATGGGGACTTTCCATAGACAATGAATTGTATACTGTATAAACTGTCTATTCTATCCCCTTACCCAAAACCCATCACAATAAAAAACTTTTTACATTTTCAAAAGACTTCACTTAGTATCATTTTTAAGCTGTTTTTCTCATGAGGGCTAAAAATAACAAGGATTTCAGATATTGCCATTTTTGTTGGGATAATTTTGTCCCCATAACTTCATAGGGTATACCTGAACCACACATTGTTTTAGGCCCTGATTACTCCTGTTATTAAGATGCCCTTTGGTCGTGGGATCACAGGTACACAAGACTAAATACAGGTGTCAACGGGTCTAAAATGGTTCGAGCTTGTCTACTAGCTTGTCAAAAACTAATTTTTAATTTGATTGCTTTCATAGTGTAAAAGCTCATGTGGTCGAATGCATTCGAACAACCACTAAAGGCCGCCTACTCTCCACCTACTGACCTAATACATAAACATACTGTGAAGGGCACAAGCCAGACGGGATTTAAACTTTGACAGCTGAAGACCCAAGTTTGGTTTGAAGACGAAAACAAAGCAAGCACAATGTTCTCTTAATATTCGTGATTTCTAACATGGTAAATGGTAAATGGACTGCATTTATATAGCGCTTTTATCCAAAGCGCTTTACATTTTTGCCTCACATTCACCCATTCATACACCGACGGCGATGTCAGCCATGTAAGGCGCCATCCACCTCGTCGGGAGCAGCTGGGGTTAGGTGTCTTGCTCATGGACACCTCGACACTTGGTCAGGTGGAACCGGGGATTGAACCACCAACCTTCTGGTTTGTAGACAACCTACATGAACCACTGAGCCACTGCCGCCCCCACTTGCACTCACTTCGATCAGCGAGATCTTGCGACTATAAACAATCTGATATGGAGTTCGCAAACAAAATTGTTTCAGTCTGCCCTGATACTGAGAGACACAAGCAAATGGAGCAGGACTGTTACAGCATCGACATGACAATGCAGCCAGCATGAATCTGGCAATGAAGATACGTGCGCTTTCGGCTCATCTGTGTGGTTCTCTCCCCTCACAAAGTCTCTGTGAACACAGTGCTGGACTTGACA
Organism: Pseudorasbora parva; assembly: GCF_024679245.1. Classification (NCBI taxonomy): domain Eukaryota; kingdom Metazoa; phylum Chordata; class Actinopteri; order Cypriniformes; family Gobionidae; genus Pseudorasbora; species Pseudorasbora parva. Next base: position 37,128,276 of record NC_090187.1, on the reverse strand, counting down.
AAAACCAAAGACCTCTGATGCTGCACAGCGTATGTAGAATCATTTAAATAAGAGGAATATGAACACGTAAACTAGCTGACTACTTTTCTGGACTGCAATTTGACTAGTAAAAATCAGATGATGTGCAAACTCTAGTAAGTTTGCATCTTTGTGCGCAGCTCCAAGCTTGAATTTGTGGTCAGACAGACACTTGACTATAATGTAAACAGAACAACACAGCAAATTACTGAGGGATAAAAACCTGGTGTTGGGCATCTAGTGATAAAATCTGGTGTTAATTTACAAATATTATATGCTTTATCACTTGTTTAGTGTTAAAGCACAGTGTTTCCTTTGGGTGATAAAGCACAGTGTTTCCTTTGGGTGTTAACAATCAACATCTGCGCATGTGCAGAGCATTTTAAATTTCCCAGCTCATCCTTCGGTCTCTCCATCTTTATGGATTTCCCTGCACACACAACGGTTACAAGGACAAGGTATAGTATAGTATTATTATCTTATCAACTTGTGATTTATTAATGAGCTTGTATAATGAGTAACGTAGCCGATGTGGATGACTTAACTCAGCGTTTTTTTTTTTTTTTACCTCAGTTTAAATTTAGCGCGCTTTTGATCCGCCATTCAGTTTAACATAACTGAATAACCCCCACTAACACACTAAATTCGTTAATGGAGGACGAGATTTACGTAAGTGACTTAATTTCGTTGTATTAATTTTGTAATAATGTAGCAGCATTAACATTATGTGTCATTTTTTAACTCACTCGACTTGGATAGTTATTTCTTCTCATTTGGCATAGCGTTAAGTATCTTTAGGGCTTCCAACCTTTATAAGACCGTTTATATCTTTCACCCCGTAACTACGAGTTAATTCTGGTGTTTTGAAATGTCATTCAAATGAGAAAGCAGACGTTAATCGAATGAATTAATTGCTCTTAATTTTTTTTTCTTGTGTGACGCCGGGGCTCGATCCCTGGCCGAGCACCCACGGATAGCGCGGTCCATCATTGTCGGCGCTGCGCATACTGATCGGCCTGCAACATTTTGCGAGTGAAATGCTCTGTGTGTTCTAGCAATCTTCTCGTTGTACTTTGATAACATACGCCGACCATTCTGTACAGCGCTCCAAAATGTCGAAAACATCGTAGGACACGCTTTTCTTCATGAACTGCTTCAGTCATATAGAAACTAGAAGTGGGCAGATCGATACTAATATCGATAATATCGATACCAACGTTGGTATCGGTATTGATCGATACCAACGTAAAAATATCGATACTTAAGTTTCAGTTTCTCTCGTTTTGCGACCTGGCCGTGTTTGTCAAAATGCTGCTGCTGTCACAGAGCAGAGGAAGCTCTCTAGAGAGTGCTGCTCGTGCTCGACACTGCTCTCCTCCCCTCTCCTGTTTTGTACCGTCACGTGACTTACCACTAGCGCTACCACCGGCAGTCAGGCGCGCGCGCCGCTCAGCCGCGCATTTTAATTTTCAGCATTATATCGTATTACAAGGAGAATTTGTTTTACTTTTTTTTTTTTTTATTGTGAAGTAAAACTTTGTGACTTTGTTTATTTAAGAAAAAAGTCCTAAAAAGAAGTGCACTGAAGAGGAGAAACATTTTTTATTAACATGGTACTTGAAAAGAGAATTTGTTTTTACATTTTTTATATTTGTGAAGTAATCATTTTGTAACTTTGTTTATTTAAATAAAACAGAAGTTACCAAAAGTTGTTTCTGAACAAAAGCTTTTGTAGTACTGATTAATAACCCAAAATGCAAATCACAAAAACAAATTAAAAGTCATGAAAATTCATTTAGATTTAGGTTGAAGACGCATCCACCTTAATTATTAAAAAGTATCGGTATTGGTATCGGTATCGGCGATACTGGCCCTGTATTTACTTGGTATCGGATCGATACCAAATCTAGCGGTATCGCACACCTCTAATAGAAACTCTAGATCGAGTACGAGTGTGCAATGTCGTGGAATGTATACGCCAAAACTCATTTTGGCGTGCATATGATACGCTGTTTTTTGCGTGCATATGATACGCAATTTATGGCGTATTATACATACGAACCCCCCACCCCACTACCCTAAACCTACCCAAGAGAGCGTGTCATATATACGCCATAAAGTGCGTATCATGCACGCCGAAATGAGTTTTGGCGTAAACATTCCACGACATTGCACACTCATACTATTTGACATTTTTCGTCTTATTTTGTATTAGTTGAGCAGACATGCATTAGTGCCCTTCCATGCGCGATTTTTTCTGTACAACTTAGTTCTAGCCTTTTCTAGTTGTTGTAAATCTGTAACAGTAGTGCTTATGTTTTGAATATAACGTTTTCTTGCTATGTGTTGGTATAAAGATAACCTGAAGTAAAACACAAAGTGACCTGATTATTTTGAGTCTTTTAGTTTGCTTTCTGCTTTGGAGGATTTTTGTTTCATGGAATATTGTTTATTATTGCAGAAGGAAACCACATAAGGCCACAATCTATGTATGCCCTTGGCATTTTTACTCTACAAACCTAAACGATCCTGAAAGGAAGACAGGCTATGTAAGTATCTCTGCTTGTTGATTGAAGATGTTTGAAACTTTATATCTTAGATTTTTTTAATGTGTTTGTTTTAACCAAATGTGTCTCTTTAACAGGAACGATACTATGTGTTTGGATCATTTTGAGGAGCGCTATCAACGCCAAGATCGTGGGATCGATGAATTGGGAAAGCAAGAACTGACAAAATGTAAAAATGCGTACATTGAATGCAATGTAAGTCGCTTTGGATAAAATCATCTGCCAAATGTAAATTTATTAATTTATAAAGGAATAGTATTTTTTATCAGAATGAATTACAAACCAGACAGTTTTTTAACATTAAGGTTGATTTAAGATATACAATGTTGAATTTTTTTGTATTTTCAATTAAAACATTACTTGAGGAATGTTTCTTTGTTTAATCTTGTTTGAAACGCAGTAGAGATTTATCATGGTAAGATGTTATAGCATTGGAGTATAACAAGAAATTGTTTTATTCAATTGTATGTGTGACTACAATGGCTTTACTGTAGCGATTCCCGGCGAAAGCAAGAACTGACAAAAATGTTTTTTTTTTTTGTTTTATTAAAAATGGTATTGAATGCAGTGTAAGTCGCATTGGATAAAAGTGTCTGCCAAATACATAAATGTAATGGAATTGATATATTACAATTTCAATAAATATTCAAATAAATTTGTAGTCACTTGATTTTTTTGGGGGAAAAAATAAAATAATATATATAAATTGTTTTAAATTTCATTCACAGTGCCATTTTAGTATTTAAGTATTTACATTAAATAAACATTAAATACACTGGGTGTGTGAGATTAATCACCATAAAGTGTTAAATGTACACTTATGAGTAATACATTTCTCAACACCTTGAGTGACTAAAAAGAAACACTAACACAGTGTTTGTATAACGAACACTTTCGTCAGTGTTGTTTTAACACTAGCAAAGACGGACCTGTATGTTCACCCGGAAAGTGATAATTTTAACACCCGTGGTGATAAATCTCCCAACATGTTTTTTGCTGTGAACGAGTACTTCCTGATCAGAATATATGCATGTATTGGTAGAGTCACATCCTCATTGGTGTCTTTAAATATGTATACAATACATAAAAATGATCATGAAAAAAGTGAAAGCTGTTATAGCTGTTATAAAACAGAGGTCTTCAACCTTACAGATCCAGATCCCCAGAGTCTGTTTTAGAAAAAAGACTGATTTTCTTGGTAACGCTTTACAGTGAAACCTTATTGAACATATTACATTATTAAAGGCTTACCTAATTAACAAATGTAGACATAAATGTTTGAAATACACTACTGTTCAAAATTTTGGAGTAGATCGGTACAGGGATAACTGGTTATTGTTCACATAAACACTGATGTCTATTGTTGCGATAAAAGTAGAGAAATAACCAAATAACCATTTCCACATAACTTCACATTTTAAATAAAGAATTTATCATTTACATAAAAATCAATAATGTAAATAATGAATACATTTTTGAAACATTGATTTTTTTTAATTCAAATTTAACAAATATGTTTTTTTTTTTTAAATCTCAGATTTTTTTAAATGTTCTCAGAACCTGTAATAAATTGCACATTTTTTTTTTTTATTGTCTGTTCAGAATTGTGGGTACTCTATTTTAAGTAACGCCACAAAAAAATTTGATTTTCAATGCATAAATGTATGGAAGTTTTAATGCAAGCAAATACAAATATTTCTGAAGCATTTCAAAAAAGTTTTTTAATTTTTGTCAAAATATTAAACCAATATCATTATACATGACCAGCCACTAAAATTATGGAACAAAGTACACCCGAATGTGCAACAAAACCCACCAGAGAACCTCACAAATTTTCAGAACTTGCAGACCCAGTCAAGTTCTAACAGCTTCGAGGATCAAACAAGAAAAAGATGATGACAAGTTATTACAAGAGGAGAGAAGACAAGGTGATTTCTTAGAAAGTTTATGTGAGGTTAACAGTCATTTTCATCATCTATCCACTGATAAAGGATGATCTCTGGAAGCCAGCATGTGGGTGGAGGACAGACATCATTACAGCAACCTTTCCTTCAGATGAACTTATTATAGAATAGCTCATTAAAGAAAAGAGAGAACAGAGTGAGAGAAAGGATCATCTCGGATTGGAAAACTTATGACATTCATGCATGAACACTAATTTCTCATATCTCGCGGCTGTCTGTTAGGTATGCGTTTGTGTGTGTGTGTGTCCTGAGAGGTGGAGGATCTGGCCAGCACTAACTCCTGCTGAGGTTATTACACAATCACGCCAACTGCGCTCTGTGACCTGTTACTTGGTTTGTTACACCCAATCTTATTCTCACAAAGGGACAAATCACCATGACATTCACCATTGTGCTTTAATGATCAGAGCACGGGAGCGTTTGAAAGCACAAGCAGGAGTCGATCAGAGGACCTGATAGACACCAGCATTCAAACACTCCGTGTGTATAAGCGCCATTTTGTATATTTACAACATGTTTGTTAAGCGCTGATTCGTTGTAGGCAATCACAGACATATTTGATGAGCGTGTGAGCACAATGGCCAGCGCAACAGTGTTACATTTTTAAAATTTCATTACCGATTTGGTACCGTGGTCAGTACTTTTGTTTTGACAACATTTCAAACCTGTATAACTTTTCATGCTGTTCCAAACCCATATGAAATTCTTACTCCTGCACAGCACAAAAATCATGTTTTTGAATAATTTTGAAGTTCCTCTTTTCCATTAAATGAGAGTGACTGTCAAGCTTTAAAAAAAGAGAACAGTCCATAAAGCTTGTGCACTGCACTTGTGCAATACTTCTAAAGCCATTAAATAGCTTCTCTGTGAGAAACAGAACATAATGTCTAACGGTTTCTTTAGTTTTTGTTATAAAAAATGATATCCATTTTCAGACACAACAAACAAGTGAAACAATAAAATCTAAAGATTCTATGAAAAGAAGATTGAAGATAGATTGTTAACAGCAAGTATGAAATACATTTAAAACAAATGTTTTAAACATTTTAATTTAACGTTTTAAAACTGTAAACTAAACTGAAAATATAACAATAAAAGCTCAATCAAAATATAAATAAAAAGGACCCACTTTATATTAGTTGGCCTTAGCTAGCATGTACTAAGATTTAAATTAATCATTTGATACAATGCACATTTTGTGTACATGTTTTTACATTGTATTACATATTTAAAAAATACCTGCATGTAATTAAATATGCAAATAATTTCTGTAGTTGTTACATTTATAATTACACTTTTGAACCTTCCCTTACACCTAACTTTACCCTTAAACTTACCCACAACACACCTGTCCCTAACTTTACCCTTAAACTTACCCACACCACACCGGTTCCTAACTTTACCCTTAAACTTACCCACACACCAAACCTGTCTCTAACTTTACCCTTAAACTTACCCACACCACACCTGACCCTAACTTTACCCTTAAACTTACCCACACCACACCTGTCCCTAACCCTACCCTTAAACTTACCCACACCACACCTGTCCCTAACCCTACCCTTAAACTTACCCACACCACACCTGACCCTAACTTTACCCTTAAACTTACCCACACCACACCTGACCCTAACTTTACCCTTAAACTTACCCAGACACCACACCTGTCTCTAACTTTACCCTTAAACTTACCCACACACCACACCTGACCCTAACTTTACCCTTAAACTTACCCACACCACACCTGTCCCTAACTTTACCCTTAAACTTACCCACACCACACCTGTCCCTAACTTTACCCTTAAACTTACCCACACACTACACCTGTCCCTAACTTTACCCTTAAACTTACCCACACCACACCTTTCCCTAACTTTACCCTTAAACTTACCCACACCACACCTGTGCCTAACTTTACCCGTATCCCACCTCAATATCAGCAAAAGTGTACAGCAATACAATATGAACACAATAAGTACATTATACTTATTTTCTGATGTAAGTACATAGTCACTAAAGCCACACATCATACGAGTATGGAGAGACAATACTTTGGTAAAAAAAAAAATTGAACTAATACCTTAAATTAAATGTTTTAAGCTGTCCTAATGGATTTAGAATGGTGGAGGGATGCCACAAAACATTGTCAGATGAATTAAGTGTACATATATTGTGATTGACAGGACTAAATAAACGTGCTCCTCCTGACCTTTGGTTTGGATGGAACTCCATTTATCAGATCAATGAGATTAAAAAGAGAAGATCTAAAGAGCTACTCACTGATCTAAATGGCTACAAGGTTATACTTTAAAGCAGTGAGGTGGAATGTGATTTAAAGGATCTCAAGAGTGCACACCGGTAGCCAAAATAGAAATACAAAGAAAAACTCACGCACACACACACACACTCAACAACCCACACTGCCTCTTGCTCCTATCTCCCAAAGCTGGCTCATGTCATCTGTAAGAGAATCCTTTGTCCTGATGGTGCTTTTGAGTGCCGTTTCTGTCATCACCCTCCGGACATGGACACTTATCCCACTAAACACCGGGAGGGACATCTATTTATAGCAATAATAATCAAGGCATTGCTTTCTCTATCACACAGAGAGTTCACAGGTCAACCCTTTCCTGTCAAAGCCTAACATCTGCCAAACATGTACGCTGCCCATCCCTTCCGCTGTGCCCAGATGTATGCGAGTCACATTCTATTGGATCAGTTCACAGAAACGCTTGTCAAAAAAAACCGGAGGAAAACTACAAGGCATAATTACAATTAGGAACAAGCGGAGTGTGATGGGTCTGTATATCCCTGCTTCTTTCTCTTCTTTCCTTAACTCATTTTATCTCTCTGCCTTTCTCACAGAGAAATATCAATAGCAAGCTTTAAGAACAATGAAGAAGGGGGAATGTTTTCGAAAAGCAATTACACAAGGCTCAATTTAAACTGCCCGGCCAAAATAAGTCACAGTTTAGATTTATGTTTGGCAACAGTTCTTCTAACCCTACAATATACAAGATTTTGACCAAAAATTGATGCACCTCTTGATGGAAATTACAACATTTACTTTTCAATACATTTTTGGTCAAGAACTTGCATTGTCTTTGATCGACAATGCAAGAGTAAAGCACTCTGGGAAGTTTACTCCAGCACATCCCAAAAAGGTCCTTTTTTTCTTTTATTATTATTTTGTGTTTACTGAGGTGCACTTATAGAGCCCTAATTTAATGATCTAAGCGCATGGTCTTAAGCGCAGAGTGCAAGTGCACTTAGGTTGTGTCAGAATCTACTTGTGCTAGTTTAATGATGGAAAAAAAGCATGGGTCCAAAAGATTTGCAGTCCCTTAGTATGTCATGGGTTCTGTTTTGGGTAACATGCAATAAACCAACCAGTCTCATCTCCCATTCCCTTTAAAAGCCAGTTGCGCTCGCACCACAGCAGATTTGCTATTTACATGGCAGGATTTGTGAGTGGAAAGACTTAACACTTCTCCAGAGAGAAATCCTTTTTTGAAGAAAATTGTCAAAAAAAAAAAAAAAAAAAGAAAGACAAAAAAACATTTTTTTTAAAGGGGTGGTAAAACACGATTTCACTTTTCTAACTTTCGCTAGTGTGTAATGTTGCTGTTTGAGCATAAACAACATCCACAAAGTTACAACGTTTAAAGTGTAAAGCAAAGGGAGATATTTGCTTTTAAAGAAATCAATTTCTAAGCTACTACAGCAAACGGCCGGTAGGGAACTACAGCCTTTTCCTCCAGACTCACTGACATCAGAAGCTATAATAGAGATTGCCAAGACATGCGCCCCGCCCACAGCTCATGATAACTTGCCGATCATCAAACACGTGCACTAGGCGGTTAGCAAATCAGAACACACTGGGCCAGCTAACCAACCTGAGCCCATTGTGTATTTTTGAGGGACCAGCTTCATAGAACCCGGAAACCATCAGTCCATTTTTATAAGGAAATTGAAATTGCAGACATTGAAATTAAAACAATGCTGTTTCTTCTATATTTGATCCGACTGGAATGGTGCAACACACATATGCAAGTAAAATGTGTTTTTATATTTAATAGTATTGCATTGTTATAGATTGATTGTATTATGTGTACGTGTCTAACATAACACCTTTAGCACAATGGACTCAGACATGTGCTGTGTGTTTTCCAGACGGGTTACCAAAATACAAGCCCGTCGGCAGGCCGGTGAAGCTCAAATAGTGAAATAATATTCCTTTCTTGATCTGTCTCTCACACGTGTGTGTGTGTTGTTTGTGTTTATATCCACCAATCAGAAGGGCCAAGTAATACAAAAATAATATTCCAATCAATCGCGGGTGGATGAGATCTAAATCATTGTGTTTGTTTGATAAAGATGCTTATGAGCCCTGTAATTGAGAGAATCATTCGAGTTTCCGCTTTCAAAACAATCCCTCCCTCATGTGAACTGAACTAACAGCTGAAGCTTATTAAATATGCAAATCTTGTCCAATTCTAGCCGTGGCGTTTACTTCCTAGTATCGAGTGCGTTACCCCCATCAAACCCAGCGTTCATAAGACAGCCTCAAAACCAGTGTAGAAAATAGCATATTACGTATTAGTTATGATTTTTTTTTAATGTAAAAACCATATGAACATCATTAGTTGACCTCAGACAACAGTATAAAAAAATAAAGCCAGTTCATGACACACAAAGAAATGACCCCTTTAAGGTATGGACTCAGAGGTGCCAATTCATGTGTGGAACTGATTCTTCATAACCAGTCTTTCAGAATTTGAGTGATGAACCTTGACACAGTCATCCTGGGATATGGCCATGATGTGTCTTCCTACATGTTTGTTTAATAAATGAAAAGCTATATACTCCAACTAGGGTTAGAAGAACTGATGCCAAACATAAAACTTGATAGAAACATCATAAATCACAGCAATATTAATACAATCAAAAACTCTTAAGCATTTGCCTATACAAACAGCTAGGGCTGTGTTGAAAAACTCGATTCACCAATTCTGAATCGATTTTCATATTAATTTCTAAAGATCGATCCTGCAATTCAAGTAACGCTTTCTTTAAAAACACTTATCTAAATCTCAAAGATCGGTTCAGATCAGATCGAATAATGATAATCGATTCAAAATCTTGAGAATCAGAATCGAATCTTAAAATTTGAATCGAAACCCAGCCCTACAAACAGCAACTTTTTTTTGGTGTTGGGGGTCAAGCAGTATGCAATGAGTTTTTGCCCATGTAGTGCATTCTATACTGATTTGATTGATTAGCCTAAAATTGTGTCACTTTATACTAACATAAGGTGACATTTAGGCCTAATATTACTTTTTCTGCACCCACTCATCCTTGGTTATATAAGCAGAAATTAAAAGTAATTTTGTAAGTGGAGAAGTTTACATTTTAACATAAGCTTTTGAATACGGCACACTGATGAATCATACCAGTCATTTATTAAAAAAGTAAATTAGGTCAGTTTTAATGTTGCTTGAAAGCAGGAAGAGGCTAATAGTACCAGACAAGGAGATTACTATTGACTGGTTATGAATACATAATATTACTCACACCCAGAAATGTTTAGCTGTTGCCCTGCACGCTCCCCCTGGCCAATCCCTGATTCACTCCCACTTTTCTTCTGATTCATGGTTCACAGTTCCTACCCCTCCCCCTTATCTACTCTGGGTCATTTGTCATCCTCTAATTATGGCAGCCATTGTCCTCTCCATGGCAACAGAGTGAAGAAAAGAGGGAGGGAATGCACACGGGTAAATGAAATGAGTTTGCACGTCCTGAACATTCGCCAGAGGAACATGCACGCAGCAGCTGAACGCACTGAGCGTTTCACACATCATTCACTGTAAGAGTTAAACCGTCAGCTGTTCCTGACGAATTATGTTACGTGTGATTACCGTAAACGATGGGGCAACATCTGTAATTTTCAGTCTGTAAAAAGGAAGCGAACACTGCAAAAGCAGAAATGTTCCATTCAATGTGTGAACATAAGGCCCCAGGCGGAGTTCCTACCGCATCTGCAATTATACCTTAATTAAAATGTGCTTGTGTAATACCCAATCTCCATTTGTGTTTGTGTGTGTGTGTGTGTGTGTGTGTGTGTGTGTGTGTGTGTGTGTGTGTGTGTGTGTGTGTGTGTGTGTGTGTGGGCTCCCCAGGACCCCAGGTTGCTGGAAACCACCAACAGACAGACTAATTTATACCTACACACAGCCACCAGGTAAAGGTTACAATGATGTACACATGGCAAAACACAGTCACAGAAGAATGCAATTAACACTCTTCACTCACATCACCCCACAACATACTTTTCATCAGTATCTCACTAACGCTTGCAAATCAGGAAATTATTAGCAAACAGCTAGGTGTGAAGACAGTCTAAACATTAAAGATACAGTTCATCTGAAAATTGAAATTCTGTTATCCAACAGTGTCAGTCCAAACCTGTGGAATACAAATAAACAATGAAATATTCTTCTCATAGATCATCTCCATACAACAACTATATAAGTAAGTTTTGGCTCTTTTTGATTTACACAATCTCATCTGATTGATGCATCTGACCAAAAAAAAAAAAAAAAAAAAAATTCATATGGCGCCTGTTTTTTTTGCAGAGCTTCACAGCTTGTGGACAGTATGATCATTGGAATTATGGAATTATTGTATGGAAAAGATACATGTATAATTATATATAATATATAAAATTAAACAAGTAGTACGATTTTCATTTAAAATAAATGTCGTTCTTTTGAACTTTTTAATTCAAAGAATCCTTAATAAATATATTAAGGTTTCTGCAAAAATATTAAGCAGCACAACTGTTTTCAACATTGTTAATAGCAAAAAATAATAAATAATCTTGAGCACCAAATTGGCATAACACAATTTAATGCAACAGCTTGCCATCATTGGAATAAATTACATATTACAATACATTTAAATAGAAAATAATTTTACATTGTAATAATTTTTCAGAATTAATCAAATACATATAATACATATAATGATCAAGGACATACAAACACACAAATCCAACATAATGCTTGTTGGATTTACTAACTTGTTAAAACAAGTTAAGGCTTTAAAGCTATTTATATCATAAAATATATCCATCCAATCCATTGATGGAATGTTCCTTCTTTCATTGTTTTCACTTTTATATGGTAGGGTCGCCATTGCTCTTTCTTCTGAAAGAGTATTGAATCTCTATACTCAGTTCTAGTCAGAATATGAGTCTGAAACTGCTCCATTGGGCTGTGATTATGGGGCGTGTTTTAACCGAACCAGGAAAGACCTCTACTGGATAGACCTACAACCAATCAGAGCACCGCATAACGTTAGTTGTCAAATGTGAACAGAACTCAACTGCACTGTGTTGCCAGGTCTGCGGTTTTCCCATGGGTTGTTTCCCATGTGTTCCCATGTCCGCGGGTTGAAGCGACCTCATTTATGTGATGTATATACCCAGGAAAGCAAATATTAGCAGGCAACCTAGCCAAAATAACACTTAACCCCCCAAACGCCTTTTTTTTCAGAGTAACGTTAAAAGAAAGATGTGTAAGCGATCTTTGCTGGTGTTGTGAAAAACTTACCAACACAATCATCATTTCTGAGAGAAAAGGCGAATGCATATACGAACAAGTTCTCCATTTAGGATTAGAACAAATTCAACCCAAGCGCCTTTGACGACTTTGATGATTACATTACTGTTTATCATCTGGCCATCTTTGTCTAAAGCCCACCCTGGTAATTTCATTGGTCTGAACAGTTTCATTGGTCTGAACCGAACTGCCCGAGCTCAAATGTTGTGAGCGGGGCAGAGTTCGGCTGGCATCCAGGCTACTGAGTCTCCAGATCAAAACTGGGGAAAAAAAGAATGATAAAAGCATTGTTTATGCATGTTGTAGTCTGAAAAAGACTTCCACGAAACTTACCCAAATTGATAATATATATATATATATATATAATATATATAATATATATAATATATATAATATATATATATATATATATATATATATATATATATATATATATATATATATATATATATATATATATATATATATATATATATATATATATATATATATATATGTTATAATATATATATAACACAATTTTGGGGGGAAACAATGTAATGCTGGAGGGAAAAGAGCTAAGGACTATGCCACAATATGATCCAGATACACATTATGTAATTTGACCATAAGGGGAGTTCACATTGCACTGCCATGCTTTAAATCAGCTGACCTCAGATCAGATGAGTAGACCCACCCTGACTGCCTCCCCAATAAAGCTCTTTTGTGTTGGCGTTAAAGAGGCTGGCCTAGGACCTGCTTTATGACCCAACACAAACACCTCACTAAGACAAAGGCCTTTTGTTTGATCACCAGCGCATGGCTCAGCCAGAACTCTCCACAAGGCAAGTACATATGGACCCACCACAGAGACCAACAGAGATGGAGAGGGTGGAAAAGAAGAACCGGTGGGAGAACAAGGGTCACTGAGGGGTTCAGGGAAGCACTTGACATTCCAGCCCCAGTTTCCCACTCTCCTGCCCAGCTTCAGGCAACAACACTCTAACCCATAAACTGATAAATGCACTGTTTCACTGCCAGAAAGAGAAATTTGCTTGGGTGTGTGACTGAGTATGACAAATAGGGAAAGAGACACTTTTTTGGAGCTGAACACTTCCTCTCTACCTGTGAATTTTACTCACAGGAAGTGAGAATATAATTACTGCACAGTATCAAGTAGAAACACAAAGGATATAAGTGGCTCTGTAAGGCAGGTTGTAACAAAGTGTGGTGTTTTATTCCCTAAATATTGTGTTACTTTGGTTCTCAATACAGCATCAGTATTCTCATACCAATTAGTAGTTACATTAGAGAATACAATAAATTGACAATCATTCTGTTTTTCTCAATGACCAGTTCTTCAACTTTCATATGTGGCTTCAACACTGCCTTTGAATAGGTCACACTTTCATAAGGCAGAAATGTGAACAAAAGTTTGAATTTGAACCCTCACTGAAGCCATGCTGAATTAAACCACCAAATACATACAGTGAGTCAGCTGTTTTAACAATAGTAATCATGGTATATAAGATCTAAATGTTGCATGTTTAATTGAATTTGTGGGTTTGATAACTTTGCATACCCAGTTGCTTTCACAAATTAGATGCAAAATACATGCTGCCATGGCACAGGTACAGAAGCAAATATACACATTTAAAAATCATCTCCAACCCAAAAAGAATTGAGGAGTGCACTGTTGAAAGTCACACTGTGTCTGCGGGCAGAGCCAGGGGGATCATGCCAGAGTATTACAGTCAAATCTCTGGGAAAGCAAAACATGAGAACCGTTTGTTCTCCCTGTGCTCAGTCAACTCCAATCACATCAGCTAGACACATAAACCCCCCTCTATTACAGAGGTACAGAGAGCCAGACAGACTGTCAAAAGATCAGACAGAGAGAGAAGCAAAAATGGACGGTGAAACTATCATTTGAACTGTTCATTTCACCAGCCTGTGTGTTTCATCAGAGCTCCTTCCCTTTTTATAGTGACTCAGAGCTTCCCCAAAACCACACACACACACACACAAATTATGGTTTGAAAGTGTGTGCACTCACAGCCCCACCCAAACCCACAGCACTTGAGGCATTAAAATATATATTCTTCCTATAGGAAGATTTCCCAATGGAAAATCGGACTTAAATCTGTTGTGTAAATGGTCTTGCGTTCTGCATATTGCACACTATACAGGGCCACGAGTACTGCAGTCACAAGCAAGGGTGCTTTGTGTCAATGCTAATTTCCTTTCTTTGCATTAAAATGGCTTTACCCAGCCAAACAGCCGTCTCCAACTTACATCTGCTATGAACCTTTGAACAATACAAAAAGTGCAGGGAGTTCAGTAAAGGTTCTGGTTAACACAATGAGGTCAAGGAATACATCTACTACACTAAAAAGGAAGCAAATATATTTATATAAAAGGATGCACCGACATTAAAAAAATATCTCCACAAATGATAAGCAGATAATTATTTTCATGTTATGGCTAATAACCTATAAATGGTCATTATGAAAATTTAAAAACCTACATTCAGTTATTTTAAATCCTAGGCAAATTTAGGAATCACAATTTTATATAATGTTCACTATGAAAACCATACTTTTTGACATCTGCCTAAGATTCAATTGAACAGTATTAAAGATTAAAGATAATAGTGGGGTAATCAAGGTATTCAAAATCATATCAGCCAGTATCCCAATTATGGCACCGGCCGGTCCTCTGTGTATCAATACGTGTGTGTGTGTGTGTGTGTGTGTGTGTGTAATTGAAGAATGTGCTTAAAATGAGGGAACACTTTTTCCTACATGCATGTCATGTGGGGCTCCATAGAAAAGTATTTTACTTTATTAAAAAAAACGCATTTTGAATGTCGCAATTCAAATGTACAATTCCAGGAGATGTGAAACACTACTTTAAGCTGTGCCACATTTATAGCAGTGTCTTACAGTTTTCTTCATTCAAGTCTTCATCAGATACCAATTACTCATCACATGACAACCTCTAGACACTAGAGACATCATGTTTCATGCTCTGCTACTCGAGTGCACGGCCACAGTTTAGCTCCATGGATGTACAGATGGAGTAAAGCTGAACAGCTGGGTCCTCTGCTTCAACCCTTCAATTAGCCAGCTACAGGACAGCCTGGCATATTGTATGCTGCAGAGATCACTTTAGAAAAAAAACAAACATTTTTAATCCTATCCAGTCTATCCAGCAGCAGAAGTCCGCTTTTAAAGGATAATATGACGAGGGGCCTTGGATTACAGTTTGCAGATTAGACAATAAACCAGTTGATGATCAGATGGTAAAATACTGTCATTTTTACTAGACAGCTAGTTGTCTAGAAAATAGTAATCCAGTCCATGTTTATCTTATCTGAGTTACAATATTACAGCATCAGTGTTTTTGGGAAAATCCAACATTATTCACAAAGAGTTTGCTATTGAGATTCCTTCTCATCACCCATTATTAGATTGGGACTGCATTGTCATATTCCATTCGCTTACAGTTTTTGTCAGTATATGGATGATAGTTTATTAGTGTCAGGGTGGTTTGCAAGAATTTTGACTCACTTCAAATGAATCCGGACCACCGCATATGTCTGCAACACCAGCATGGTTCCCTTATTGCATGATTTGTGAATGCAACAGCACTCCAAATTCTTTATATTCACTTCATAATATATTTTGGCATTACAGTTTACTGCACCACTACCATTCATAAGATTAGAGTTGGTAAGATCTTGTGTTTTTTATCTTTAAAAAAATAGTACGACTGTGAAATAATTCTTAAAATATATTTGTTTCCGCTTCAAACATTACAATAACTTCTCATGCTAACTTTCATAAACTCTACAATAAGTAAATCCACTTCAGCAGCTAATTGTTATCCTTCGACAGTGATGCCATTTAAATGTACAGAATTACCGCAAAAACAGAAGTCAATCAGTGATTGGCTTTTCATTTAGAAGGCAGGACTTATTCCGCCATATTGTACGTTGCAATTTTTTCCCATTCATTAGTAATATGAGTGTCCATTATCCTTCAGAAATCTGATTTGGTTCTCAAGAAATGATTTATATGCATTATGACTGGCAGACTGCAACGGTTGAGGTTAAAAATCTTCATTTGTGTTCTACAGAAGAAACAAAGACACCGACATCTTGGATGCCCTGGGCGTACGCAGATAAACATCACATTTTCATTTTTGGGTGAACTATCCCTTCAACAGGTGGTGCTATAATGCACATTAACCACACCCCAAAAAAACACTGAAGAACTAACGTATACGGTATAGGTCAGTATACGGTAGCGGTGCTATATAGCTCCTCAGTCATCCCAAAAAACTGCTAAAGGACCACTGAAGCCAAGATTTGGTACTAACAGCACTTAAAGTGGTTCCCGTATGATTACGAGTCAAATAGAAATAACCACTGTTAGTACTATATAGCTACTTTGAGTGATTTGAAATATTATTTATTTATAATGTTATAAATGTCTCCACTGTCACTTTTGATCAATATAATGCATCCTAGCTTAATAAAAAATGAGTGCTGGGGAAAAATGAATTATGATTAATCGCATCCAAAATAAAAGTGTCTTTACATAATGTATGTGTGTACTGTGTATAATTATGCATATACACACGCATGCATGTAATAAGATAAATAATATATATAAACTATACATGCAAATATTTCTTAAATATATAGGCCTACATACATGTGTATGCATTTACATAAATCAATTTAAAAAAAAATATTTCCAAAAAAAACTAACTAACTGACCGCAAACTTTTAAATAGCAGTGTACAAAATTAGAATATAAATATTCAACTATAGTCAGTGCAACGCCTAGTCTAATCAGATCCGGGACCTGACGACACATACGGCTTTAATATTCCACAGTGGCATGTAAAGGGTGTTTTGTGTGTGCACATCATACCGTATAACCTTTCATACATACACATTTTATCTGTTTCTGAAGGCTTTTGATCATCCATGCATGACAAGCGTGGGTGAGGAAGTGACATGCACGATGATGACACACACGGCTCCGTCTCCAGGGTCTATAAAACTGTTCTCCATCTCCATATACTCAGATTTTTGTCCTCTCCCCCTAACACACAAAATACATCTTCAATCGCTCATATTTCAATCCCATAGGACTAGGTGCCAGGAAAATGACCGCAGGAACAGAGAAAAAGAGAGAGAGTGCCGTGTATGTGTGATGTGATCAGCTACTGAGAGCAGCCTGCGCACACTTAAACACTCCCCTCTCACACTGAACTAATGAAGCAGATGGAAGCACTGTTGCCTGCCTAGAGGACCACACCATAATCACAGGGTTTACCAACATCTCCCTCCCTCATGCTGCGCCCTCTCTCTCTCTCCATCTTTCACACATCACCCAGTTCCCTGGTTTACTCTGACATGTTAAGTGCACAGCTCCTTGCCTCCTCAGCTCTTGTCAAGCCATGCAATACAGAATACTGTTTAACTAAAGGCTAGAAACCATCTAACACACAGTGGAGGTATTTGAAGTGTCCGATTGGCTTGTTGCATTGTGAATGCTGTTGTTCTGTTATGTCTTACTGTGCATCGTCAAAGAGGTCTGACCAAAACCACTGATCTAGATTCAACATAGCTCTTCTATTATCGCATACACATAACATTTCTTAAAAAATGCCATGACCCAAAAAGGCTGATATACGCTTATGTCTCTGGGGAAGCTTGAAGACATCATAAAATCAGCACTGCCAAACTGAATTACATCTTAGAGACACAAGTATGCCACTCAGATATTAATTTGTAATATAGTCAAATTGATTATAATGTAGGCACTTTGCAATGCGAAATAATTACAAATACATTAAATGCAAAACATTATTGAAGCTTCAATATCCTAAAAAGTATTTCAAGTAAGTGACAGTGGCAGAACATTTAATGGTCTAGTTAAGCTCAACTAAAGCCCCAAAAAAAGCAACTCATTCATGGCGTATTACAGTAAGAAGCCCAGCTGCATACTCCACTCCTTTAGGACCCAAACAGTTTAACTAGCTCCATCATGAGACACTCTTATTACCCAATTAAGGACATCAGAGCAACAATGAATCCTTGGAGAGGAAAGAGTCATCACTCTTTGGATGACTTAGAAATATGCCCGAGGCATTAGCTACAAAAGGCTTAAAAGCACATGTGGTGAATACTGCCACTTATTTGTTCAGCTGACCAAGCAGTTTGAAATTGAAAAATTACATCATTTTTTCCCCCTATACCTCAAACTCAACTTGCAATACCACATGGTTGATTTATCTCTCTCTCTTTTAGGGGGCATATGTTGTTTAATAATAGCAAATTGTACTGTTCTCAATCTGAATAATAAGATATAACATGAAATTTTACATTAGAGGAATTCACTGTAGGGATATTTTGGTATACTATTTGCATTTGCCCTGAAAATGTCTGCCTCTGCTCATAAGCTGATTTTGCTCATTTTGCTATTGTCCCTAGCTGAGCTTTGTATTTACTGAGCAAAACATTTACACATAATACAAAAGAGTCGAGGGTGTTTGGGGAAAATATAGGCTAATAAAGCGCATCTCTCCCTGAGCACGTGTGGGAAACGCAAAAGACGCACAAATCCATCCCCTGTTTTCCCTCTCGCCGCAGGTTCAAGGCTCGACGGAGAAAACCGAAAATTGCCGAAGAAAGCCGATCACAGAAAAAGACTCTGCTGGGCGCTGTCCACCACTGAAACCGCCTGAAATCCTCCGATGCACAATTTCACAACATATCCACGCTAAGTACGTGCGTTTTCCAATCTACAATCGCAAAAACACCGTGATATAATAACATAGGCAGACCAGACATGCAATGGTAATTTCCCAGGGCTACAGATTTCGACAAAGGCAGGGCTCGTGCACACACTTGAGAATGCATGCGTTTCTTCATCGAAAGCTTTGAACTGAGTAATAAACTGCGCTTGCTACAGCTCGACATATTAAAATATAACTTGTATTATAACGTTTGTTATAGAAAGCATGCATCATTATATGAATTCTATAACATGCCATGCCCAGATGGAGACTGTGACCCCAAAAAAAAAGATTATTATTGCAAGGCGGATCGAATATAACTAAAGGAACTGCATTTAACATTCAAGAAAGAGTGTATGACACCCAAACCACAAGGTAGATGAACAGATCGTTTTCAATGAAGCGTAAAGAGGACGTCAGTGCATAAAAATGGCCGTGAGGAAGTTGAGCTGGTTGGGTGTCAAACCTTCTTCCCTCACCAAGAGCATCAACCCAACACAGACTAAAAACGCACGAAGGCCTGTTCATGTTGCACCAGCGCCGTGCACACACAGCCGACAGCATTATCTCCAGGCACCATTTGCCAAATAAGCTCAGACTTCACCATTCTCAACAAACAGAAGGCTCTTAACACTCTAACTGCAAAACGACTGATAGAGGAGGGTTCATATATTTTGTCACTGCTAAATAAAATATGCAGACATTTTTTTTAATTGTTGTAGCCTATTGCTGTTTTCTGAAACAAAATCATATAATCTAATAAATACAACAACCTGCATTATGAATGAATTAATTAGCTTATATTTTATGTAGTTACGTTTTTTTGAACGTAAATGCAAGTATATTTTAGACTCACTAAGCTTAAATGCTATGGACCTATTCTTAATTGAAAACTAATGGTCGATGTAAAAGCTTGCAAACAGTACTTTTACTATTAAGGGGACCTAATTTACCAATTTATACAAGACACAATACTGAAGAACCTATAACTAGTTAAGAAGAAAAGTGTAAATAAAATATATGGGTCAAACCAGTAATCAGTCTACTGCACATCAGTAAAAGAATATGAATCTCTTAAGTGATGCTGCATTGTAGCCTACAACAATCCGAGGCACGGGCATTAAATTATCTGCTAGAGGGTACAGTATATATTATGGCATTATATATATATATATATATATATATATATATATATATATATATATATATATATATATATAAACACACACGTGTGTGTTATGGCCTATATTTGCTTGATTTATGATGTCTGTCATATCAACAAATGCACAGGAAGACATACGAATTGCATCTGTAAATGCCCACGGGATGAAGTGAAATCGGGGTGGAGTGTGTCAGCGGACTCCAATCGAGCATTAGCTACTCTAGGAAATACGGTCCCCCAGTTGACTTTCAGCACCATTTTCGTGAACAGCACATCGAGGGCGCCTCATCTTCCCGAACCCACTAATATACACACCGCGGATGTGCTACACCATTGTCATCATGTCACGGCTACAATGTATGTAACACGCTAGTGGAGAATGAACTCCTTGAAAATATGGCGGACCTAAGAATTCGCCGTCAAGCAATAGAGGGTGTGTGTGTGTGTGTGTGTGTGAGAGAGAGAGTGGGTGGGTGGTTTCGTGTGTGTCTCTCACACAGCACAGCGCGAACTGACTGATGGATGTCATTTAAAACATGTCACTTACTTCATCTGTTTCACGATGGTACTTTTCCCAGATTCCCCGGCCCCTGTGGAGAAGAGACAGACACAAGGGTGTAAGATCGCCTGTCACAATGAAGAGATCCCATATATGTGCATTCATCGGATGAGACACTGCGATGTGTAGGATACAGCTAGATTTGAGAGGCTCCACTCCGCATTACCTAGCAGGAGCAATTTCACATCTTTAGCAGCAGTGATTCCGTCCTCTTTGAGGTTTTTCTCGATGGCTTTGCTCCTGTCCAGAGCCGCTCTTTCCTCTGCGCTCAGTGTACATCCCATGACTAGATGAACCTCGGCTCTTTTTTACCTCCAAAATGGTCCGGGTGAGAAATATCCTCGGTGTTTCTTCCTTATTCCTCTCTATGGCTGTCCCTATCCCTCTCTCACACACACACACTCTCGCTCTCCCTGTCGGCGACTAGCTAGAGCATTAAATCCCGCAAAAGACAACGTTGGGCTGGAACATAAGTCT
Source organism: Pseudorasbora parva (assembly GCF_024679245.1). Taxonomy (NCBI): domain Eukaryota; kingdom Metazoa; phylum Chordata; class Actinopteri; order Cypriniformes; family Gobionidae; genus Pseudorasbora; species Pseudorasbora parva. The sequence continues at coordinate 37,107,112 of NC_090187.1, read as the reverse complement.
CTGGCGCGCGCTCTCGGTCTGTGTAACGGGGTCGTGGTGCTCGGTCCTCGGGCTGGGAGGTCTCTACTGGGCGGCGGCGGCGACTGCTGCGAGCGATGGCATCGTTAGCGTGCTCACAATGGAGGGTCAGTATGGAGAGAGAACGCGCTGGGCTCGACGCTCTCAGACAATCTCGCTGACGTCAGGAGCAGAGAAGGAGAGAGACAGAGCGAGCGAGCGCGCGCACGAGCAAGCGTGCATTCGAATCGCGTACCGCTAACTACAGCTAGATTTATACCGTTATCTGCAAACGGAATAAATGCGCTTCTCTTGGTGTTTTCACGCGACGTAAACGCTGTTAAACGGTGTGTGCGCGCGCCTATATGGGATCAGCGTTGTGTTTCTGTGGGGAGCGGATGATTTAAAGCCGATGAGCGGGCCCTGGCCACAGGAAGAATCACAGAAAGGTGTGGCCATTAGCCTAGTGTTGACAACCTGTAACAGCAACGGCAAATGACTAGAAATCTAATGAGAATTGGACATTTTTATATTGACACAAAATTATAAACAAAATATTGCAATTTTTAAAAGGCTCCTGGTCTTTTTCAAAGTAGACTTTATTGGCAAGATTGTTTAACAAAGCCAGTAGGCCAATGCAAATTATACAATGAATTTCAGGATAGTCAAATATAGTTACAATAAAGAAACATTAAATGTAGGCTAAATGTGTGTACAGACGTGAACAGAATTGTTGGTACCCAAAATCCACATTGCCACAATATTAAGAACTTCTTATCAACAGGAAGTGTTAGGAATCTGCCTGGAAGAGGACCCATGTCTATTGTCTTAATGTGTAGTGAGGAGAGTTTGAGTGGCCAAAGACTCTCAAGGATCACAGCTGAAGAATTGCAGAGATTGAGACTCTGGGACAGAAAGTCTTAAAGAAAGAAAGAAAGAAAGAAAGCTACACCTACATCACTTTAGGTTGTTAGGGAGGGTTTCAAGAGAAATCCTCCTTGCTCATGCAAAAAACTCCAGCATATTCATTTGTCAGACATGATAAACAGGGTTCTATGGTCAAATGAAAAATCGGCAGCAAACCCACCATTGGTTTGGTGAACACTGGCATAGAAAATGTCCACAGTTAAATATACTACTGTGTCTTTAATGTTGAGGGCCTTTTTTACTGGAGGTTCCTGGACTTCTTGTTGGACATCATGGATTCTATCAAATACCAACAGATTAAAAAAACGAATCCAGACAGCCCCTTCTATAAATATTATAATGGGCCATGGTAGGATCTTTCAACAGGATGATCCAAAAATAATCCAAATAAAATTTTACATTTGCATACTCTACACTGTAAAACAAACAAAAAAAAACAATTGGTTGGTTTTTGTTGGTTTAACTTAGAAAAGTAAGTAACCTGGTTGCCTTAAAATGTTGAGTTTATTGAAATAAAAAATTTGAGTTGATACAATGAAGGAAATTTGTTTAATAAATAGAAACTCAAAATCGTATTGTATTTGAACCACATAAAAATTTTGATAAATCATGAAAATAGCACTATTTGGCATGTTTCACTGCGTCATCAGACATAAAACACACACAAGTACCCAATATGCTTACAAAATCTTTTAATAATATTTCATTAAAGGTTGTCGAATCTCAAAAAATGTTCATTGTATTAACATTAAAAATTTTAATTTCAATGAACTCAAAATTTTAAGGCAACCAGGTTTTTTCTAAATAATTTTTTTACAGTGTAAAATGAATGGTTTGATTTTTGTGATTATCAATATTTATTTATATTTGTTTATATTTATCAACTATTTTGTCCACATCTATAATAAGCCCTGCATATGCACATATACATAGGTCAGAGCATCTCCAAAACTGCAGCTCTTGTGCAGTGTTCCGGGTCTGCAGTGTCAGTATCTATCAAAAGTTGTCCAAGGAAGGAACAGTGGTGAACTGGCCATAGGGTCATGGGCGACCAAGGCACATTTATGCACGTGGGGAACGAAGGGTGACCCGTGTGGTCCGATCAAATAGACGAGCTACTGATAGAAAGGTGTCATGAATACACAGCGGAGCGCAGTTTTTTTTTTTTTTTTTTGCATATGAGGCTGCATAGCCACAGACCAGTCAGGGTGCCTATGCTGAGCCCTGTCCACCACCAACAATGGGCACGTGAGCATCAAAACTGGACCACCGAGTAATGGAAAAGGTGGCCTGATCTGACAAATGTTTTCTTTTACATCACGTGGATAAACGGGATTCACACGAGTCACTTACCTGGGGAACACATAGGGGAAACAGGCGGCGGAGGCAATGTCATGCTTTGGACAATGTTCTGCTGGGAAACCTTGAGTCCTTCCATCCATGTGGATGTTACTTTGACACATACCACTAAGCATTGTTGGTGACCATGTATACCCTTTCATGCAAACGGTATTCCTTTGGGTTGTGGTCACTTTCAGCAGAATAATGAGCCCTGCCACAAATCAAATCGAAAATGGTTCAGGAATGGTTTGAGTAGCACAACAAGGGTTGACTTTGCCTCCAAATTCCCCTGATCTCAATCCAATTGAGCATTTGTGGGATGTGCTGAACAAACAAGTCCGATCCATGGAGGCCCCACCTAAATTTACAGGACTTAAAGGATCTGCTGCTAACATCTTGGTGCCAGATACCACAGCACACCTTCAGGGGTCTAGCAGAGTCCATGCCTTGATGGGTCAGGGCTGTTGGCAGCAAAAGAGGGACAGACATGATATTAGGTCATAATGTTATGCCTGATATGGCACAGGTGGTTGCAGGAAAGTTGACAAAGATTAGATAATTCCAACACGAAGTTTAATAGTACAAAATAGACAGACAGGCATGGCAAAACACACTTAATGTAAACGTGACCAAACAGAATGAATGTGGGGGTTTAATATATAAAGCGAACACAAACGAGACTAACTGATTACACACAGCTGAAAATCAATGACACAAATGAGGAGCGGGAAAACTGGACAAAGGAACCATGTGACAAATAATCGCACTGAAAGTCCATGAAAACAGTCATTTAGCGCCACACTTGCACAGCTAGTGTTGTCTATTACCCAATTAACACATCAAAAAGCTATATTTGTGATACGTTAAACTATAATAAAGCGACGTATTCTTATCATGCTTTAAAGTTACTATGAAACCAAAATGGGCAATTATTGTTTTATTATTATTATTTAATTTTTTATTTGTGCACATCATTTTCTTTTCTATTAATGTGCATTCCTATATCTCTAATCAAAAACATGAACTTTTCCTCCTCTCTTAAAACATCTCTGATGACGTGTGCACCGCCACAAGGGCCTCTCCAGCAACTTGTCACTTACAGGAGATCTCAGCAATTAGCAAACAATAGCAATCCAATCAATTCTAGATGGAGAAAAATCAAGTCCCGTCCCACATTTGAGAATACATATCTGAGTGTGCGTCGTAAGTGCAGTGGTATACCAGGAGATCAATGAGCACATTAACTACGTTAGAAAATCCATATGTGATGCAAACGGCAAGATAAAATGCACTATGGTATAGGCCTAATGTTTAGAGGTTATAACATTGTGCAAGAGACCATGCCAAAAAAAGAGAAAAAAAAGATTAGGCCTAAAGCTTATTGGTGTTTTACTGCCTCTAGTGTTTCAAATTTAGTTAATGACATCTATAAATATGTTTTTGGAGTTTTGAAAAATGTAGGTTTGTTAAAATGTTGTTTTTTAGCCTCTATTTGGCCTACTAACCTACTGCTAATTTTACATTTGTCGTTACTAAAACATTTGACAACTATGTTGAAACCTATATAAACTTAATAACCTATATTTAGTGCCCTGTTTACACCAAATATTAAAATTAATTTTGCTGCATCAGATATCCTAATTGGAGAACGCTAGATACAGGTGTCAACAGGGCATATATGTCAAATAGCTTTGAAGGACCATTGTGAGACATAATCAGAGCCGAACGGTAACAGAGTAAATTTTCTTACTTAAAGGGTTACTTCAGCGATTAGCATATGGCTTTGTATCAGTAGAAACCCTGGAGTATATTCAAATGATTGTGCTTTCCCCCCTCATATCCCCCTGAGACAAGAGATTTATGCATTTTATTTCTGGAAAAATTCCTCCTATGATGCAAATTGACAATATTTGCATCATAGGAGGAATGTTTGGCCAAAGGCTAAAGACTACAGCCAGCAGAGGGAGCCATTTCTGCATGTTTTGAATCCGCGCATGAGGGATGTAGATCACACTCAGCTCGCAGGGAGAGCTCAGCGTGCAGCTACAGGCACTCATTTAAACAGAGCTATGGTGAGCAATATAAGTCTTCTAACTTCTCAAATTAATTTCTATGAAAGTTAAGCTTGCAAAGGCATGAACTGAAACGCACCAGACTGAACTCGCGTTGTGAGTGTAGTGGCGATTACCTCAGCTCTCATCACGAGAGCTCATCAGCTCATTTATCTGACTCCTGCAGTTAGTGCTCAGTGCTGTGACACTCGCGCGGTGACTCACTCATTATATTGAACAGACACGTTCAGTTTTTAATTGTAGTGTCTTCTCTAATTCAGTCACTGTAATCAAGTTGGTGGCTTTGGGAATCATGTTAGGAGCGGCCTCACAGGGCAGCGAAGCATTCTGGGAATTGTAGTCTTTCATCCCCATGAGACAAAAATACATTTTTTGTCTTTTCTCAGTCTAGAAGGCGCCAAATTAAAAATTAATTTCACATTTCTACTACATTGATGACCCAGTTTTAATACAGATTCATCTTCCCAGCGCTGAAGTACCCCTTTAAGTACAATTTTGAGGGATCTGTACATTACTCGAATATAATTTTTGGGGAGTACTCATGACTTTACTCAAGTGAATTTGAGCAAATATTGTACTCTTTACTCCACTGCATTTTTTATTCATAACCGTAAGTAACCTTTACTACTTCTAAAAAACAAAAACAAAAACAAAAAACACTCGGAAACCCTCAATTTGTTGTTTTGCTCTCAAACGTGATTGGATTGTGCAGGCACCACTGAATGGGACAGCCTATCAGCAATCACCTTCAGGTTTACGCTAAAGTCAACTCCATGGTCAGATTTAGATAAGAGACGAAACCAAGGAGGAAACAATGGATGAAGACACAGCAGGTCCCTCCCGGGAGTGTGCCAACCCGTGATGTTCTTGAGTATGCGGTGTGTTTAACACAGTCAGGTTGCAAAAAAATCCATTAAAACTAGCAGAGGTTTGTCAGAGCGTTGCCATTTTGCTATTGCCTTGTGGGCAAGTAAGAAATGTTAAATAAAGCAACATAGTAAAAAGATGAAAATGACTTGATTTTACTTTCAATTCCTTTTACATTTTCCAACATATTAACATTAACATTTTTCATAATTCCATGTAGGATGTTTCTGTACATAAATGTAAGCAGGGTGGCAGTAGTGCAATATTAAGAAAATGTACTTTTGTACTCTTGATACTCAAGTCCTTTTTAAAACAAGCAGTACTTTTACTTAAGTAGTCATCTGACTGTAGCTCTTTTACTTGTAAAATTTAGCAAGGGATATCTGTACTTTTCCTCAAGTAATGAAGCTGCACTCTGTCCGCATCTGGACATAACCTTTGTGGGGTGTGTTGTGAGAAGCATGTCAAAACGTGATTTAAACTTTACCAGGTGAAAAAAAGAAGACAGGAAAGATGAATTAAAGAAACTGGATCTGTGAGTTGGACAGCCAGCCAAACTGGGTGTGTGGCAGCCTTTTGGATCCTCCTGTTAGAGTAACAGAAATAAACATTTGTTAAAGGCATTTATGAACATTTTTTTTAGATGTACACAGATAACTAGGCTATGGTGAAGCAGTGGCTGGTTTATGAGGTGTGCAACTCAAACATGCCGATGCATGATGGGAAAATGTGACAAATTTGGAAAATGTAAAATGAGGTTTGAAAGATTTATGACATTCAATTCCTGTTCCAAAATCCTATTCTAAAACTATGAGTATGGTCTAGAAATGGTCTGTATAATCTAATTAGCATGGAACTGGAAGTCCTATTCCAATATTATTGCCTGCATATTTCAATTCAACTGCCTCTGTCAGCACTTTCCAGGACACTGTTATGGATATAAGCTTATTTATAATTGTCTGGTTGATCAATACTAAATAAAGTATTTTCATTATAGGTCCCAGGAATTATGATTATTATTATTAAAACGGAATCATTTAAAAAGCAGAATATAAACACACCAGTCTCAATTATAATCCTTTAAATTGGCTTGAATCGACCCACTGAACTGTAGAGGAGTGTCTATTCACACATTACACACAAACTCAGTGGTGTGATATTGTTGGTATTGACAGCAATTTGCCATTCTGCCTTGGTGCTGTTGCACTGCTAAAAAAAAAATCTGCCCTTGAAATAATTCTAAAGGATCTTCTTAATACATTTCCCTGCCACTACTGCAACCATTCAATGCTTTGCAATTATATCCTATTATTGACAATTAGGTGAATGAAGCTTTGTTGAACTGAATTGTTTCATTGTTTCTCTAAAGAGACAGTAAATGCTAAAGTTAAGTGTTAAATACGGTTTGTTTTTTTGTGCAGGCAAGGGAAATTTAGTAGTGATTAATGTTTTATGCTAGCCTGGATGCCAGCCGAACTTAGCCCCGCCCAGAAATTTTTTAGGTCGGGCGGTTCGGTCTGGACTCGATCCATAGAGGAGTAATTATCCCCGAACAGAAACTGTTCGGACCAATGAAATCATCAGGGCGGGCTTTAGACGATGACGGACAGATGATAAACAGTAACGTCATCAAAGGCGCTTGGATTATATTTGTTCAAATCCTAAACGGAGAGCTTGTTTGTATATGCATTCACCTTCACTATTTCTTTTAAAAAAGATGATCATGTTGGGTAAGTACTCTGTGTATCATTAAATTCTTTTATTTTCTTACAACACCTGCAAAGATCGTTTATTCCAGCGCGCGTGCAGACAGGGTTGCCAAGTTTTTACAACAAAACCTGCCAACTACTAGCCCAAAACAATAGCTTCTCGGGGGGTTCTCCGGGACAAAAATGGTGTTTGGGGGGTAAAATGTGTGTTATTTTGGCAAGGTTGCCTGCTAAAATTCGCACTCATGGGTCTATATATCACATAATAGTCACTTCAACCTGCGGACATAGAAAACAACCCGCAGAAAAAAACGCAGACTTGGCAACACAGTGAAGTTGAGCTCTGTTGACATTTGACAATGCGTCGCTTCGTTGCTCTGATTGGTTGTAGGTCTATCCAATTGAGGTCTTTCCTGGTTCGGTTGAAACACGCCCCATAATCACAGCCCAATGGAGCAGTTTCAGACTCATATTCTGACTAGAATTGAGTATGACCACAACAGAGTTTTTGTTAATGTGCGTTTTTGGAGTTACCATCATGTTTGAAGCTGCTGTACTCATTCAGTAAGTGCTATACCATGCTATTCTTGACATCTTAGCAAATTATCAAGTTGGCATTTTTTGAATTTGTTTGTTATAGCTATGATATGATCTGATAAATATATACTATTGTAATCAAATATTTCAAGTTAAGAACAATAAAAATGTATGAGTACAAAATGAAAATCCTAACTAAACTTTGAGGGCCCTATTTTAATGATCTAAGAGCATGGTCTTTTGCTAGTTTAACAACAGGGAAAACGGTCGGGGCACCCTGCACATGGTCTAAAAGGGTTGTCCCTATTCTCTTAATGAGTAATGGATGTGTTTGGGGCATAACATGCAATAACCAATCAGAATCTCATCTCCCATTCCCTTTAAAAGCCAGTTGCACTCACGTCAAGAACTCAAAATAAAAAAGTTAATCGACTAAATATTTTATGTTAATTTATATCAAAATGTAAAACTTTACAGTTCTACTTACTTGAAATTGGGAATATCATAACTCAAAAAATGTCAAGAAATTACCTCAAATTATTTGTTATTTGGGTATGACCTACTTATTTGGGTTTACAGTGTAACAGTGTTTATTAATTTAGCCTTGCTTCCAGAGAATAAATAAGTTCTTGTTTTGTAATTAATTAATTAATTTGCCCATACAACCAAATTAATCAATAGTTATATTTTGCATAAAGAGAATCTTTATTTTGCTCTGCTCATCATAGCTGTATGCAACATTTGTATCTAATGTCATAAAGGTCAATAATGTGTCTACTAGCACATATGCATACTTAACATATGTCATTATTTTTAGGATTTATAGCACCATTTGTCACTATATGTTAAACTATGACAGTTAATCATGAGCTTGCATTGCTCTGTGGATGTTTCATGTTCTGTTGCAGTGAAGTCCTGACAAAACACAGCATTGAAGATCAAATAAATCACCCAATGTTTTATAAAATTTTGCTTGCAAGGGTTGTTTATTATTAGAAGCATGTGACAATGCCAAGGTGTCAGGGTTCTGAGTTAGAGATGAGTAATGACGAGATTTATTGGCAGGAAAGTAGACAAGGCACAATAAGGTAATTGAGGAGTGAAACACTCCAAACAGTAGGGAAAACACAACAGGGAAACAGGCTGGTTGGGGGTGAGACCGCACCAGACATGATGGCCAATGATGGAGACAAGGCAGGGGCTGAGGGAACCAGAGGCTGAATACTTGGTGATGAGACTTGACGTAGCACCAGACTAGCTGCCAGGCCGGGAGAAATCAGAGAATAGGAAGGAATAGGAAGCAGGGCAGCGACATGACAAGACATCAAGAGATAAATGAGAGGGGAAAAAATGTCCAGATAGCAACAAAACCAAAATCAAAAGAGAACCCAAAATAAGGCTTGGGAGAACAAGATCCAAAATAAAGACTGGATCTTGGCTTGTTTAAAAGAAGGAACAAAGAAATACTAGAAAAACCAAAAGAAAATAAATACAAGAATATACTGACAGAAAAAACTGACAGAAAAGACCAAACGTAGCAGTGTCTGACATTACCATCAGCCAGAGTGACTGATACAAACACATACAAAATGGGCAAGAGCTTTGAGATTGACTGAATAAGATTTGACAAGAAATTTGAGGTATATTTTTACAGACTGCTGAAAGCAACAGAAAAGAGAAGCAAACGGATCACTAAAATTCACAGAAACAACTGGAATACAGGAAGCAAAAATGTGGATTTGTTCATTTTGTGTCAATATCTTGACTTTTAAGGTAAAATCAGACCCTACTGTTATATATTGTATTGACAAGTCAAGTCATCAAATAAATATTTGCTCTCATATTCTTAATTAAACACTGACAAAAACTATATACGTTTTAGAGCTGAATATACATATAACATTAAAGTGATCACCCAGATTTAGACAAATTTGAAAATGTATTTCGTGTCAATATCCACAGATCACTGGATTTTTTGGTAAGTTGTAAGGAACACTATATTAAGTCCAACCTTTAGTTTAAACTGATAATTGTTCATTTTACTCATGTCTTTGCAGTTTCCCCTATTAAATCCAGTCATGCAACAACTCAGTCCGGCTGAGGGGGCATGTTCTGGCAGGAAAGCGCATACCCTCTATAAAGAGAGCAGAACACATGAGGTTCAGGGGAACACAATCAAGCAAACAGGGACTAGACAAGGTTTGCTAATGAGGAAACAAGGAGGCAGAACAAGAGGAGCACATGGACAAACAAAGACAACGGCATATTCTCAAGACAAACAAAGAAACATTAAACAGAGACAAAACAGGAAAGGAATAGTCTCCAGAAAGAAGACCCCCAGTTTTTCTCACGTCTAACAATATCTAATGTCTTTAAATGGCCTCGTTTGTGTAAAGCAAGCATATCAGCCTGTAGCCCAAGACTGGTTTCCCACTGAAGCTTAGCAGGGCTGAGCCCCGACAGTAACTGGATGGGAGACCAACTGGGAAAACCAGGTAGCTGCTGGTAGAGGTGTTAGTGAGGCCAGCAGGAGGTGCTCACCCTGTGGTCTGTGTGGGTCCTAACACCCCAGTATAATGATGGGGACACTATACTGACAAAGAGCACCGTCCTTCAGATGAGACGTTAAACCGAGGTCCCGACACTGTGTGGTCATTAAAAATCCCAGGATGTCCTTCAATAAAGAGTAGGGGTGTAACCCCGGCATCCAGGCCAAATCTGCCCATTGGCCCCTATCCATCATGGCCTCCTAATAATCTCCATATTAAACTTGAAATTAAATTGATTACCCATATGATTAAGTATTTGCATTTCTGTATCCTAAGTGGAAGCTGGATCCTCTAACAAATTTTTCTATGGCCTATGGAAGTGTGGAGAACTTTGTCTTCGGTAAACTCTGTCAACTGATTGGACTTCAGATTTGACTCCTGTTCTTGATTTAGCTGGTTTCTTTATGCGGTCTAACTGTTATTCCCCTACAAGACAACGAAGAGGCAAGAGAGACTGTGGTAGGAGTGATTGAATCTGTGAATCTGGCGGTGGATATCCACCCACGCACCCTTACAAAGCAGTTCGCCCAGGCTTGTTTTCAGCTATCGTAAGAATGCACATTCTGCTGACATGCTCAACTTCACTACACATTCATGTCATACGACATAGTTGTAGTCTGAGATGTGTTAATGTACAAGAAAATGACCTGTTATAATGTTTTTGTGCCTAAACAAGTCATGAGAAAATATGAAGAGACAGAAGTGAGACAACTGACTAGATTCAGTTCTTCTTATTTCCTATAATCCATTAGCTGAAAGTAAAACCTGTACTAAGCCTGAAATGAAACTACATGTAGTTTGCTAACAAATGTGCAATAGTGTGATGTATTCACACACCAGCTCTAAATCTGAAAAAAAGCTCCTTCAGCTGCATTTCACACTTCATGAGTTATATATTGAGTTTTATAGCAGTCAAATACCTTTTTACATTAACAATGAACTGTGATGTCTTTTTGTGGCTATTTGAAGCAAACATGCATTCACCACACTGCCATTTATTTCCTGACAACATTTGTATGATCTTACAGTGGCAATGCACCAGAAATAACATCAGTATTTTAGGGTGTTACTATCACTGCCATTGGAAAATGATAATTGGAGTCATGGAGACATGGCTTTCATTATAATTAAGCTCAAATCCATCATCAGAAACACTGATTGGAAGGAATGACACAGTGAACATCACAACCTTACTAAATCAATGCATCTGTTTTGCAGGGTGAACTCAAAAACAAAGAGAGCTGGATCCAAACGCACAATAGTTTAATAACAAAATAAACATAAAACAACACGATTTAGAGAACCAAGGAACAGATAACAGAATGAGCAGAACCAAACATACATCCGTGTAGGACAAGACCTGACAAAGAACACAGGAAACACAGGTAAAAATTGCACATGAATGCCCTCCCATTTCAAAATGTTAATGCAATGAGCTACCAATCACGACTTCAGAAGTGGGAATTATTAAAATGCCGATAGCACGTGAAGGCGGCAAACAAGCTTAACATGTTAACAAGACACACCTGGGGAAAACTACTCAACAAGGAAAACTACAACCCTACAAACATGGTCACAGGACATAAAGACATCTTTCAGGAAGAAGGCAAGGTTTCAAAAGCTCAAGTTAGCAGGTCCAATCACCTCAAGCAGATACGCACTGAAAATGTCAGAAACTGTTCCTTTTATGTTAAAACTGGACAATGTCAGACAATGATGGAGAGACTCAGTGAAAAAGTGACATACATGCAACAGGACATTTCCAAATGAATAATTGATTAATTTATGTAGCTGATGTGGAGTTCACTATCTTCAAGCCATTGATTAGCACTTTCTGTCATGATAATCTATAAATCGCTTGTGTGAGGAACTGTTGTAAGATGCCTTCAGAGCCAAAGAATATATGCTGCATGAAGATAAAACAAGTACTGTTTAATTTATAACTTATGTTGTCATCTTTTATGAAATGCCATTGCAAGTTACGTACTGTATTGCAATAAATGTCAAATGATAGACACGACAGCTTATGCAAATGTACTTTAACAACTCTTCCTCTTCTCTAAAGCAGCCCAACATGGTCTCACCCCCTTTGTTGCATGTTGCATGTGGCAGAGTTTATGTACATTTTAGGGTTTGTGATGTCACTAACCCCTGAATAAGCTAGTTGTAGTCCCCACCAGCCATTAATGTTGTCTTAAAAAGCATTTTCTTTAAAAGAAAATTCTCCCTTTGTTTTGAACTTTAAGCATCATAATGTTTATGCTCAAACAGCAACAATATACACACTGAAGTTAAAGGAAGTGTATGTAAGATTGTGGCTAAAACTGGTACTGCAATCACTTTCAAATGACTGCAGAGTGGTGTATCTCCCTCCCCCGATGCCGAAACCAGGGATGGAAATTAACTTTTTTGTCCACCGGCCACTGTGGCTGGTGGATTTCAAAATCTACCAGCCACTCCATGTTTTTACCAGCCACTTTCTTGTTTTTAACCGACAATGTGTAACTGCACGTAAAAATTAATACTACAAGCTCTACAATACTTAAGCTGTTTATTTAATCTCAAATCTCAATGAAATACTGACATTTTTTCACTCTTATACACACACAAACCATGAACTGATATACATTTCATTAAATGAGTAGGGCTCTGTGTTCTCTCTCTCTTTTTTTTTTTTTTTTACCTGGATGTGGCATTTGGATGATTCGTGGTCTTTTATGGCTTCCAGTTTTAGATTTTTAGTACCAACAATGAAACTTAGTTTTTGGCATCTCCTGAAGCGTGTTGACGACATACCGAGCAGAACATTGTCAGGGATGCACCAAAATAAAAATTATTGGCTGAAACCGAAGCACTAAAAGAAATTATGCCAATTATCCATTGCATTTATGGCTAATGCTATGACTGTGTAACTTTACTAAAAATCAAGGCATTGCAATTGCATTAATTAATATTAAAGTTTCAAATAATAAATCAATTACAAATTATGCAAATATTTATTTAGCACATTGCAACATCAAACAGTATAAAAAAAAATTCAAAGTAAAATGTTTAACTTGACCTCACTCATGTGTACATTAAATAATAATGTACAGGTCTACTAGCCTGCAGAAAGGTACAGAAATGTAATAAAGTAATCAAATGTAAAATAACTGCATATTTAACTGTTTAAATGAAAGATTATTCCTTATTAAATTTACAAAAGCTATTCAATCAAGAGCAGTGAGTGATGTCCTTATCGTTTATTTGACATTAAACATAGCAGTAAAAGCTACTGCCCCTTTAAGACCTAATAGAGGGATATGTGTCATCTTTCACGACTGTATAAAATTCACTTAAGGCATATTCAGACTATGTCTGCTAGAATACTCATCAAGATGAACATGTTGGCATACTTTTTGTGTGAGTTTGTCCATTTAAGCACAAGACTTGAAAGAGAACTCAATATTTGTGCGCTGTGAGACGGGTGCGCGCTTCCGGATGAAAGTGACGGATATTCTCTCAGCGCGCTCGAGTTATTATTCGCGTCTTCTGGCTCTACATCCGGGTAATGACGGCGAAAACGACTGGTCATATTCGGACATACGGCCGCACTCGCATGCACTGAACACAGTTTATAAAGAGGGGAAACAGTATGCTATTTTTATTTACCCGCCACGGTGGCCGGTAGGTGAAGCGAGTTTACCCGCCACAACTCAAAATCACCCGCATTTGGCTGGTGGCGGGTGCTAATTTCCATCCCTGGCCGAAACACTACTGACTTTGTGATTGGTAGATAGGTGGAGGGTGGAGCTTTAGGTCAAAACATCAACATCAATTGAGGGGTACAACAACAACTTTTAAATGACAATATTCTGTCCGGACTACTGTTGTCAGTGATATAAGTATTTGAAATTAACATTATTTCTTAAAGGGGGGGGGGGGGGGGGGGGTGAAATGCTGTTTCATGCATACTGAGCTTTTTACACTGTTAAAGACTTGGATTCCCATCCTAAACATAGACAGTTTCAAAAACTAATGTTGGACGTTTGATGGAGTATTTCTGTGTCAAAAATACTCCTTCCGGTTTCTCATGAGTTTCAGAGAGTTTTTTTCGAGTATGGGTCCGCTTGACGTCGACAGAGCGGAAGGTCCTTGTATGGGCCATACGGGTTCTTCTCCCAGAAGGGTGTGCGCACGCGTAACTAGAGGCGAAAGAGCAAATGCACGCCCATAAACACTCTCTCAGGTGCAGATCCAGTCGTCCGTGCAACACTTCTGTGGCGCCGCGCTCCACTTTATTCCGATGAGTGACATCAAGCGACTTCAACGCTTCAGCACAGCATTCTGGGAAGGCAGCGCTGCATTTAAACCGATTTGAACGCAGAAAAGACGAGAAGCGTCACATCACGCTTCGGTCGCGTCGCAAAAGTGGATCTCCACAGTCACTGCTGTCACAGGACTTTACCAAATCAACAAGAAGTGTGTTTTTGACGGAGCGGTCCCAGCGATAAAGGTTTGGTCCTGCTTTGGAAGCAGGCTGTGAGAAAAACTGCTTCAAATGTCTGTTGTTGGCTATCGTCACGTGAGTAAACATCAGTGAACAACACGATCGTGTATAATGTTAGTTAATTTATCAATGGAGCATGCGATCTATGGTGTGTGTTTAAATACATTTGTTTAGCTGACTAATTTGTCCGTTTGTTTATTGTAAAACCACCCAAACATAAAGCTAGGCTAGGGGACGTTCTCACAAAGCGTGCTTCGTCATTCAAATGGCAAACTGTTACTCCATTGTTGTTCTTTGTATAACGTTACACTAGTCTGACGTGCAAAACTGTTTTGCTTGCTACTGCTAAGGTTTAGTCGCATACAATAGTCCATAAACCGAATCATGTCCTCATAAACTGCGAGTAAACACACACAAATGTTGACAGACCACTAAATACAGTACATACCACAGAGACGGACGTCCTGCTGTTGCTGTTTCTCCTGTTTAATTTATTTCATCTTCCGGATCTGATTCTGGATCATATCTGTATTAGTTGAATCTGATTGATAGCCATGATTTATTAGAGTAACGTTTTCTTTTCCACGCTTGAGGATGACAGCTTTCAGCAATCTCTCGTGCAGTAGCTGCGCGCTCGTCATTCTTTAGCTCCGCCCACACGATACGCCTCCAGCCGCTGAGTTTTTTCCGGAAAGACTCGGTACAGCCTATCTTTCTTTTATAAATATAATAAAACTAAAGACATTAGTAGGCTTATAAACTGTTTTGTTCTTGCAAAGAGACTATTTAATGGTGATCTGAGCTGTTTTTCATTGTTCGCCATTTCCACAAGGGTGTAGTACAAAGAATTTGATAAGTGAATACATAACTTTTTTTGTAAAGCTTTACTTTTTCTTGGGTCAGGTGACAAGAAATCAAACTCAAAAACTATTAATGTATTCAAATCCAAAAACAAATTAAAAGGCTAAAGGCTGTGTCTCACCAACCCTTCCTTCATCCTTTTGTCTTCTTCAGAATTATTACGCATTTGTAATACATCAACTTTTCAAAATCACATGATATAAAAATAACACAAAATATAAATTGATCAAAAATAGAACCAACTATAAAATTATTAATGTTGTTATGGCTCTAAAAAGCTACATTCAGGAAAGAAAGAATAAACTGTGAAAATGGGAAGAGTGTGAAAACCAGAGAAATTCCACAATGTGGAACAGAATTGGGATTGCAATAACTTCAGTGCTCATATTATCATTTTCTGTTTCTGTCATAGTTTTATAGTGAGTGATGTATGCGGTTAGCTGTAATAGGGTTTGCTTGAGGTTTTCATGCCATTATGACTGTCGGGATGTGGTGGAGAGAGAAGAGAAGGGAGAAGGTAATCTCTAAGGCTACAAACTAACACAATATTCTCACCGGCGTAAAAGTCAGAACTGAGTTCACTTGTGACATTTACATTAATGAGGCAATTTACTTGGTATGTTGTTCCCAAACATAAAAGTGAAATTTCAGTAACCATATAAAGATACTAATTGTAGAGACCCAAAAAGATGAAAGTGTACTGAATGGTAAGATGAAGTGTTCTTTGTGTATTGATTTTGTGAGAATTGCATTTAAGCTCAATATGAATAACTATATGTGCTACATGACCACAATGCAAACAGTTAGACTCTCTGGTTTATGCAGGTAAATGACCTAGGTAAGGGTAAGAGCAAAAGGCTAGAGGTCATCAGAAATGTTTTAGTGCCCCATGTGCTCTGAATGAACATTAAACAGGAATGGAAAGGGAGAAACTGTTTTTTTTTTCTTCTTCAGAGCAGTGCTCAAAAACGTCTGAACAAATAATGCATTGAAGTCCTGTGACTCCCTTGCACTGACTGACCCCTTTCAGGAGGTGATGAACTTGATGATTGCCTTCTAGAACTGGACCATCAAATCCTGCACCAAATTGAATTTGCTCAGTTGTAGACGAAAGTAAATCCTCCGTTGAGACTTTTCTACAACAGAGTCAGGGTTCGGCTTCCATTTAAGGCCCTGTAAGATTATGGTTTGCAAGACCTTGAAGGAGTCAGTTTTAGACACAGTCAAGTGACTGGCAGAAGCAAATGCTTTGGAGCTCAAACTGAAGTTCACAATCATCTCTACAGTCTTTAAAGCACCAGCTTTGATTTGGTGTGACTGAACCAAGAAGACTTACCATTTAGCATCCTGTCTGTATGCAAATATGTTTCCATCTTTTGGATTCAGCCTGTTTTCTTACACACCATTAAGACTAAAAAATACGGCTCCAGTTAACTGTTTGGTTGATGAAATGAAAGATGCTTGAACATATGGCGGTAAGTTAGTAGGTTGCTTCATAAAAACCTAATCTGTATGTGAAATGTTTTACACTAAAGTTTGTTTGTGGAAAATAAATGCAGCTCAGTTTGACATTTGCTGTAAAAAATTATATTCATACATTTAAAGTGTGATTTAAGAGTAGGCCTTCACATTTTTGTAGCCATTGTACATGTTTAAAACACTACATGTTTAATTTGTGATGGTCAACTGATGTTAGCCTAGATCTTTCACTAAACTTGACCCAAATCAGGCCCATTTACACCAAGGAGTGGACAATATGATCACTAAAATTATAATTATAAAAATATAGAGAAACAATATCTTTCCATTATTTTTCCAGCTGATGAGCATTAAAGGGTTAGTTCACCCCCCTAAAAAATCTGTATTTAATTACAATACCCTCATGTCGTTCCAAACCTGTAAGACCTTCATCTCCAGAACACAAATGAAGATATTTTTGATGAAATCCGAGAGCTCTCGACCCCCCAACACCCCCCCCCCCCCCCCCCCCCCATAAACAGTGACACAATTTAAACTTTCAAGGTACAGAAAGGTAGTACCGGTAATGTTATGAACCTTAATGTTATGAGGCGATGAGAATACTTTGCGCAAACAAAACGAACAAAAATAACTTTATTCATCTCTTCTCTTTTCTGTCCCTCTCTTAAGCTATTATATATTATAGCTACTATATAGTAGGAAAAATATGCAATCTCAGATGTAGCCAGCATCTGTTTTCAAGTGCTTGCGAGTTCTCATTGCCCTGCAGGTAGCAATTAAATGCTTCAACATTGTTCACTCTTGCTCTGTGTCACGTGAGTTTGCAGGAAGGCAGATGAAGACGAAGAGAACAACTCCAAAACTCAAAGTTTAATACAATATTCCACTAGGCAAGGCAGAATCAAAACCCACAACATGGGATTGTGACCGGACAAAGAGTGAATGAGACGATACATGAATAGGAACTCAAATGACGTAATTAATCAAACACAACAGAACAAACTCATAATTACGTGACCATGGTAACAAAATAGTGGCGGGAAAATCAAACAAAGCAAGACGTGACTAAAAACAAACTGAACAAAACAGTGACACTCTGGCCACATCCACACAAAGCCAGAGCTTTCCCCATCATATCTTTTTTCCCTTGTCTCAAGAAATATCTGCGTACACTCGAAACCCCTAAAACCGACTCATAACGATGTAGTATACATGCCAGACCAGTATGTGTTGCTGTAATTCTGCCACAGAAACACACTAAAAACAGAGAAGAAGACTTGTGGCTAAATGGGTTCAGTAACAGTAACAGTAATCTTAAACATAAATAAACTCCATTTGCTACTTACCAGATTGTGCTTTATTAATGCCTACACCTACACACACCCTAAACCTACCCTTACAATAATGCAAATACAGTAATTAAAGACGCAATATTGACGTGTGCATGCCCAGTGGCCGTAGCTGTATCCCTTTAGTCTTTACCGTCGAACATGGTGTAATGACATCACATTTAAAAAAAATATATGAATTGGCTGTACACAAAAAAACGCAAGGGTGTCGGTTTCAGATTTATCCACTCTGGGACCAAGTTCAAAGTCCAAAAAATACAGATTTCAGTTGAAAAAAAAAAAATGAAACGCTGATACGCTAAATAATAATAATAATAATACGTTTGGCTCTGTAAGCCATTGATGACAAATGAGAAATCATGGACATTTTGCTTCCACCAAACTCATAGTTTATCTATCGAGCTCTTATATTTCCCCTTTTCCATCAGCTGTGAACATCTAAAATTACTGTAAAGCAAAACATTAAACATTTATGATATGCTAAACAAAAATCTTACTGACTTTTTAAACTGTATTGTTTGCAGTGGCTTTTGTGCTGATCAGCATTTGATAAATTATTTTACTGACTTTTACTGACACCTTTTCGTTTATTATATCTGCTGTGTGTGTGTGTGTGTGTGTGTGTGTGTGTGTGTGTGTGTGTGTGTGTGTGTGTGTGTGTGTGTGTGTGTGTGTGTGTGTGTGTGTGTGTGTGTGTGTGTGTGTGAGAGAGAGAGATTTGATATTGAATTCAATATGTCAAAGCAGTCAGTTTTTCTTTCTCCTATTCTCTCTCTGTAGCACTTGACTGAAATTATATATGTATAACTTATGTTTAACAAACCTCCTGAAATTCCAAAAGAATAGCACCCTGTTATGTACGATGCAATATCTTTTCAGTTATTAAAATGTTTATTTTGTCAAGGGAACAAAAAATGTTTCACAACCGAAACTTAGAATGACTGAATTCCCAGAAGTATTTCATGAATAAGCTATAGCGGTTTCTTTTTTTTTAACAGAGCTCCATCCACCAGGTGCCCTTGACAGTGATGAGCACCAGGTGGCAGTTTAACTGGTTGTCTTAGCAATTCTCTGGAGATGGACTGCTTTATGAGATTTCACCATGCTCTAGCACTCAAAATTCCATACATAACACATACACCGACAGATAAATGAAATGGTCTAATCTGAAAGGCAACCCAGTGTG
The DNA here is from genome assembly GCF_024679245.1 of Pseudorasbora parva. Taxonomy (NCBI): domain Eukaryota; kingdom Metazoa; phylum Chordata; class Actinopteri; order Cypriniformes; family Gobionidae; genus Pseudorasbora; species Pseudorasbora parva. Next base: position 37,087,749 of record NC_090187.1, on the reverse strand, counting down.
AGATATGTCTCTGTCTCCCACCGATTTGCCTTTCAGATTAGTACTGAGGATTGTCAATTGTCAAGAATGGATACTTCAAATAAAAGCTGATGTATAGCCAGAAAGTTCTCCAGAGAAAGAAAAAATAAAAATAAAATGAAAAAATAGCCCACTATAAGCCCAGTTTATTCATTAGGTGCCAAACAGAGATCAAGTGAGAAGCGACCAAACAACTCCACGTTTACCATATTTAAATACAGTTATACAAATAGTTAAATGATCAAGTATGGTGACACAAAATATAAGGTGGCGCACTGAGACCAGAGAGGTACCGTTAAGGGAATAACAGTTTAATATGAAAAAGCGGTGGAGTATCCCTTTAAATGTTCAAAGATTCATTTTTGGCCTTTGAAATTGACTGATGAAATGAAGTAGATTAAAGTTACTTTAATGCGCAAACTTTCAGTTACAGTTGCCCACACGGAAATGTAATATATGTATGTTTAAAATATCAATGTATGGAATATTATGCTCATATAAAATAAAAACATATATAATAACTATAAGAACTTCGAATGATTCTTTATATTGACATAAATGCTGTTTATATGTTTATGTATGCATAACACATATTTTGACACACACACATAATATGGTTATGCATGTATAATAAACATATTGGCATATAAAATATCCATATATCAAATTGCTTATAGCAGTACATTGGACATAACATGAAGATGAAGTACAGTTTTACTATTGTTTTGTGATGTATGTATGAAAGTGAAACTGAATTTTATTATTATTTTTTTTGTGAGCCTTATAGCATTTATTTTACACTTCAGACTGTAATGACATCCTCTTTCTGTTGGCTTTCAGTTCCTTCAGTGTAATTCCATCAGAGGACATTCCATCTTCCTGTGTAGCAAAGATTTCAGTACAAATGTCATGACGGTTAGGACTTTAGCAACTATTTCAGATTTTACACAGAAATATATAACTTCTTTCATGCACAGGATACCTCATCCAGAAGGGTGGGGGTGGAAAATGAGCTTATGGTATAAAAAAGCACATGAAATAGGGAGAGAGACCAAAAAGGTGTACAGCAACACATCGAAAGATGTGAAAGGATTTAATTCACACTAGCCAGACTCAGTCACACAGCGACTGACAGGCCATATTAAGAGACTTTGTCACTAAACATTATTTCATTTCATCAAGAAGGTAGATGGTAAGCAAAAGCATTGGAATAACATGAAAATGACAAGAGCACTATCGCAGTGTTTGTTCTTTCTTAAAATATATTGAGTAAAAACTTGGGCTCAGACACAAATAAACCACTTTTCAAGCTGTTCAATCAAGGCCTGAAAGAAATATTGTTGAACAGTTTTCTCAAGGTCAGTACAGTATTTCATTTGTTGTTGTTTTTTAAATGTTTGGTCTTCTAAAGCAGGGTTTTTCAAAGTAGGGCTTCAAAGACGATGCAAAGATGCCTTTTAGATTTTAGGATGGGTTCTTCGCAAGACTGATGATCATAGCTGGGGGTCTGTGTCATCTACAAGACTAAAAAGCCCTGTTTGAATGCATTGGACTAGAGAGTGTTGTGTAACATTTTGTTTAAACATCTGTAACTAACTGTTTTTTTTTTTTGGTGATTTGGGTCTCAGACTTCAATATAATATTTCCACATTCACATGCATTAGATGAAAGTAGTTCAAAGTGTATTCAAAGTAGGCTATTCCGCTTATCAATAAACAAAAAACAAAAAAAATATTTGTGTCAAGCACAAATGTATTACTTAAAAAATGCCTTTTGTGTGCTACACTAGTTTCCAGCTGAAGACTTTATGCGTTTTGGTCATCCATTTTACAAGACAACTGAGTTTTGGGGACCTGAAAGTGCATATATTGATACCGTTTTCGTCTCCATGTAAACTACATAAACGAGAGTGACAGGGACGCCATGCATATTGTGTATTCAGTCTATAGATGTAGTGTTTCTTTACAGAGTGACATCGCCAACTACTGGCCTGGCATGCACAATACTATCAGTATTCACTGGAAAAACAGGACCCAAGCTTAGAGCAGTGAATGGTGTTTTATTAACAATAAAGTGTGTGACAGTTAAAAAACAGTCCCTCAACAGAAGTCTAGACAGTCTTGGACACAGGATTGAGCAGCTCAGGAACCAGCAGTCAATAAAGTCACAAGCTGAGCAGGACAGGGCTCAAACACAAAACACAACCAGGGAAAAACAAGACACAACAAAATCACTTCAGTACAAGGAAGGGGCAGTGCAAACACTAGCGTCATGTGACTGAAAACCCCATTGAGCAATACCTGCTGAGTTAAGGACACAAGAAGCTACAAAGAAAACTTTTGACAATCACACCTGGGTATGAACACAATCCTCGAGAAAGGTCGCAAATACAACACAATCCAGCAAAGACATGAAGCAAGGAAGCACAATACGAGTCCGCACTTTCATGACGTAAAGCCGCTTTGACTGTCTGGAAGAAGTCTGCAAAAGTAGACATTGAGGGCGCATATCGAGTGCAAAGGGAATCTGAATTTTATACACATGAGTGTGTGTAGTATGAATGTACTATGGACACCGTGTTGCTCTTATGCTGTAACCATACCAGCATCATTTGGTCACGTCACTGCCATTCACAAATACTCTCTTGTGACCACATGCCATGGGATATAGTCAAGTGTCCATCGTATGTACGCTTCAGAATCTTGCCAGAAGAATTAGGTCATATGGGTACTTTTTGCCCTCTTTTATTAATACTGTGAATTTGAACATCTTTAGTCACATTCTGTTTTTCGCCTATAAATAGTATGGTTGTATGCGATTTCAAATGCAGCCAAAGCCATGTGCTCACGCACAAAACAAACATGGAAGCATTAAAGAAAGACAGAAGACAAGGCTGCCATGGCAGAACCCTGACAAATACAACGTTTTAATAGTTTTTACGGGAATCATTTCAACAACATTGTCACCCGTGTGCAAAAAAAAAAAAAACGCGAAAGGAAAACTTTTTACATGTCAAACACCCTAAAAAATCTGAATTCTCCCTATAAAATCAGTGGGTATGCTAGTCTAAAAAGTAATTAATTAGGCACTAATTACATCTTCAAGAGTGTAATAATTAGATTACTGTACTAATTACTAATGTCTAAAAGTATTGCATTACGTATTACTAGTTATCTATTAGTAATTAATTAATTCTAAATCTCATACCTCTGCAATTCAACAGTACAGGGATAGACATGCTCTTTTAACATAAGAAGGTAATTACAGAAAAATTCAGAGCAATGCCTTAGTTTACTTGTTCTAGAGTAGTTACTTCGTAATGCATTACACCCAACACTGTAAACATATGGTGTATATTTGGACCCATGATTTTGCATTCAAAGTGATCAGAGGTGTTGCTCTTTAAAACTTACATTTTGAATGTAGACAGAATGTCCAGACTAATAGTATATGAGAATATTATGCGTTTAGCCCTTTTTTCTGTTAGATTGATGATCAAACAAAATCATCATACTTTCTTGTATAATCTCTCAAATCTTTTAGAAATTACAGGCATTTACACTAAATCCACACTAATCCCATGAAACACTGGAAGCATATGATTGGACGTTCAGCATTAACTCATGATGGCATACAGTATGTGTCCCTTCCGCTTATTCACTTCAAAGAAAGGATTCTATACAACATACTGCAGTTCATAACGCAGTTTATTTTGATCAAAACACCCTTTTTCATATTGGCTGATTCTACATGTTCAAAACCCCTCACATGAAGATGCCACAGTAATGGCCAATCTCTCAGCTAAAAAAGCTTCCAAAAGCTTTAATTGAAAAAACTGACAGTAAATTGCACTTCTCTTTAGAGAAGGCCCACTGAAGGCCTTTGATCAGGCCAGATCTGGAGACAAGGTGTTGAAACAAGTGTTGTCATGGGCTCTGGTTGCTTTAGTGATCTGGCTTACATGGGATGGCTTATCTCAATCCTCTGTGTTTCCAGGAACACGTTGTCACAATTTAGTCCTTGCTGGGCAACTACGCTCTTTAGACATAAAGATAGGAACAAAAAGTGCACAATTTCATTTAGATATAAATGTCATTGCAGTTTAATTAGTTTATTATTGTTATTTAGCTTATATATATATATATATATATATATATATATATATATATATATATATATATATATATATATATATATAAACCATGTATAGTTTAACGAAATGCTGCTGAAAACTAGACTGATGCTGAAGACTTCAGGTCTGTACACACCTAATTCAATACTTCTTTAAAAGGATGGCAATCAATGACCGTCAAAGATGTTTAAAGATGCTATTTTTTTATGTATGTCATGAATGTAACCACTTCCTCTATAGGGCAGCAGAGAAATGGGTTGTGCATGTTTTGCCTAAATTGGAACATGAAAATTGCATAGAGGATTGCCACCACTTTGCCCGCCTCAAAAAGTTAATAAAAAGATTTTTAAACTAATCCATATGAATCGACAGGTTTACTCAAAATTTTCTGAAGAGACTGGATCGCTTTATTAATTTATTTAGGCTTTTATTCACATATAAACATTGACCACTGAACATATACAGAAGCTCAACTTAACCTGCTTGAGAACAAACCTCTTGCGTAAGCTTAATCATGCTGTGTAACACATGAGAATGAACCCCACTTCTTTCGGAACCTCAAACAAACTGCGAAACGCAAGAATGAACATCATTGGTGACCAGGATGCACTAAGGAAAGAAGTCAAGCCGGCAGAGGCAGTGTGATGCTTTGGGCAATGCTCTGCTGGGAAACCTTGGGTACTGCCATCCGTGTGGATGTTACTGTGACATGTACCTACCTAAGCATTGTTGGTGACCATATACACCATTTTATGGAAACGGTATTCCCTGATGGCTGTGGCCTCTTTTAGCAGAATAATGAGCCCTGCCACAAAGCAAAAATGGTTCAGGAATGGTTTGAGGAGCACAACGAGTTTGAGGTGTTGACTTGGCCTCTAAATTTCCCTGATCTCAATCTAATCGAGCATCTGTGGGATGTGCTGAACATACGAGTCCGATCCATGGAGACGCACAAGATCTGATGCTAACATATTGGTGCCAGATACCACAACACACATTCAGGGCTCTAGCGGAGTCAATGCCTCAGGACTGTTTTTGCAGCAAAAGTGTGACCAACACAATATTAGGTTTATTTTTTTAAATTAACCAAAAAAAAGTGCTACGGTACTTTTAAAACATGTCAAGAACCATCATGTTCAGCTGTCTGCCACTGATATTAAGTGTTGCTCCAACTTTTACATTGCCATGAATAAAACGAGATTAGCCACTTCAGCCACTGAGCATTCGGGTGTCTGAGAGGCAGCTGTGGTTCAGGAGCAGCTCTCTGGAGCAGAAGGAATGTTACTTGGGAGACTTGGCTCTTACCAGCAATGCCTCTGAAATCTGAATAATGCACAGGCCTTGAGAGAAGAAGAGATAGAGCAGACAGGAGGCTTAGGCCACAAAAAAGCCTCTGTCATTCAGTTACCTCCTGAATAAAACACAGCCAGCACCACTTCAGTGAGAAGCAGCTAGCAAGGAAATAAAGAAGGGAGAGTGAGAAAGTGGACAAAGCTAACTGAACAAAAACACAGACAACAACAAGATATAGTGGCGGTCCATTGAATTATTAGCACAAGAATTTCAGTCAACGATGAACTTTGAAGTTAACAAAAAATCATATTCACAACAGTTGAGTGTTTGGGTAACCTGTTTTAAAACCATAATTATTTTTTGAAATTTTGTAATTCTAGGGTGCAGACTTGAAATGACACACTTCAGCTTTAGCATCAGCGAGATTCATCAATAATCACAGCACACAGAAACCTGCATTAACCTGGTTAATCAAACACAGCAGACTTGATAAAGGCACATTATGGATGCCTATTACAGTAAATTGATCTAATTTCATGCATTGACTTTTTCAGACAGAATTATATTGAGATTGTGCATGTCACTTCAAGAGGTAATTCAAAAATAGGTTTAAATTATTATGTACAATGTGTACTAACTAGAATCAAGGGTCAGCATTTGCTTCATTCCTCCTCCTGTCATCCATCTGAATTTTTTCATCAAGATCATTTTTCATCATTTTAAAATTGAGTTGGTTTGTTGAAAACACAGAACAACTGTTAACCTTACAAACACATAGGTCCTTTTGACCTAAAGTGGCTGCATTGTTTTTGTTTGCAACATGCCATGTGAGGGCAAGGGAAGTGTCTGAAATCATGTGGAAAGGCAAGCCAACAATCACGTAGATGTTTCTACACACTTCTGCTCTGAACACACATGGTAGTCTTGAGTGACAGCTGGTCGCATGCTCTCTGAGCCTGCAAGTGTAGAGAATGCGAAAGGGCTTTGCACACTTGTAAACATCACCTTCACAGATCATCTAATCGGTCTTGCTGTTGGGGTCTTCACCATCTGTTAAACCAGTTTGTGTTCATCGACATTCTTCTTGTTAAATATTTATTTATTTTATTTTATTTAAATTTCCTTATATATATTTTTTTACAGTTTATTTTTCCTTGAGCAGCAACAGAGTTCTGCAAGCGTGTTTGTTTCTGGTTATGAGTCGAAAACCGCAGGTAGTGAGTGAAACTGCTACCCTGGATGCCAGCCAAACTCAGCCCCGCCCACAACATTTGAGCTCGGGCAGTTCGGTCTGGACTCGATCCATAGAGGAGTGATTATGCCTGAACAGAAACTGTTCGGACCAATGAAATCATCAGGGCGGGCTTTAGACGATGACGGACAGATGATAAACAGTAATGTAACCATGCACGTCATCAAAGGCGCTTGGATTATATTTTCTTCAAATCCTAAACGGAGAGCTTGTTTGTGTATGCATTCACCTTCACTATTTCTCTCAGAAATGATGATCATGATGTTGGTAAGTAACTGTGTATCGTTAAATTATTTTTTTACAATACCGGCAAAGATCGTTTATTTCAGCGTGCATGCAGACAGAGCTGCCAAGTTTTATAACAAAACCCGCCAACTACTAGCCCAAAACAATAGCTTCTCTGTGGGGTTCTCCAGGAAAAAACGGTGTTTGGGGGGTAAAATGTGTTATTTTGGCAAGGTTGCTTGCTAAAATTCGAATTCACGGGTCTACATATATCACACAATACTAGTCGCTTCAACCCACGGACATGGAAAACAACCCGCAGAAAAAAAACGCGGATTTGGCAACACAGTGCTGTTGAGTTCTGTTGACATTTAACAGCTAACATAATGCGTTGCGTCGTTGCTCTGATTGGATCTAGGTCGATCCAATTGATATCTTTCATTGTTCGGTTGAAACGCAGCCCAATGGAGCAGTAGATATAGCCTAGAAATCTAGGCGCACCCTAGCGACAGCAAATCTAATCTTCTGCGAGTATAGTCTAGCAACTCTCAATACACTTCTGAGCTGTAAAAGCCAAACTCTGGTCGGGCCAATCACGTTGTGTATAGAGTCGGTGGGCGGGGCTTAACATAATGACAGCCGAGTTGCGCTTGCGTGCTACTAGTAAACAGAAACACAGAAACTGGCGAATCAGCTTTGACCGCGACTCTGGAAGACTTGGAGTTAAGCTTTTCTCTGAGAAAAGAACGGCACTAAAGTCATTCTTAAAAAGGGAAGATGTGTTTTGAGTTTAGCCCGACCGGATACGGTGAATGTTTAATCAGTCAACGAGCTCCGTTTCACCTTCATTGCTCTGGTTGGTTGTAGCGCTATCCTATCGCTTGCAGAGGGAGTTTGAAAGACAACCGTTTATCCCGCCCCTCAGATTGAGCTGTCAATGGTGAGTTTCCAGACCAAACATCTTGATGTGGGTCTGGCTTGTCAGGCTATAATAGACACATATTCTGACTAGAATTGAGTATGACCACGGCAGGCTATGAAACTGCATCAAATGTAAATGTAATGTAAACAACACGGACATATAGTAAATCAAAAGTTATCCAAGGGTAATGCGATGAGGTTGTATGAGTGTGTGTGTGCTTGTGACTCTTTAGCTCCGCCCACTGTACGCCTTCACAAGTTTGACTGTTTTCAGAAAGAATCGGTACAGCGTATGTCTTTTATAAATGTGATAAAACTAAAGACTTTTCGGAGATTTAAAGGATGCAACACTACTCAATAGGTACTCAAGAATAACATGAGATTGGCAGAAACTGTGTGTAATGTACCCTTTAATAAGAGAGAAAAGCAAGTAAATAAAAGCGATCTGGTTGTAATATCCGTGTAAGGTAACAAGGGCACTGCAAATGTGTCTATTTACAACGTGATTTTTGCAGCATTGAGTATTGTAGCCAATCACATTTCTGTTTAAAAATGATGACCAATCAGAAGTGTTTAAGTTACCGGTAGTGAGAATCTGCTCAGTATCTGTCAAAACGGAAATGTTTTACACCCACACAAATCGTCTCATTATAACAGCAGAGACACAATGTATATATGATTAATCTTTGGACACACCACATACACACACTTGTCACGTTGAGGGAGTTCGATTTTTTGAGCTCATCGGAGTTCGCCATGCCTTGGCTTTTGATGAACAGACGCCACAGGAAGTGAGAATAGAACAGTTCAGAATCAGTTCTTTCTTTTTGAAGACAATAACTGTATTTGTTGTGCACTTTGATCTTTAAAACTTTGAAGACCTGTTACATTCACAAACAACTAGTGTATAATATACACACAGCATTAAAAGTAATATTCAAAAAAGCAGAATAGGGCCACTGAACCGCTCTGCTATTTTGCATGTTTTCAAGTCAGCCAGGAGTAAACTCTGAAAAGAGAAGTGCACCTCGATCCAGTGTCTTCTCAACCAGCTGTATATGTCTGGCCTTTGAAATCTATGTATATACACCACTATTCAAAATGTCGAAATCAGTAAAAGTTTTAGAAATTAACACTTTTAATTTGCAAGGGCATATGGAAATGATCAAAAGTCACGGTAAAGGCATTCATAATGGTACAAACATTTAAAAATGTAAATGTTTCTATTTAAAATAAATGCTGTTCTTTAGAACATTCTACTTACCGAAGAATACGGAAATTTGGTTTTCACACAAATATTAAGCGGCACAACTATTTTTCACACTGTAAAAAACAGCAAATCAGCATGTGACACTGAAGTATGGAGTAACTATGCTGAAAGTTCAGCTTTACTATCACAGGGATACATGTCATGAACTGGCTTTTTTATTTTTTTTATACTGTTGTCTGAGGTCAACTAATGACGTTTATGTGTTGTTTTTACATTCAAAAACATCATAACTAATAAGTAATATGCTATTTTCTACACTGGTTTTGAGGCTGTCTTCTGAACGCTGGGTTTTGATGGGCGTGCCGCACTGAAGACTTGGAAGTAAACGCCCACGGCTAGGATTGGATAAGATTTGCATATTTAATGAGCTTAAGCTCCCCTATCAGTTCAGTTCACATGAGGGCGGGGTTGTTTTGAAAGCGGCATTCGAAATAAATCAAGTGCATCTTTATCAAACAAACACAATGAGGATTGGTTGGACTTGCTATGTTTTGTATTACATAGCTTACCAGGCGCACGCAGACACACATGCGCACGCTCCCTTCAAATGTCAAGCCGAGAGAGAGAGAATAGCGCAGAACAAGAAAGGGATATTACAAGATTCATCGGCCTGCTGACAGCCTTACGTTTTGGTTGCCCGTCTGGAAAACACACAGCACCGGGACATTGGGCTTTCCGAGTCCTGGCCCATACATGTCTGAGTCCAGCGTGCTAAAGGTATGTTCTGTTAGACACGTACAATAAAACTAAACGATCTATAACAATGCAATAGTATTACATATAAAAAAACATGTTTTACTCACATAAGTGTGTTGCACCATTCCTGTCGGATCCAATATAGAAGAAACAGCATTGTGTTTTAATCTCAAAATGTCTACAAATCCAGTGCCACCTGAGATTTGTTTGCACACGATTTCGCAGTGAAATTAAGTGAACACCATCTTCCCCACATCAGCTGGAACTGGAGCGTAATATCTTGCTATATACTAAAGGCGGGGCTACTGAACTACACTTGCTTATTATTCTGTACAGGTGGTGTTTGGTTAGTCGATGACGTCAAGCTGCGAACACGATCGTTTTCTGGGCCTGGTGTCTATACAAGCTTTTCTTTGAATAACAAGGAGGTTTTCAGCTCTGAAACTTACAGGATATTCTTATATTACCATGACCTTTTATATATCAAAGTTTAAGAGAAAGTTGATTTCTCAATTCATCACCCCTTTAAATATTTCACAACTTTACTGTTTTTTTTTTATCAAATTAATGCAGCCCTGTTGAGCAATATTGACTTTGACATTTTTGAAATATTTGAAAAAATATATATATTTAAAAAAATGATGCTAAGTTAATCAATATCATTCTCCTCTTTCATCCCTCACAAACTGAAATGCAGACTCGTTTTAGATATGAATAATTTGTTTCTCTTTTTCAGAGTGTGTCTTTGATCTCACTTATGGCTTTAGTTCCATCTGAACTTAAACTTCACAGTCCCAACACACCAGTCAAACTGAAGTGTGTGTGACTGGATACCTTCTCTTTTGCTCTCTCTCTCTCACCACCTTCTATAATCTGTTTTGACAAACCCTTAAGGTCACTACTGCATTTTAAAATAATTTAATTTTCCTTCTTATTTATGTGTGCAAGTAGATTCTAAAGGTCTATGGATGGACATGTGTGTCCATGGTACAAATTCCTCATAGTGTTTAATCACTAATGGATTATGCGTTTGGTCAGATTAGCATTAGCATAAAGCTGCATAAACGCTGCTGTGTTGCTACCTTGGCTGTTTAAACCGAGGCCACCAGTTCATTCGTTTAATCCTTGCTCTCAACTTTATTAATAACAAGATCATGACTGACCTCGCAGCTGCAGTCACCGATGGCTGTTTTAAATCCTACATCATGTGCTTTTGACCCTCAGGCCAGTGATGTCATGGCCTTGTGATGCTTACATGATGCACTGTGGCAGATTAGGGAATTGAGTACAAGATGAAAATATTTATCAACATTTTATTATGTGATTTGTAAATTATGAAGGGATTCTGACATTTCAGACTTATTTCAGATTTTATTTATTAATATCTTGACATTACAACTAATCATAAAGGACCGCTTGACTGTTGTTCTTTTTTATTTTATTTCATATATTAGGTTTGTGAAACCAATAGTGTTTAAATTAACCACTTAGGGGGAAAAAAATATTCATAACTTTCATAACATGATGGGAAAATCACCCTGCTAAGATATAAACAAGCTACTTCCTACTCGGAACTTTGACTTTGAAAGTACTTTTCCACAAACTTTTGTATTTTTAAAATTGATAATACCAATGACTTATGACAGTCATAAGACCAATGACTTATGACTTATGACAATGATGTACATTTTAGCGGCATCTAGCAGTGAGGTTGCGAACTGCTCACCTCTCCCTTTCAAAGCACATAGGGTGCTTTCACACCTGCCTCATTTAGTTCGGTTAAATCGTACTAGCGTTCGTTTCCCTCTTTGGTGAGGTTCGTTTGGTCAGGTCTGAAAGCAGCAATCGCACTCGGGTGCGCACCAAAAGCGGACCAAACAAGCGTACCGAGACCTCCTTGAAGAGGTGGTCTCAGTACGCTTTCAAACGAACTCTGGAGCGGTTTGTTTGCGGTGAGAACCTGATCCGACCTCGAACAGAACCAACTACAAAAGTACTGATCATTTTTGGACTAAACCAGCTGCCGTAGTTAGCTGCGCTGACATTGTGCATGACATTATTACCTGATAGATCATTGGAAATATTTTCGGGAAGATGAGCATGTCAGTTTAGAATAATTAATGCATGCCTCCGCTTGAAGTGACGAGCGATGCGCGCTCGCAGTCTGCAGTGCATTAGAATGTTGTTTTCAAGTCGCATCCGCGCTTCATTATAGAAATGTATTGTTTGCATACTGTGGTAAATACACACAGTGTAGTAGATTATGGCCAGGGACAAAACTGGCCCGCGCAGTCGTCTCTCCACAGTGTTTTTATAGTTTGCTGGCTTTGCCTCTTCTGTTGGAATTTTTCCACACGTAAATTCTGACCAATCGAAAAGCAGTTTAGGAAATACGCCATGGCCAATGAGTGATGTGGATGTTGTCACGTGCCTGCATTTTGGTTCGTTTCAACTGGTTCGGACCAAAGCAATCAGTGTGGTGTGAAAAGGAACCAAAAAAGCTGAAAAATGCAACAATGTATAATTGTTTGCCCTTGGTTCGGACCAAATGAACCGAACTAGAGATGTGAAAGCACCCATAGAGATTACGGTGGCCGACACAGGACAAAGATGTTTTTGTCTGAGACACGAGAGAGTATCTAGTGAAGTTTGAGCACTACTGTAGAAACATGGCGACACAAAACAACAATTTCACTGTAAGGGGACCCGCGATGTATGTAGAGAGAAATGGCTCATTCTAAGGTAATAAAAGACATAACGGTTCATTATGTAAGGTCTTTATACTCCACTGAAAACAAAGTTATGAATATTCTATTGCATTTATGTCAATATGCTCTTGTAAATATTATACACTGTATAATAAATAAATAATTTTAAAGTGGTGTACCAGATTAATGGGATAAAGACTTTTAGGCACCTGAAAATAAAATAAAAATAAAATAAATAAAAACGTTAACGTGCAAAACAAGAGTGTCAAATGAATCCATATTATAGCGCTAATGATAGTAGCCTACTGCCAATATTGCTTTTTTTTTTTTTTTTTTTTTTTTACAGTGAGTCAGTGAATAGCTTGACTGTGAAGAAGAGAGTACAATAAAGGCTCTTGTGAAGTTGTAGGATTACTCCAGGAGATGGAAATTGTTGAAAAACAACATACGGGTTGATCCATAATGAGTCTTTTTAATCTACTCAGAAAATATTAATTTGCAAATGCCTAGCAACTAAAAAGCCTTCCCTATCTTTAATGACTATAAAATGGTCTCTTAACTAGTTACCATCCACTCGTGGGTACACAAAAACGACCTACCTCCCACATGACGACAAACCTGACAGATGTGCATCCTCATGCGAATCAAACACGTCATTCTTCCTGTAGTAGTACTAATTAAAAAGTGTCTACTGGAATGTGATACATTGGAACAATTACTTACTGCTGCTGATATCGACTCCTGAAATGAATGCTGAATCTTAACACATTAACTACAGGATGGGATGTGCATGGGATGTCTCTTAACGCGAACCCATTTAAATGACTTGCGGTGACAATGCTAGTTGAACTTGAGGAAGTAAGTCGTCATGACGGCCTATGACCTGTTTAACATACAGATGCTGACCAGTGATTTTAACTTTGCATGCGTCAGCTACTAATCATGTTTAACTGAATCGGGCTTTGACCCAAATGACTATGGGAGCGTAATGTTTATGTCACCATGGATTCAGTGTCTATAGAGTAGTCTTTCACAATAAAACGTATATTGAAAGTTACATTGAAACAATACTATAAAATGCATCTTTTTTCATTTTGAAATGACTGTGGTAAACTATGCGTCGCCCCAACTTTTTAGCAACCTAGTTAGCTTTTGGATTATGAATGTATATGTGTAGCTAGTATGCTGAATGCTGAGTTGTATTTGAATTGTATTTATTTTTTGCTCGACGCTGACCTTTACAAAGAAGGATCATAAGGAACTACATAATACGATTCTATGATGTTTCATTACCAAAACAAAAAAAAAGAAGAGAGAAGCTAATCAGTTGAAACGATGACTGTTGCATCAATAATGAACGAGAGCTAGAGGACAGAGGTAAACATTACTGAAGAAAGATGTGGATTATAGGTCCCCCTGCTGGTTAGATAAAGGTAGAGCAATTTAGTTTTTTTACCATGCCAATAAAGCTACGGATGGATGGTACATACATTAGATAGATAGATAGATAGATAGATAGATAGATAGATAGATAGATAGATAGATAGATAGATAGATAGATAGATAGATAGATAGATAGATAGATAGATAGATAGATAGATAGATAGATAGATAGATAGATAGATAGATAGATAGATAGATAGATAGATAGATAGATAGATAGATAGATAGATAGATAGATAGATAGATAGCGATTTTTTCAAAACATTTTACTAATATTTTATTATTCATTGAAATGCGTAAATATTTGTGTGTGTGTGTGTGTGTGTGTGTGTGTGTGTGTGTGTGTGTGTGTGTGTGTGTGTGTGTGTGTGTGTGTCTGTGTGTTTATGTGTGCCCTTGTTTATAATTCATTTTGGGGACCAAATGTCCCCATAAGGATAGTAAAACCTGAGATCACCTACATTGTGGGAACCAGCCAGCGGTCCCCACTTTTCAAAAGGCTTATAAATCATACAGGATGAGTTTTGTTAAGAAAGTAAAAATGCAGAATGTTTTCTGTGATGGGTAGGTTTAGGGGCAGTGTAGGGGGATAGAAAATACGGTTTGTACGGTTTAAAAAAACATTACGTCTATGGAGAGTCCCCACAAAGATAGTGAACCAGACGTGTGTGTGTGTGTGTGTGTGTGTGTGTGTGTGTGTGTACATTCTTATGTACGTACGTACATACATACATACATACGGACAGACCACCATGTGTTCGTTCAGGTGTACAGAGCCTGTAATGTATTTGTAATTATTCCACCTCTTGAAGACAAGCAGTTTTTTTTCTAAACAACAACCTTAACATCATGAATGACACTTAAAAATCCACACAAAACCCCGCACATCTGCCCAGCACACTCTCCTGTGCAGGTTGTGTTTGGTCATTGTGCTGTTTGGCGTGACAGTGTGGCATTATTCTAGGCTTTTGTGTGGGTCTGTATTGTTCTCCTGTGGGCTCCTTTGTTGAGCGAGAGGGTATAGTGGTGATGCTGCAGGGCATTGCTTTATGCTGACTCTGACCTGTGGGAATGGCAGGGACCAATATGGCCTTATGACTAGGCCACAGAGCGAGAGAGGAGGAGAAGGAGAGAGGAACAGCATCAGCAACGCACATCCCAAGAGAGTATCGATTTGGAAATGGACTAAAATACTTCTGGATTAAAGACTCATCTGTTCAAGTCCAAGTGTAGTCATGCAGGAGAACCCAGGCTCTATAGGTGTGGATGGAGGATACGCTAGCAATGTACCTGCTTTCCTCACCAAACTCTGGACTCTTGTGGAGGACCCAGAGACCAATCATCTGATTTGCTGGAGTACTGTGAGTTCATCTTAAATAGCATCCATTTGATTGAGATATATTTGATAATAAATTGTGTAGATCTGAAATAGAAAGGAAATCCGGAAGAAAACCAATGTTGCCATTTAATTATGTTTTTTTTTTTTGAATGGATTGTTGTGAGCCCTTTTAGAGCAACACATTTATACATTCAAATGTAAGTCAGGGATTTTCAAACATTTTAATGCTAAAACCATCCAAATATGATGATTCCTTGCAATGAAACAGCAGCTATGTATCCATGTATTCAAAGCTCTGCTTTATTGCCATGTATAGACCTTTTTATATTGTTTGTGAAAAATAGCAAGCTTAAACGTTGTTTATTAACTAAATAATTGGACTTCATAATTTTCTACAGCTAAAAGAAATAAGTGGAATATTGGAATAAATGTATTTAGTTAACAGTGGTATCTTTTTTTTTTCTTTTTTTTAAAAATAATAATAATTCCAATATCAGAGACATATTATTCAAAATGTTCTGAAGACCCATATATAAGAGGACTGTAAAAGAGCTCAATGGAAAATTGAAAAGAAATTTGATAGAACAACTATATATGAAATATTTAAATGTATGAAAATATTTGTCTGCTATTGAAATTTAGGTTAGAAAAAAAATCACAAATTGTTTTAGCTGTAAATTTGAGATCAATTTTCAATATAAAGTATATTTACTATATGCATTTTAACAGTTTGTATTAATGCCTTGTGTACATATAGCATTATTCTTCTAACTCTTCTATACTTTGAGAAAATGTGTTGATGAAGTTTTAAAATAAGACTGATGGTGTATCTAACTTAGCTCATTAGAATGATTAATAATAAACACATCAAATTCTCTATATTCCTTCTGTTTATACATGCTACTCATATTGCATCCATAATGAGAATATTTCAAATTCATTTTAAATGAACATCAATGCAAGGTCCAATCAAAAGCCAGTAAAAAAAAATATTGACCGAAGTCAAAACCACAAAAATCATTGCTAAACTCTTTAAGATAATTGATTTGCATCAATACTTCATCAAGACTGTGTTAAGTTCATACTCTTCTGGTGAAAATGCCTTTTTTCCCTCTCTATATTTCAGTTTAATTGACCTTCATTTGGCAATAAATCATCAGTACAGAACACATGAATTAATTTGCTAAAGAAAGATCCTGTGTATCAGAAATCATTTATATTCTGCTTGTGTGCAAAAATGGCAATAAAATGAATAACACCAGATAGTAAAAACTCAATGAGGTTTTCTCTGATTTGCCACAATCCTGTCTCATTTTTGCATGTAAACAATGTCTTTAAGAAAAAGCTTGAGGAAAAACATTAAAAGACTTCCCTTCAAAAAACATGCAACCTTATGTGCTTTAAAACTATAATAAAAGCAGATGCGCTTTCCTTTTTGCCTTGTTTTCTCTCATTCTAGACGGGCACCAGCTTCCATGTTTTTGACCAAGGCAGATTTGCTAAGGAGGTTTTGCCCAAATACTTCAAACACAACAACATGGCAAGCTTTGTACGCCAGCTCAACATGTGTAAGTATCAGCCTGCGCTGACAAACATCCCCAAAACTATCACAGACACTCCAGACTGAACAAGTGTTTGTCTTAACCTCCCACTTCTCTCTCAGACGGCTTCAGGAAGGTGGTGAATATTGAGCAGAGTGGGCTGGTGAAGCCAGAGAGAGATGACACAGAGTTCCAGCACCTCTATTTCCTCCAGGGCCATGAGCATCTGCTTGAGCACATTAAGCGCAAGGTGAGACGTTTCATCTTTAAGTGATTCTCACTCTTGTTTTATTCGCTCTCATCCTCTGACTCAAAGGCTCTGACACACACACAGAGGAGAAGGCTGGAGGTTTGTTTACCCATTACTGCATGATAGTTTGTGATTGTGTATTTACAGGTGTCAATAGTGAAAAGCGAGGAGACCAAAGTGCGGCAAGAGGACTTGAGTAAGCTGTTGTATGAGGTGCAGGTGTTACGCAGCCAACAAGAGAACATGGAGATGCAGATGCAGGATATGAAACAGTAAGACTTTACCACCCATCTTGCACACATTTAAACCCTTGGCATCATTTACAGCCTTTCCTCTTTGTTACTAACGAAACAATGGAACCCCAAACAACAACTTGACTATTACACTTCTAACTTTTCACCTACTTCTGTAGTTGGCTCATTCATTGGCTCCTCTGCATTGTGAATCTCAGTGGTTTAGTGTTTTTGTTTAAACTGCCTAAATAGAACATTCAGTAGCTCTCCCAGGGTTGCCAGGTTTGTGCAACAAAAGTAGCCAGTGAAAAGTAGCCCAAAAGTAGCCCAATGGCCAGTGAAAAGTAGCCCAAAAGTAGCCCAATGGCCAGTGAAAAGTAGCCAAAGTAGCCCAATGGCCAGTGAAAAGTAGCCCAAAAGTAGCCCAATGGCCAGTGAAAAGTAGCCCAAAAGTAGCCCAATGGCCAGTGAAAAGTAGCCCAAAAGTAGCCCAATGGCCAGTGAAAAGTAGCCCAAAAGTAGCCCAATGGCCAGTGAAAAGTAGCCAAAGTAGCCCAATGGCCAGTGAAAAGTAGCCCAAAAGTAGCCCAATGGCCAGTGAAAAGTAGCCAAAGTAGCCCAATGGCCAGTCAAAAGTAGCCCAAAAATAACCCAATGGCCAGTCAAAAGTAGCCCAAACGTAGCCTAATGGCCAGTCAAAAGTAGCCCAAAAATAACCCAATGGCCAGTCAAAAGTAGCCCAAACGTAGCCTAATGGCCAGTCAAAAGTAGCCCAAAAATAACCCAATGGCCAGTCAAAAGTAGCCCAAAAGTAGTCCAAACGTAGTCTAATGGCCAGTCAAAAGTAGCCCAAAAATAACCCAATGGCCAGTCAAAAGTAGCCTAAAAGTAGCTCAATGGCTAGTCAAAAGTAGCCCAAAAATAACCCAATGGCTAGTCAAAAGTAGCCCAAAAGTAGCCCAATAGCCAGTCAACAGTAGCCCAAAAGTAGAACAATGGCCAGTCAAAAGTTGCCCAAAAGTAGAACAATAGCCAGTCAAAAGTAGCCCAAAAGTATCCCAATAGCCATTCAACAGTAGCCCAAAAGTAGAACAATAGCCAGTCAAAAGTAGCCCAAAAGTAGAACAATGCGATTTTCTCTATCGAGCAGCCGAATTCTCGGCTGAATCTGTCTGGGGATTGTTTTGGGGGTGTTGAAGCGGCGAAATACATACAGGGAGGAAGTCAACCCGCGGACAAAAAAAACTACTCGCCAGAAAAACAGTGGACTCTGATTGACAGGTGGAGTCCAGCGGTCTGATCAGATGCCCATAGGTACATATTCAGTTAGAGTGAATGAATATTAATCCTCTTTATTATAGTTTTAGTAGATATTATAGTAGATATTTTTAGATGGTGAACCAAATCAACGGTAAATCATAAATTGCAGACTACCTTACACATAAATATGGGTGAAATCAACAAATACTTCCACAAAACATTTACCTACCATTTCAGTAGTGTACAAATTATCCCTAGTTTATGGCCTATCTATCTATCTATCTATCTATCTATCTATCTATCTATCTATCTATCTATCTATCTATCTATCTATCTATCTATCTATCTATCTATCTATCTATCTATCTATCTATCTATCTATCTATCTTGTAGGCAGAATGATGTTCTGTGGAGGGAAGTGGTGTCACTGAGGCAGAATCACACACAGCAGCAGAAGGTCATGAACAAGGTAAGAAATACAGCTCATGCCCACAGTGTCTGTTATTGGAATAGATGCTGTTGTGCTGATTTACTGGCTGAGTAATGCTTAATCACTTCATGTTTCTCTGTTCTATTAATAGCTGATTCAGTTCCTGTTTAGCCAGATGCAGTCCAACCCTCCTAGCACTGTGGGAATGAAGAGAAAGCTGTGAGTGCACCCATTCATCTGTTGCGCACACTTCAACACAAACACTAATCTGAAGCACTTGATCGACACTCAGTTACACACAAACAAAAAAAGAGCACACAGAAAAAAGCAATCAACAGCCTGATGCTCCAAAACAAACAGAAGAGGGAACGGCCAACTCAGCTGGAAACAGTCAGCTGATACAATTCACTGCCCTCGTTGGGATGAATGGACCTGAATGCTGAGTCAGACCTCCTGAGCTCTTGCCCTCACACACGCACACACCTGAACTGTAGCGCATGACCCTCTACCTTCTATTAAAAGGTGCACCGTCAGCTAGTGTGACGCATGAGAACAAATTGGGTAAGAGGGGCCGCAAGAGCCAGAGCTTGTTACCTCGCCGTACCTTTAAAGTGGCTTACTACTAATAACAACATTATTCCAATGTTCCTTTCACAGACTTACCACTAGGGTGCAATAGGATTTTAGTTCTCAACACTAGTCATAAGTTCTTTGTATTTGACACTTACTGACGATAATGTGGCTTCTTTCATTTATATGCTGCATATTCCCTCTTCCTCAGTCCTCTAATGCTGGATGATGGCTGCTCCACCCCTCCTGCCTCCAAATTCAGCCATAGCCACTCCATGGAGTCCTTGCAAGAATCGTTCTATATCCAGTCGGTGAGAAAGCTTTCAAATTAAATATTGAAGATCTGACAGAGAAGATTTTTCTCACTGTATCATCCCTCGTACAACTGGTGTTTTGATGGTTTTCTCAATCAATAAAAGATGACAAACACAGAATCTCTTTCCTGTTTTACCAGCCATCCACAGAAAGCGCATCCTGTTCCACTAGCAGTGCGATGACCGGAGGACCGATCATTTCTGATGTCACTGAAATATCACAGGCCAACAGCA
Source organism: Pseudorasbora parva (assembly GCF_024679245.1). Taxonomy (NCBI): domain Eukaryota; kingdom Metazoa; phylum Chordata; class Actinopteri; order Cypriniformes; family Gobionidae; genus Pseudorasbora; species Pseudorasbora parva. Next base: position 37,067,620 of record NC_090187.1, on the reverse strand, counting down.
TGGCTTTACAAATGCAGGCAGAGGAATCAAGGTGAGTGGGCCGTTCTGTTGGGGTTAAACGATAGTTCAAACAAAAATGAAAACATTACATTAAAATGATACCGTATACCCCATTGATTTGGACTACTATGGACACAGCCACACAAACATTCTTCAAAATATCTTCTTTTGTGCTCCACACAAGTACATCATACAGGTTTAGAACAATGTATATAGGGTAAAAAAAAAAACTTTGTTTAGTAGGGCCTTGATTTCTGCAATGCGGAAAACGTGTATGGATTCACGAAGTAGGGTGTTAAACTTAATCAAATCGCGATACCGACTAATGAACTTCATTACCGGAGCTGCTCTGACAAGCTTCTCCCTGGCTGCGTCCGAAATCGCCTCTATACCCTTAAATAGGGCACTATTTTAAGGGACAGCCATTTGTAGTGGTGTCGAAACCATAGTGGATATTATAGAGTGCACTCGTTCAACACCATAATGAACTGCAATAGCGAGTGAACAACCAATGTACACTCAACGACTAGAGAATACCCACAATGCACTGTGAGGGTTGTGATGAAGGAATTCTCGCATCTCGCCAGAAGATGGCGCTATTAGAGGATTAATCAAGGGGGTAATCTAGCGCTCGGAAAGCGTTCCACCCCTAGGGGCTGCCATTGCTAACCAAGCCATCACCTGCTGTTAGCATCCCATTGACTCCCATTCATTTTTGAGTCACTTTGACAGTGAATAACTTTACATCTGAGACGTTTAAAGACTCCATTTGTCCATTGTTTATTTCTAAAGAAACACGACAATGTATAAAAGGCTCCATTACCTTGTATCTTACACTATCGCCCCGCAGAAGCTGTTTTTGTAAAAATAGGCTAACGATTGCGTCATAACCAACGTGACCCTGTCGCACAGTTGAGAAATTACCGTATAGACCTGAGGAGACGCTTGCAGCCAATCTTTTACTGTCTATGAGACAGTCGGGGGGACGTGGAGACATAAAGTCTGATAAAGTCAAGGGGGAAGAATGGGGAGAAGCCCATAGTGAGCCAAAAGCAACGGGAAAAAATATTTAAACAACGTGATTCAGCTTTTACTTTCCACAACTACTAGAAGACCTACCACTGTCAGACAGGAGGCTCACGTCACATCTACGTCCTCAAGCTCAGTCTGAGCCTGTGCAGTTCGCTCAGCCATCAGGAAGTGAGTGCCCCTAGGTTGACTTCATTATTTCGCCGTTGACGTCAATGGGATCGCTCGGTCCATTTCTTTTACTGTCTATGGGATTAATGTAGTGAATAGTGAAAAAGGGTATAGGTGGCGAACTCAAATACATCTCAAATACTCTACTATCATCAAATACACAACTTGACAAACTCTTCACTACAAGATCTTCTTGATTAAAGATCTTCACTAAAACCTGCCAAAATAAAAGTTCTGTTTAATTTGAAATTATAACAAATATATTAGGCTACTATTGTACAGTAGAATGTACTTCTCACAGTAATCATAAAAAATAATTATAATGGTAGAATTGTTCAAATTTCATTTGATTACATTTTAAAAGATTAATTAAATTTATAATGTTTTATGCCTTCATTTGATTACCAACAGTTTTGAAAATACATTTTGTATTAAATTATAAAAATCCAGAAAAATGAAAGCGGACGAGAATTTCTGGGATTTCATTGGGCCCTGCTGCTCTAGATTTCCTGGGAATAATTACATATAGTTTATATGTGATTTGTTTGTTTAGGGAAAAGTGTCTAATGCTGATAAAGGAAGAGCCTGTGAGTCCTGGGGTGCAGGGACGAGGAGAGGGTGTACTCGGCTCCTGTGAGGTGTGCGCTGAACCCCCCGTCCTCCCTGTTGCCATGGTACAGTCCGTCCTAGAAGGCAGGGGATCTAATTTGGGAGAGAGAAGGGCTAAAAGACCCATGCTGGAGAGGTATAATATATCATCCATGTCAGAGTAACAAATATCTACAACTTAGCACAATTAAGACTTTTGTTTTAGATAGACAAGCACCCCTCACATCTGAGTTTAACTTGTGTGCATATGTTGAAGACCAGAGATTCCTGATGGCGTGGAGAACGTTGACATGAGCCTGGAGGATTTACAGCTGCTTCTGAGGAGTCATCAGCAGAGCATGGAAAGCAATGCTGCAGCAATGGATGTATGTATGACTCTATACAGGGCGAGAGCGAATCCACTGTTTATACACAAGTGAAAAGACCTGACCTTAAAGGGATAGTTAACCCAATAATGAAAATGACCCCATAATTTACTCACCTTTAAGCCATCATAGGTGTATATGACTTTCTTCTTTCAAGAATACAATCAGAGATATATTAAAAAATATTCCTAGCTTTATAATAGCAGTGAGTGGAGGACGAGATTTTGAAGCCCCAAAAAAGTACATCCATCTATCATTAAAGTACTCCACACAGCTCCAGGGGGTTAATAAAGGCCTTCTGAAGCAAAGCGTTGCATTTGTGTAAGAAAAATATCCATATTTAAAACTTTAAAAACTAAAATAACTAGCTTCCAGCAGACGGCCTACAGAAGTTGACTTGCACCAAAAGAGTAACCCCTGAAGTGATGTAAGAGTAGTGTACGCTTTGACACCTCTCTCAAATAGGGCTGGGCAACAAGCGCCTCTTCTCTTTATCGAAATCCTCTTTTTCTCTTTAAAAATAACCTTTTTAAACTTTAAAAAAAAAATTAAATTTAAAGAAGTTTTAAATACGGATATTTTTCTCACACAAAGGCATCGCTTCAGAATGCCTTCATTAACTCCCTGGAGCCATGTAGAGTACTTTTGTGATAGATGGATGCACTTTTTTTGGCTTCAAAATATCATCCTCGATTCACTGCCATTAATCTTGAAAGAGCCAGGACATTATTTAATATAACTCAGATTGTATTATGAAAGTAAAGAAAGTCATATACACCTAGGATGGCTTGAGGGTGAGTAAATCATGGGGTAATTTTCATTTTTGGGTGAACTATCCCTTTAACATACCCTAATTAACCTACAACCTCAACTCTTTCTCACAGCCCTTCACGTTTAGTCTGCCTTTGAATGAGTGGAACTTCACAGAAATGGACCCAAACCTGAAATCAGTGAGTTTAATTTGTAAACAGTTAGCTGCATAATGGCTCAAAGTGATTATTCAAAATGACAATTCTATTTTCTAAAAATTGTATTTGTGCATTTGCAGGAGCTGGCGAATGCCCTGATCCCCGCTGCTATGTCCCAGTACATGTTTCAGGGTCAGGAGGGAGAGACGTACCCAGCCGCTGGCTATGAGGAGCAGTGAAGACCTGATATAACAGCCAGCACAGATCCCTCCTGAGAGATGAACAGGTAATGATCAAGTTACTAACAGCCTGAAGATCCCTATGTTTATATCAAGTAGTTTTATGCTATTCAAATCTACTGCACACTTACGGTTGTCTTGTTTATTGTTTCTCTAAGAGGGATCCATTTTGAAAGCATGACACATGGATTGCATATTATTCCAACAACAGAACAGAAGGCTCAAATTTATCTGACTAGCAGATGTAGAGGTGATATATCAAGTAAACTTGTGCTGACCAGCCCTTCGTGAAGATTGGTGGAAGGTGGATTTTTACGAATCGTTCGGAGCAATTCAACTTTTTGAAGATGGATTATTTGCAATAACCCTTTCTCAAAGCCTATAAGGAGTTCAGGCTACATCAAGATCATTCCGAAGATATTCCCCCATGATAAAAATGCTATGGAAACTTGAAATGCCATGGAAAGTCAATAATAAGCATTTCCTTCCCTAACGACTAGAACACAGATGAACTGTATGCAATACAACATAAATCATTGTGGCCAGAGTTTGAATGCACTTTAGTCTGTGTGTTGGAGTTTCTGCTTTGTAGAGCTGTGATTTTATTTACCCTAAATCTTAACTGTAAAAAAAAAAAATCTAATTTACATTATTATGAAGCACATACTTGTATTTCAATATATATGCAACGCACTTGTATTTCAATATATATTTAAAGGCATATAAAAAGTACTGGTTTCATCATATTATGTATGTATTAATGTGAGAGGTCTAGGGGTTAAAATCAGACCTCACAGAACGAAAACTGAAAGAATGCACTGCTTTTTGCACAATTCAGTGTATTTTTCTCAGTAATATTCTGGAACATATTCCTAAGACATCAAGTATCTTTGTTTCAATTTATCTTTTAGTCGATCGACTAGCCTTGCAGAATTTATATAGTTGTCTTTGATTCGCTTATGATATATTGTGTGATATTTGCCCTCATTTGATACAAATGTATTGACCACATTGGTTGAATTCTTGATTTAGCAGCAAAAGATGACTGAAACAGCAATTGTTAATGCCTTTGAGATGAGCACTATATGTAATATAAATATATATTTTAATTATTATACGATGTAATCTAATTTGACGTTTTCAGTTGACTGTTTTTAAACCCAACAACAAAATTAGAGACTATCTAACAATGACTGCCTTAGGCTTTAGGAAAGATTGTGTTTATTGTTCCTGCCAAACCTCATGTAATGAGGGCAAATGAACACACGACATACAATAACATTTCAGAGGCCATAATGCACTTTGTAATTACAGGGCAGCCATTAAGCAATGCAAAATACCCTAGATCTCTTACAAATGTGTTGAATTTTTAAGTGCAATACTGTTGCATTGATTTATATGATTTCCCTAAAAAGCAATCTTGCTGCATTGATTTGTATGATTTCTCAAGGACGAAACATCTAATGGCTTAGATGGAAACTATGATGGAATAAAAGAAATTGCACTAAGGGTGATAACTGTATTAGATATAGCTTTTATTCAGTGTTAGTTTATACTCTAATTTTTCAACTACTCCCTACTAAAGATCAATAATAAAATGGTTTATTTTGAGAAGGGTGCTTTCAGGTTGCAAGTCTTTCATTGTATACTTTTTTTCATAATGTGGTTAATTGCACTGGTAATAAATGAATGTAGATCAACACAGCAAGTCACAAAAGCACGAAAGCAAGAAAGGAAACCAATGTTGCATATTAATTCTGGATGTATTCTGTTCCTGACTCCCATCATCATAATGTTATAAAATATGTACAAACAAATATGGTAAAACAATAAAGGTATTTTAAAAGCATGCAGGATATCTCATTTTACTTAAAAGACATGAATGAAGAGATCACATCAAAGTTATAGAACTATGTAAACTGAAAAATTAGTTGTACTGTTTTATAAAAGGGTGATAACACTTTAATAAAAATTTAAAAAAAAAGTTTTTTGAAAAGGGTTAAATAATGTTACTACTGAACTAGGGAGCTGATTGAGACGCACCCTTCATATTTTTTTGCCTCGCTGACGTATGACATGACAAGAGACATGCCGTAAAGCAAATCGCATGGTCGTAACACAGGAAGTAGACCGATGTCCCGGATGTGCTTCCGCAACAGAGTGCCGTATTATGGTTTTCATCGAGCGCCAAGGCTGTGCAATTCAATCTCACTAATATCGCAATCAACAGTAAAAAAAAAGTGATTAGTGTAAAGATTAAGAAGCGATTATATTATCCGTCATACGATGTCAGTTGTACCTCCGAATCGATCATCTACCGGTTGGCCTCGTGGAGTAAATCAGTTCGGCAATAAATACATTAGCCAGCCGGCTAAACCGCTCACCCTGGAGAGAACAATCAACCTGTGAGTAAAATTCACTGAAATCGACGTGCAATTACTTTTATTTCATAACTAATGCAAGGCGTCCCAGCGGTGCATTATAGCTTCTTTACCATTTGGTAATGCTCCGTCCTGCCTATTGCTGTTTGGATGCGTAACAATACTCTGGGTGCGTCTCAGTCAGCTCCCTAGTTCAGTAGTCGGAGCACTGATAAGGGAATCGGCCATTTTAAGGGGTTTCTCAATCGCAAAATCTTTCCAGGGCACTGAAACATTCGCTCCCTAAAAAAGTCCCACAAGGCACAGTGTGAACCAGGGATCATCCATGCCCACTATGTTCTGAAGCGCGAAACATACACGTGAGACAACTCACTAAATTACACCTGCATTATGACTCGCGATAATATATATATAATTTTTTTTTTAATACAAACCATTATTTAATTAATATAAATTTCAGCTTACGCTGCTAGACAGGTAATTAACCTAAAGTAGCTAACATTTATAATCTATTTATAGCCTAAATGTTGTATATGTAAAAGCAAAACATTTATTATAATGTACTGTAAAATGTCAAAAGATTTCGGCTCTGCTGTTCATAAATACCAGTGACGTTGTAACGTTACAATGAGGATGTTGTCATGTCGCCAGAAATAGTCACCAGTGTCATCTTCACTGTACTTACTAGTGCCCGAATATAATATACACCGTATAGTGATTTATGCTCAAGGAACCTGATTGAGACACCCTCACTAAGTCAAAATCTATGTACATTTATATTGGCATGCATGCATGTAGTAATAGTATAAAATAAATGGCGTTCAAAACATCTGTTTTTGTTATATTCCATGTGAAGTAGCACTATTTTCATACTGTTTTTTTTTTTTTTTTGTAGTGTACGTGTAAAAATCGAAGTATACTTTGAGATTCTGCAGCTAATGCAAATAATCTCAAATGGCAGAAATCGGCTGATCAATTGTTATGGCTTGTTAGGCCTAAACATTTTATGTTTTATATAATGATCTTGTATTTCTGTCCTGTGTGCTGATCCTCTAGTGGATCAATAACATTCTATCATATCCTCATTTAAATGATGTGAACGTTATGATGTTTGTTTTTCACAGATACCCTCTAACAAATTACACATTCGGCACGAAGGAGCCGCTCTATGAGAAGGACAGCTCGGTGGCCGCACGCTTTCAGCGGATGCGGGAGGAGTTTGAGAAAATCGGAATGCGGCGGACGGTAGAGGGAGTTCTGATCGTGCACGAGCACAGACTCCCTCACGTGCTGCTTCTGCAGCTTGGAACCACCTTCTTCAAACTGTAAGTGCCACTGCTTCAGTTTGTGTGGATGTAATCGATTAACATTTCAGTGGTTAACTTTGTCAAAAGGAGTGTATCCTTCTTTATTCATTTTTGTTCATTATTTCGCTATGATGTTTTGCTTTTCTTTTCTTTTCTTTGCATTGTTTTGTTTTATCATCCATTGGGCATTTTATAATGTGTCTAGTAATTTTTGCCTGTGGCTGACGGTTTATACATTATTTTTGCAGTCCTGGTGGTGAGTTGAACCCTGGAGAAGATGAGGTGGAGGGGTTGAAACGACTGATGACAGAGGTATGACTGTTTTTCTGACTGTATTTATGGTAATGATAATATGGTAATAATTGATGACATTTACAGGATTAACTACAATGTACTCACTTTAGAGCTAAAAGATAATCAAGACAAAAACACTTACTATTAGAGGCTTTGTTTACACCTGGTATTAAGATGCGGTTTTGGTCAATCAGATCACAAGTAGACAAATGAAAAACATTCCCATTTACACCTGATGGTTAAATCTGTCTCTTTTGTCCACTTTCAACCACTTCTGTCCAGATTTCTTCAAGGGGTGGTTAAATGTATGGGCTTTTGCAGATTTTTTTGATGTAATGGACAAAAAAAGTTAACACAATTTACATATGAACACGACCGAAGATGACAGAAAACACATGAACAACAGCTTTCGTTTCTGCTCTGATAGCTGCAAGACCACAGTGAACGCTCTGAGCGAGCAATAGAAATCAGAAATGGTTAGTAGGGCTGGATTTTGTTAAAAGTAGCCTAATATAGCCTAATGTAGCCTAAGTATCCACTGGCAAAAGTAGCCTAGAGAATATGAATGTAAAAATAACAAGACAATTTAATTGTTTATTAATATACTAGTGTTGATTTCTGAGTCCGTGTTCGCTGCAAAGATGAAGTTGTGAAGTTGATCTCTACAGTAAGGAAATGCACCTTTTAATTGGATCAAAGTATTTGTTTTAGTTTCAAATTCGTTAGACATTCCAAGCTTTCTATTGGCCTATTTCTCATGTCCGTGCGGCAAGTAGCCTATATGCTGAGTATCGGTTCATTTATGTGACACTGGAGTTGTTCTTACGACCAAATACGGAGAAACTTTCTGCTCTTAAGTTAAGTTGACTCTGCACTGTCAAGTGCTTCAGATTTGTTGTGTTGCCAGTCTTGGCAGCAATTATCTTTTCGCAAATATTGCATTGTGCGATGTTGGCATCGAGCCTGGTGAAGTGTAGCCACACTTTCTTTTCCATCTATGTGGGCTGGGACGCCTACCCCCAGTTCACACCTCACACGTCTGTGGTGCATCAGGGTTCCGTCAAGGTTTTGCTTCGTCCTTGTGTCGCGTTTGGCATGAACAGAAGCATTGACTAGAGTAGCCGTGATCAGCCATTATGCACCGCAGACGGGGTTACACACTACAACCTCAAACGCAAGCATATCTCTGGGCGTAAACTAGTGTTTTTCCTCCACAGCCAATAATCCCATAATGTTTAAGCATTAGGTTAGTAGGCGGTGTTTTGTGTCTCTGAAAACTTTCAACAACAACCACGTGAGCTTTTACACTACAAAAGCAATCCGGTCAAATTCGTTTTCAACTACCTCTGGAATCACACATCTTAATACCAGGTGTATACATGGCCAGAGTATCGTACCATCTTGTATGACATTAAATGCCATATGTAATAAAAGAAATAGGTTTAAAAGACACTGCCGAATAATTCGTAATTTTCTTGTCAAGATTTTGGGGCGTCAGGATGGAGTGAAACAGGACTGGGTCATTGATGACTGTATTGGGAACTGGTGGAGACCAAACTTTGAGCCACCTCAGGTGGTAACTACTCCGTTTCTTTTTCCTCAGACAAACACGCACTGGATCACCAACAGTATAAATATATATATTTTAAATTTTCAAACACACTAAGATTTTGCTTCATGTCTGGTTTCTTTCCACAGTACCCCTATATTCCAGCACACATCACTAAACCTAAAGAACATAAGAAACTTTTTCTAGTACAGCTGCAAGAGAAAGGTAGGGTGAAATATATATATTTTTACTCAATGCACCTTGTGTAAGATGCTTATACAGCTTAACTTGTGTGTTGTGTGTCTTTAGCATTGTTTGCTGTGCCAAAAAACTACAAGCTGGTGGCCGCCCCCTTGTTTGAGCTCTATGATAATGCTCCTGGCTACGGCCCAATTATATCCAGTCTTCCACAGCTACTGAGCAGGTGAGATATTACTTTTAATACGAGACTGATAGGATGGGTTATGAAAGCATCTAGTAAATGGGTTTCACGTCATTTAAACAATATTGATAAATGGTGTCTAATTACATGAGCTCTTTCCCCGCCATTGACAGAATTTCCAGCTTTTTGTGTTTTCTCTGTTGTGCATTAGAGAGGGCTATTATTAATCTTCTGAAAGACTACAGAATCTGGAACAAAATGCTGGCGAAGCAGAAAAAAATGATAGCGTACATAAGCAGATGGATATGTAAAATGTTGTGATTTATCAAACATTAAACGGCATGTCAATGAAAATTGCCAAACGTTACTGAATGAAATGTCGACTCAGGACGAGCTACTATTGGACTGTGAAGCTTTGGGGGTGTTGACAGAAGTGATCTACTCATCTATGTTTTGATCAGCGTTCTGTATCCAGATCTAATCATTATCAGGACACGGACCGCGTCTGTGCGTCACCTATCAATTACATACGTTACCCTCGCTTTCTGTTAAAACCATGGGAAAACAGGAGACACTTTAATATTTTGTTTTATTAGACAGGTGAGCAACTGTTTGGATTAGGGCTGTCAACAAATATTCTAAATTCAAAGATATATATTCGAATAGTTTTTAAAAAACGAAGGTTTCGAAGGTGAAAATTAATATTCAAATAAAAAAAAATAAGTGGGAAAAAAAGCCTGCGGCAGTAAAGGGGGGGTTGTGTAATTTGCGAGTGGGCGCTAAAGTTGTTGGAGCCGTGAGATAAAGTTGTATGCAAGCTATGTAAGAGCATACCATGCCTCATTTTATTTAACATTAAACAGAAACATAACTGAAGTTTAGGCTACTGTACTGACTGAATAGATGATGCATGAATAGAGGATAAATGCCCTGCTTCCACTGGTCTAATTATTTACCGTTTCACGTCAAGGAAAAGTTCCATGTTTACCACTGCATGGCTCGCTTGGAGCGTTCAATTTGCTGTAAAACTGCTATATTTGGGACGAGTCGTGTCCTTCAATTGCGTGCACAAAACTCTTGATCAGCACTCAAATTGTGTTTGTTCATTTAAACCGTTATGCGCAGAGAGCGTGAGCTGAGGGCGAGAGAGAGTGAGGTCTGTGTTCTTGGCCATTAATTGATTTACTTGTTTTTGGTTAGGTAATATGTTGTCAAATAGGGTTAAACGTTGTCCTGTTTGACGTAATTGACGTAATGCGTGTCATTTACAAAATGCACAACCAGATGTTCGAATGTGTGTTTTTTTTTTAGAGGAAATATTCGAACGTCATTTTTGAGCAAATTTGACAGCCCTAGTTTGGATACATTTATCGACAGAAAACTAATCACTGTTAAATAGCTTAACACTTGTTTTTTACCATGAGTACTAATGCCTAATATCGACCTAGCTTATCTGTGCAACAAGTGTCTCATAATAGCTGCGGAGCGAATGCACAGAGTAGCATTATAACATAACATAACTTTCAACCCCCAGTGTTAACCCACATACGCATGACTGGAAAAATTGGGAGAGACATAATAAAAGTTCTGTGAAATCATGGTTCCATCAAGCTACGCCTTTGTTTTCAAATAAGTGACCTTGCCGAAAAATTACATATTGTGGCTTAAATAATAGAAAAATATCCTATTATTTGATTTATTTAAATCTGCTTAAAAATAGTAAGATGGATGCGCTATAGTTAAAATAGTTTTCTTTCTTGTATTTTCTCTCAAAATTTTGGGTCATTTTAAACATGAGTTGAAATAATTTAATACAGCCTCTTATTTACATGAGAGAAACACAAAGCTGATTGGTTTATATTTTAATGTATATAATTGCTGCCATAATGGCCTATTTCAAAAGTGTACATGCTTTTCTTCTTTCTCCTTTAAGCAACTGTGAAATAGCATAATTACAAATTTTGTACACATTTTACAAGTGCAAAAGTGTACAAATTTTAAAATGCATCCAAATTACAGCGAAGTACAACTGTGTGTGGTCAAAAGGATTTAACCAATGAATTTTAATTGATCTCCTCTTGTAAACTCAGTGATGTTGATTCATACGGCAATTAAATTACCACACGTACTTGGTGTTTGTAAAAAAAAAAAAAAAAAAAACAGAAGGTAATTCAGACGGGGATTTTTACAAGGGTGGTGGTAGAAAAACACTGAACTTTTTTTTATTTTATTTTTTTATTTATTATTATTTTATCCTGCCGGTGGCTGTCAATTATTAATTTTTTTGTGCTGGTGGGGAAAGAGTTAATGTTTAAATCCTTTTTTTTCCACTAACTTGCTTACTCTATTCATTCCCCTTCACAGGTTTAACTTCATCTACAATTGAGAAGCATGAGGTGTTGTCTTGACTGTGGGCTGTCTCTGTGAGCGCAGTCTGATGGGAAGGAACGGGTGACAGAAAAAGTGCTGGTGTTTTGATGATGCCGAGGTTTTACATTGTGAGGCATTACATTGCGTGCAAATGTGTGCATTTTTTTTTCTCCTTTACATTGCAAGTCTTTGTTGTTGAACTTTGTCATCCAGTAACTACATTTTTATGTTAGAATAAGTGATGAATACAATGTCTTTAGAAAAAATGTTTCAGTGAATTTTTTTTAACCTTGTATATTTGACAGTGCTTTTTATAATAAATTGTTCTCTTGGAGATTACAGATTTCCTTTGTTTTATATTTGTTGTTGTTAATGTGTTTGAAGGAAATATTTGAATTTGACTAACAAACTGATGAAATCATTCTGTGTGGCAAATTATGGTACAGTGTATAGTATTATCAATAAAATCACTGATCACAGTAAAATATTATATATTTTATGTTAAATAATATCGAAAAATACATTAAGCTCTTTTAATGGAGTTTTTTCTCTATGTCTCATTAAGGTATATTTAACCCCAAACAATTATAATTTTTTAAAAAAAATCATATAATCAGTGAGCATTTCTGTCCTTAGGAACTAAACAGGCTGTTAAATGACTGACATGAATCAGAAAATACTTTAGCCAAAAATATGCTAAATCACATTTGCTACCCCACAGACTGCACAATATTTTGACATTTTCGATGTCATTGTGTGTGTTTTCTACTGTCTTAGTTCTTCTTCTTTTTTACTGGTTTAAATTTTTATTGTATGAATTTGGAGGTATTTTATTAAACATATTTTTTTTAGTTTATAAATGTATATATTTTTATTTTATTTATAATCATAAACAGATTATTATTGAATGTCAATTTACATGGAATTGTCATTAAATGTATCACATTTTCAAATGTATTTGTTTGCACAGTAACTACTGATCTTCTATCATATAATGATATACTGTCATGTTGCTTATAACTTATTCATGAAAGTGCTACTACATATTTTGCTTGTGGCTATGATATGCAATTTTGTATTTATTTTTTTAGCTGTTGGTGAGCATGCCATTTGGCATATGTTGTTTTGTGGGAGGTGTTGTCTCAATAACGCCTATATTTTGTTTCTAGCATTAGAGATTTAAAATATTTGATCATGATGGAGCTCAGTGTAAGCTTGAATTCCACATCTAACAGCACTGCTGTGGGTTCAGAACAGATTGCTCCAGCTGTTGTTTTGGGTTTGTGCTGTTTGGTAGGTTTGCCAAGCAACATCGCAGTAATCATCAGCATTGCTCGTGATTGGAACAAAAATGTGAGCTTTACCTTATGTCTAATGCTAAACCTTGCTGTCTCTGATGCGTTGACCCTTTGCTTGGCTCCTGTCGTGCTGTGTGGAATACTGTTTGGATGGAAACTTGACATTTGGTCTTGTAGGATCCTGTTCTTCTTGGGTCACTGGAGTCTGTATGTTGGTGTCCTGACGGTCACCTCCATGAGTGTGCACCGCTATCACAATGTCATCAAGTCAAGGGTCACTAACAGGAAGCTACTGCACAGACTGGAAAGACGGCACAGGCGCCTTCAGATGATTGGCATCTGGATTCTAGCCTTTGTTTTTGCCCTGCCAATAATTTTTACTCAAGGACTCAAAAACCAGGATGGATTCCAAAGATGTCAGAGGACAATGAAGTCACGGTCTGTAGAAGTGTCTGTTTTGCTTCTTGAGATCCTGTTGGGGTTCGTCATTCCATTTTTGATCATGTTAACATGTTATCTGTGGTTGCACAAAGGCTTGACTAGAGCTCCACAGGACCAGAAACCCAGAAATCAGGGGGCAAACGTTAAGACTTACAAGAAGAGACTTGTGGTCAGCATCGTTGTGGCTTTCTTTCTGTTTTGGACTCCTGTGCACATCATTAATGTGATTGATATAGTTACAACTCTGACTAAAACTTCTCATCCAGATGTTCATGACCAACTCAAGTCCTTCCGTAGAGTTTATGGTGATACAAGCAAGGCTCTGGCTTTGCTAAACTGCTGTCTGGATCCTTTTCTCTATGCTGTCTCTTCAGCAAATATTCTAAAATGTATCAGAAAGAAATAATTCAAAATTTAATTGGATTGTTTACTTCTGGCAAAATACTCCCTGTTTCCTCATTGCTGTTTTTGTGTGGTTTACTGTATGAACATGTTTCATAACATCTGCATTTCATACATGATCCAAAATAATTGATTTGATCTCATCATGAGAGACCATCATTTTGGTAATATGGCCCTTGGAAAAGTTTAAAAACAAATGTGCTTACTCTTTTGCATATATGTGCCAAAACACATGCAATTTGCTTAAATTTAATAAGACGTGAACAAGAATCTAAATGTTTGACATCAGAATTGTTTTGAGAATATTTGGTAACACTATTTTACAGTGTCATTGTTACATATGCTACATGTTGTTATACTGATAACTATAAATAAATATGCATAATTACATGCAACTAGCCCTAAATCAAACCCTAAACCTACAGTAGGTACATGTTAATGAATATTATTCAGTACTTAAATGTATAGTGTTTTAAAAACTACATGCGGTTTCTTTTGTTTGCGGGTTTCCAGGGTAAACGCTGCATTCTGCAGTTCATCAGCACCCTCTGCTGTCACTGAGCGGTACTTCATTAGCGTGTCTCCTTCACTCGTTCTTGTGCTTCTCATTTACACCTGAGCGCTTCCCTTTGACGCAGAATACAGCAGTGTTGAGCATTTATACGGTTGATGGGCAAAGTATTCTTGAGTGCATTATAAAAAAATATTAATTGTTAATTAATTATTATTTACGATATTTTAAAGTGCCCACAATAACAATATTGTGCATATTCATTATCGCATTATCGAAAATCGGCACATGTCTATTTGGGAGCAACTAACTCCACTCCTACCCTAAACCTGCCAACTCCCAACAATATAAAACACGTAACAGGCAAATAAATGTACAGTCACATGTATTTATTGTAAAAACCGACCGTATAAAAGTATTTACTCATGTTGCATTCCAAGTCTTCTGAAGTCATACGATATCTTCATGTGAAGAACAGAGTTGATCTTAATGTTTTAGTCGTTGAAATGATGATCGCGCCCCTTTGTTGAACACGCACTCGTTCATATTTCTCATTCAAATGATAAGGCTTGTTCGAGATCCATTGGTTCTGCGCAGACCGATCGGTGTATGACAAAGTACCGCGAGAGAGATTCAAAAGCATAAGGAGTAGTTTGCTCTAAAATCGTTCTCGCGGTTGTAGAGCAAACTACTCCTTATGCGTTTGTATACTTATATAAAAATATACAAGCATATCTCGTATATAATCTATTTATTTTGTGCACCTGTTCTGTATATCACTGTTTTTTTTTATTATACTTTATTATTTACATTATTAGGTACATTACTATGTCATGATTTTGTATTGGTAGTATTGGTTGTACAACTGACAGTTTATCAGTTGAAATAATTCAGAACATGTTTTTGCTCCCATTATAGCAATCAATTACATATTTCAAATAAATGTTTTGTGTGTGTGTGTGTGTGTGTGTGTGTACTTAGTATGGCAATGAATTCATAGTTTATTTTTAAACAATGGCTTGTCCAGAACGATGTATAACAGCTTTTGATCAGGCATTTAAAACCACTACCAAGTTGGGTCCTATAAGCGCACACGATTTTTCATGACACTGGCGGCAATATTTGAAATGTATTATTAATCTTTGACGGATGGACTCGACGTTACTGATCGGTTTTGGGGATTTTCTTCACACAAATCAATCGTTTGTGGAACACTTGAGATATTTGTACTTTCTGAATAAATAGTGTGCGTGTGTGTGTGTGCGTGTGCGTGTGTGTTGGGTGGCATTAAATAGCATTAGACCCCTCCTTTAAGAACATCCTAAAATATATTACCATGACGTTATACACTCACCTAAAGGATTATTAGGAACACTATACTATTACTGTGTCTGACCCCCTTTCGTCTTCAGAACTGCCTTAATTGTATGTGGCATTGATTCAACAAGGTGCTGAAAGCATGCTTTAGAAATCTTGGCCCATATTGATAGGATAGCATCTTGCAATTTTATTTAAATTACGTTGGCTTCCTGTTAAATAAAGAATTGATTATAAAATTTTAGTTCTAACTTTCAAAACACTACATGGTCATACCCCCCAATATATCACAGACCTGCTGTCACCGTACTCTTCCACTTGTACTCTTCATTCCTCAGGCTTAAATTTCCGGAGTGTCCCCAAAACTCTTCTCAAAACTTGGGGAGACTGGTCGTTTCAAGCAATTGCCCCTAAATTATGGAACGCTCTGCCCCCAATGCTCAGGTAGGCCGTGGCATTTAAACGATGCCCAATTGGCACTAAGGGGCTTAAACTGTGCCAAGAAAATATCCCCCACACCATTACACCACCACCACCAGCCTGCACAGTGGTAACAAGGCATGATGGAGCCATGCTCTCATTCTGTTTACGCCAAATTCTGACTGCCATCTAAACGTCTCAACAGAAATCGAGACTCATCAGACCATGCAATATTTTTCCAGTCTTCAACTGTCCAATTTTGCTGAGATAGTGCACATTTTAGCATTTTTTTCCTATTTGTAGTGGAGATGAGTGGTACCCGGTGGTGCCTTCTACTGTTGTACCCCATCCGCCTCAAGGTTGTGCGTGTTGTGGCTTCACAAATGCTTTGCTGCATACCTCGGTTGTAATGACTGGTTATTTCAGTCAAAGTTGCTCTTCTATCAGCTTGAATCAGTCAGCCCATTCTCCTCTGACCTCTAGCATCAGCAAGGCATTTTCGCCCACAGGACTGCCGCATACTGGATGTTTTTCTCTTTTCACACCATTCTTTGTAAACCCTAGAAATGGCTGTGCATGAAAATCTCAGTAATTGAGCAGATTGTGAAATACTCAGACCGGCCTGTCTGGCACCAACAACCATGACATGATCAAAATTGCTTAAATCACCTTTCTTTCCCATTCTGACATTTAGTTTGGAGTTCAGGAGATTGTCTTGAAGCATTGAAATGCATTGAAGTAACTGCCATGTGATTGGTTGATTAGATAATTGCATTAATGAGAAATTGAACAGGTGTTCCTAATAATCCTTTAGGTGAGTGTATATTATTATGGGCTTAATAAGATGTTTAATATTTTTATTTAAAAAATAAGGAAATGGGGTAAATGTTTGCAGCTTTCAAAAGGAGCTACATTCAAAGTAAAATACAATAAAAACGGAAGAGAAAGAAGTGTGTGAAAACCACAACCAGAAGAATAATAAATAAATAAAAACTATGCAAATGGAAGGGGAGGGGGGGGGGCAAAGAGATTGACAACCATCTATCTATCCTTTACTCCGGAGGTGAATAATGTAAGAAGGCTCAACAGCACATATCCTTTTAAGAAGGTTCAATGGTTTTAATGTAAGATGATATTTTGACAGCAGTGTATCTGTCACTTGTTACACCAGTTATGGCCTTTAATATTGTATCATGTTTTACCTTCCTCTCAGCTGAAAACAACTAAACATTATCCAGCATAATCAGACAGTGGGTGGGATATATTAGGCAGCAAGTGAACATTTTGTCCTCGAAGTTGATGGGCAAGCGTAATGATTTGAGTGAGTTTAACAAGGGACAAATTGTGAATACCAAAGATATTCCCTGATGGCTGTGGTCTCTTTCAGCAGGATAATGAGCCCTGCCACAAAGCAAAAATCGTTCAGGAATGGTTTGAGGAAAACAACGAGTTTGAGGTGTTAACTTGGTCTCTAAATTCTCCAGATCTCAATCCAATTGAGCATCTGTGGGATGTACTGAACAAACCAGTTCAATCCTTGGAGGCCCCACCCCACAACTGTTGTGGAAAAAAAAAAAACTTTAATAGTTATGATGGTGAAGCTGGAAATGAAAAACACAAGCTAAGTATCTTTAAATGCTTTTATTCTTGCCAAGAAGGTAAATTCGGACATGCAGGTTGTGCAGTCAGAAAAGACAAAGTGGAAGCCTCACACTCGTTACTTTATACTCTCATTTCAGAGGCCTTCAACTTTAATTTGAAGGGGGGGAGTTTTGATTTATATTAAGGAAATTTTTAAATGCGCTGAGGTGGAACTACATATTGCTGGATTAGAATGTTTGGTGTTAAATGTCATAATGTCCCCAAAAATGAATTTTAATGTTGTGATTTTGTATAATCCACCCTCACATGATTCTTCTTTTTATTATAAGTTAGAGGAAGTGTTAAAGTTTTTAAATTGTCGTATTGAAACGATTATAATTGGAGATTTTAACATAAATTGGGCTGACAAACATAGTAAGCAAAAGTTGAAATCAATTACAGCAAAACATAAATTTAATCAGTTAATAAAAGGCCCAACAAGGATAACAAAAACAAGTAAAACTCTTATTGATCTTGCATTTACAAATAAACCTGAACGGGTAATAAAAATATATAATCTGCTGACAGGTTTGTCCGATCATAACATGATCCTGGTTGTTAGAAAACTGACAAAGAAACGTTTGCAAAATACTTTTCGTCAAACTTTTAAACCAGGAGCAGTAGGCATCCCCAAGAGTAAAATGACAAAATTTGAAAATGATATAAAAAATATTAATTGGAATGATGCATTACAAGTTAGTGACCTGGACAAAAACTGCGAAATTGTGATGAGAACCATTGAAAAAATTATTCAAAAGTATACACAACCGTTAAAATATAGACAAAATAGTGCATCCTTACTTTGGCTAAATTCAGACATCCATCAATTAATGAAAAAGAGAGATTCTGCTTTGAAAAAGTCATTGCTTACAAAAACACAGACAGATATTCTAATCTTTAAATCTTTAAGAAATAAAGTAGTTAGTGAAATGAGAAAGGCGAAAACTGCATATTTTGAGCAACTTATTGCAGAATCAGGGGGGAATAGCTCATCGCTTTGGAAGTGTATTAACAAACTTTCTAAACGAGAAGGGATGAATAGAAAACCATTGTTGGAGCTGAATATAAATGGAAGACGTAGTACTGATAGCACCGAAATTGCTAATGAATTTAATAGATATTTTATCCAGTCTGTGGAAGAACTTGCTATATGTTTTGAACCTGTACAATTGCCTCAATATGCAATTAAAGATACACCTTCATCCTTTCGTATCACCGAGGTTGATGAAGATAAGATTCTCCAAATTATTAATCAATTGAACAATTCAAGAGCTAAGGATATATTTGGAATGGATACAGAACTTGTTAAAAAATATAGTGCTTGTTTGCTAAAGCCATTGGTCCATTTGATAAATTCATCTATTAGAGAAAGTAAATTCCCCTCAGACTGGAAAACTTCTATTATAACCCCAATTTTAAAGGCAGGATCGGTGGATGAGGTTCAGAATTATAGACCAATTTCTATACTCCCGGTAATTTCTAAAATTCTGGAAAAGTTGGTAGCTGAACAACTTACCAACTATCTAGAAAAAAATGGTCTACTTCACTCTAATCAGTTTGGTTTTAGGCCTAAATATTCAACAGAAATGGCAAATTGCCATCTCACGGAATTCATTAAGGGAGCTTTAGATACTGGTAATGTGGTTGGCGCAGTATTTTTAGACCTTAAAAAGGCATTTGATACTGTGAATCATGAAATACTCATTCATAAATTAAATATGTTTAGTTTCTCTGAGCAGGCAATTAGTTGGTTTAGATCATATTTAGAATCTCGAGATCAGTGTGTTACGATAAATAATTTAAAATCATCTTTACAAAACAATGAGATGGGTCTCCCTCAAGGGTCAATTTTAGGTCCGCTGTTGTTTTCCTTGTATGTTAATGATTTTCCAAATTGTTGTACAGAAACTAAATGTCAGTTATATGCAGATGACACAGTCATTTGTGTATCAGCACAGACTCCTCGCTTAGCTGCAGATATATTAACAAATGAAATGACTGGTGTGTCACAGTGGCTGCAAAACAACTGTTTGACCTTGAATTGTTCAAAAACTGTTTCAATGTGTTTTTCAATTAGAAGGAAGGAAATGAACGGTTTTATAGTTAAGATCAATCAAAAGGCAATAGAGAGAGTTAATGATTTTAAATATTTAGGTGTTATTTTAGATTCTCAATTAAAATTTGATGTGCATGTAAAAAGGTTGTGTAGAACCATCAGAACAAATCTGAATTGTTTTTATATGATTAGGCCGTATATACCCCTAAAAGCAGCCAAGTTATATATGCATGCAATGGTATTCTCCCATTTATCTTATTGTGTGACCGTCTGGAGTCAGGTTTCTCAGTCGACTATTAAACCTGTTAGATCTTTATATAAACGAACATTAAAAATATTGGACAAGAAACCAGTCAGATGGCATCATTGTAGCATTTTACAAAAGTATAATTTGCTTAGCTTTGAACATTTCATTAATTTTTCTCTTATTAAAATGGTTTTTAGGTGTATAAACAATCTTGCTCCAGCTATCATATGCCAATTAATAACAAAACAACGCAGTAAGGGAATGACTACAAGAGGTACAACTAATCAGAATTGCACAATACCGAAAAGGAAAACCACATTTGCACAATCCACATTTTCAGTTCAAGGTACACTGCTTTGGAACAGCCTGCCAGTTGAACTAAAAATGCAAACAGAGTTAAAACTCTTTCAAATAAATCTAAAAAAGTGGTTCAAACAAAAGCAGGTTTGTGAACATTGATGGTCATACACAGTCTTAGTTTTCTTTTTTTTTTTTTTTTTTTTTGTTCTTTTTTTTTTTTTTTTTCATTTTCTTTTGTGTGTGTGTGTGTGTGATGTTTTCTTGTTGTTTTAAAAGCCTAACCAGGGACTGGGGCTG
This sequence comes from Pseudorasbora parva, assembly GCF_024679245.1. Classification (NCBI taxonomy): domain Eukaryota; kingdom Metazoa; phylum Chordata; class Actinopteri; order Cypriniformes; family Gobionidae; genus Pseudorasbora; species Pseudorasbora parva. Next base: position 37,047,086 of record NC_090187.1, on the reverse strand, counting down.
CAAATTAGCCTTTGGCTATAAGCCTATATGTGGAGCATTGGCAGCATGAAATTGTAGCAATGTTTTTTTCTGCATTGTCCCTGTCAAATAAATAAATACATACATACAATTGAAGTTTTATAAACTCATTTCGGGAGAAGCACGTGCAGACAATTAAATCTAATTAAACACAGGTAGAGCAGGCTCAAATAATTAAACCTAACTCTGGGTTCGGGCAAAATTTCTGACCCCGGAGCCCTCCCCGGACAACACGCTAAAGATGCAGACCCAGTTTAAAGCGAAACACCATTGTGAACCCATGGCTAGTATGGAAATACTCTCTATGTCTACTGTCTAACTCTAAGTTATGTGTGGTTGTCCTGGATATCCACTTTGCAAAAAAATGTAAATGCAAAGTCAAAGTTGAGAACACATCCATCTGTGCAGATAAAGGTATGTTTATAATGATTTCTGTGTTGCAGAGGGAATCCAGTCAGGAAAATTAAAATTACTGAAAATTAAAATAATAATTAATACATCGAGAGTACAATCAATCGCTGTACAATAAAGCAAATCGCAACATGGTGAATATTAAAGTGCAAAATACTGCTATATAAATATTATCTGCTTGTTCTGTCTCTGTGTGAATGAGCAGCACTGTTTCGTCTACTACATACATGGGCAATATACGGCCCGGGGGCCGGATCCGGCCCGCATAGTGCTTCAATCCGGCCCCCGCGATGTGCTCTGTGCTGGCAATTTGGTTGAAAGTTTAATTTTTGTACTCAGGATTACAAATTAAACGTTTAAGCTGTTGATCGCTATCGCATATATGGGATTTTTACTTCTGTGCCCCTGAGAGTACGGTCCCGCATGGTATTTAGAATGTTCAGTGATGTCGCATGCCGGATTCAAACTGTGCTTTTGCTCGTTGGTTGGCACTGAGCCAGAGACGGACAAGCTTAGCCTCAGCGCTGTCATATATCACAACTATGCAGTTTTTTTTTCACACTCATAATGACTAATCACAACTATGCAGTTTTTTTTTCACACTCATAATGACTAATTTCACACTAAAAATTTATTTTAGGTTTCAGACAGTTTTCAATACACATAAGCACGAGTAAAACAATACATTTGGAGTAAAATACACACTGATGGCTGTGGAAGCAGCAATAAGAATCTATTCAAATATATTTTTTCCGAAAGTAATATTATATCAAACAAACATAGTGGAATTTTACTCTATTCTTGTCACAGTTTATTGGCCACTTTCTTGCATGTATTTCAGGAGAAACTGATGACCCGGATTCTCTGGGAATAAATGCGATGCATCTGCAATACAGTGTTATTGTCGGTGCGGTGTCATGTGACAAATATGACACATTGCCATGGAAACATTAAGGAGGAACAATCTAAACTAGGAATTGCCTTGAAAAAACTCACTCGGGAGTCAGTTAGAATAATAAAATTAAGCGTGAAAGTAATGCATAATAAAGGACGCTGGCTTATCTTTTTATTAAGATAGTTATCAGTGTGTATTGATCATTGATGGTATAAAGTTAAGCCCCCTTAACAATTTCACGTGGGGATGATGATACAGCTAAATCAAATTTAAATTTTGTGAGACGCATAGAACCATTCCATGTTGTTCTTTAAACCTTAAGCAAGCATACGTGTGATGAAGTTGACCTGCAGTTAAATTGTGTTCCATTTCATAAAAGTTTTAAACAACATTTGTTAAAAAAAAAAAAGAAATTACAATAAAGGAATAATAACAAGTGAAATAAGCTGAATATGTTTTTTTTCATTTAGTGATGAAGGTATCCCCAATTAAATTTGATAATTCCAAGCCAGATTGCCTGTATGTTAATGTGATCTGCATACATACATTTGCAGTTTTGTTAATAGTTTTCGATCTTGAATAGCAACAGCTGGTTTGAATGAGAGTTGAAAAATATGCAGGGGGTAGTGTAGTAAATCCAGTTATTGTAACCTTAAAGTAGTCTATGTCAGACAGACCTAGCAAAAAATATTTATCAGGCCTTGAATTAGGCTGGCAAAAGTCAAAGTAACTGTAGCCTTATACATATCTGCATTTAATAATTTTGTACGATTTAATCATGTAGCTATGTCTAACTGCAATTGTCCTGTGTGGCCCTCCGTTTACTTTGCCAAAGTAACTGTGGCCCTCAGACTAAAACTGTTGCCCACCCCTCAAGTACGCGTGATGCTCGTGGTGTTTTTTTCAATGTCTCACAAACATTAATTTAGACATGAAGAGATGAACATTTACAGAGCTGATCATAATTTTTATTAATTTAATAGCCATTTTAGCTGATGATAACAGAGGTGGACAGTAACTAAGTACATTTACTTGAGTACTGTACTTAAGTACACTTTTTGAGTATCTGTACTTTACTTACTGGAGTATTATTTTTTCTGGAAACTTATGACTTTTACGTCACTACATTTGAAAGACAAATATCGAACTTTTTACTCCACTACATTTCCATCTAGGTCTAAAGTCGTTTCTACTTTTACTTGAGTAAAAATCTGTTTTTACAACTTTCACTTGTAACAGAGTAATATTTGACCAGTAGTACTTTTACTTTTACTCAAGTAATAGAGTTGTGTACTTTGTCCACCTCTGGATGATAATAACAATTAAAAAATACAGTTTATTTATCAAATAATTGTTTAATACTGTAAAACTTTTTTGAGTTGTTTATCATATCGTGAAAATCTCATTTTATAACAACCCTACATGGGAGAGTCCCCCACCCACATTGTTAAAAAAGTATTTCAGTAACTTTTACTCTGACTTGAAAGTACATTTTAAATTAACTACTTTTTACTTTTATTTGAGTATTTTTTTAGACCGGTATAGAGTATATTTTTTTACTTGTTCTTAAGTAAAATTGTTTTAAAGTAATAGTACTTTTACTTGAGTAGAATATTTTATAAATCTTAACACCGCGAAAGTGCGAAAGTATCTGTTTTTGTGTGTGTGTGTGTGTGTGTGTGTGTGTTCCTTGTTTAGCAATACATGTGAGGCAGTGTTCGAACTATACCGTGGCCTTTGGGGGAGCCCACTTTTCGGGGTGTGTGTGTGGGGGGGGGGGGGGCGCGTGGAAGAGAGGACGTGTATATTCCTTCACACACAGACAAACGGGTCAATCTATTGCTTAATGCATTGCGGAGACTCTTAATATACAATTTACAATTATTGAAGAACATCTTTGATTTTAATGAAGGAAGAAAAAAACCAAGAATTGATAGGTCAAAAAGCCCACAAATAGTCTATAAACAAAGCATCCGGCTGTCTTTGAGTTCACATGAACGGTTGAAGTTACTCGTCAGGCTACAGAAGAAAACCATAATTCCTCCATTTAACTAACGCTAGTCTTACTAGGACATTGATAGTCGCGCAGACCTATATCAACCCAGCCGCTACACATAATTGGGGATAACATGCCTTATCGCAGAATCGACCACAGAGGCTTGGGGTCAGCTTCATTTGCTGTTCTTCCAGAAATCCAAGATCAAGAAGTGGATGTTCGTTTTTGTTTTTTCTACGAATCTTTGCGTTGACATGCACTTAACATGAGTGGAATTAGCACCGCAGTGCCACCACACCTTGATGGTCATGACAAGAACAGCATGCATAGTTATCTTTATTGAAGTCAATTAGATTTAAATTGCCGTCATGCATGAATTAATTATATATTTTTAGAAATTTTACATATAATAATCCACGATGATCACATTACAGAAAACTGAAATTGCACCTCAAAATAACACAGTGTCAATATTTTTGAGACCCCCCAAAATTTCACAAATCACGTTTTCAGGGGAGCCCATGTCTTATTTAGGGGAGCCGAGCTCCCCCTAGCTCCCCCGTAGTTCGCACCCTGATGTGAGGGCACAAATGTCCTCACTTAGGCCCTGTCCACACGAAGCCAGCGCTTTCCCAATCCGATCTTTTTTTTTCCTCGTTTCAAGAAATATCTGCGTCCACACGAGATTACAAAAACGGACTAAAACGATGTAGTTTTCATGCCAGGCCAGTGTGTGGCGCTGTAATTCTGCCACAGAAATACACTAAAACGGAGAAGAAGAGTTGTGGCTAGGCAGTGGTCGGAGGTGAGGCAAAATAAAAGAGAAATAAAATAACAATAAATACATTTGCTACTTAACAGATGTGTTTTATTAATGCCTACACCTACCCCAACCCAAAACATACCCTTACAGGTATGCAGATACGTTAATTAAATGACGCGATATTGATGTGCGCATGCCCAGTGCCCGTAGTTGTATCCCTTACCTCTTCACCGTGCTGGACGTAGTGTGATGACATCACCGTTTCAGAAAATATACGGATTCGCTGTACACACGAAGACGGAAGATGAGCGTTTTCAGATTTATCCGCTTTGGGACCCGGTTTCGAAAAATATCGGATGCATGCTTCTAAAACGCCGGATCCGTGTGGACGAAACGCTGATACGGTAAAAAATGTATACGTATACAGCTAAACGCATCTCCGTGTGGACGGGGCCTTATATAGTAAAATATGAAAATAACTCACTAGTGAGGACATTTGACTGGTCCTCACTAGTTAAAAAGGCTTATAAATCGGACAAAACATATTTTTATTTAAATCTGTTGTTTTGCACATGTTTTTGGGATGGGTAGGTTTAGGGATAGAGGTTGAGTTAGGGGATAGAAAATGTAACCTGATATAAAAATCAATGGAAGTCTATGTAATGTCCTCACTAATATAGTGTAACAAACCTCTCTCCCTGTGTGTGTGTGTGTGTGTGTGTGTGTGTGTGTGTGTGTGTGTGTGTGTGTGTGTGTGTGTGTGTGTGTGTGTGTGTGCGTGTGTGCGTGCATATGCGTTAGGTCTCACCCCTTCATATTTGCATTTGTTGTGGCTGATTTTATTTGCCTACTTCTCTATAAATTCTGTCTGTGGCAGTCACCTATCTGTGTGTGAGTGAGCATGTGTATTCCACATTGCATTTGTGCTCTAGTAGCAGGCATTCATTTCTGTGTATAAATATTTTGTGTTTGGATAGATAATGTAACAAAAGTCACAAAATCTCATGCCACTTAAATTAAGCAGGAAAAATGGAATGAGGGAAACATCAAATGGGGTCAGAATGGACCCTAAAAACCCTATGAAGGTGTAGAGTCATATTTTTGTCTCTCTATCTTTTATTTTAATTAAAGGGGAAATTTATTTTATTTATTTATTTTGGCTTGTTTGACATGAAAGCAAAGCTGTGGTTTTATTTTAAAGAAGTGGGAGGAGTCAACATTGCCAGTGTTCTTCAACAGTCATAGCTAGGACTCAGCCTTTTCAAGACAAAAGCACTTGATGATGGAGCTCAACGCAAGCTTGAATTCTACATCTAACAGCACTGCTGTGGGTTCAAAACAGATTGCTCCTGCTGTTGTTTTGGGTTTGTGCTGTTTGGTGGGTTTGCCAAGCAACATCGCAGTAATCATCAGCATTGCTCGTGATTGGAACAAAAATGTGAGCTTTACCTTAAGTCTAATGCTAAACCTTGCTGTCTCTGATGCGTTGACCCTTTGCTTGGCTCCTGTCGTGCTGTGTGGAATACTGTTTGGATGGAAACTTGACATTTGGTCTTGTAGGATCCTGTTCTTCTTGGGTCACTGGAGTCTGTATGTTGGTGTCCTGACGGTCACCTCCATGAGTGTGCACCGCTATCACAATGTCATCAAGTCAAGGGTCACTAACAGGAAGCTACTGCACAGACTGGAAAGACGGCACAGGCGCCTTCAGATGATTGGCATCTGGATTCTAGCCTTTGTTTTTGCCCTGCCAATAATTTTCACTCAAGGACTCAAAAACCAGGATGGATTCCAAAGATGTCAGAGGACAATGAAGTCACGGTCTGTAGAAGTGTCTGTTTTGCTTCTTGAGATCCTGTTGGCATTCGTCATTCCATTTTTGATCATGTTAACATGTTATCTGTGGTTGCACAAAGGCTTGACTAGAGCTCCACAGGACCAGAAACCCAGAAATCAGGGGGCAAACGTTAAGACTTATAAGAAGAGACTTGTGGTCAGCATCGTTGTGGCTTTCTTTCTGTTTTGGACTCCTGTGCACATCATCAATGTGATTGATATAGTTACAACTCTGACTAAAACTTCTCATCCAGATGTTCATGACCAACTCAAGTCCTTCCGTAGAGTTTATGGTGATACAAGCAAGGCTCTGGCTTTGCTAAACTGCTGTCTGGATCCTTTTCTCTATGCAATATCCACAGCAAATTTTCAAAAATGTATCAGAAAGAAATAAGTAAAAAAATATCATTGGATTATTTACTTCCAGCCAAAAATATGTTTTAAAGTCTCCCCGTTTCCTCGTTGCTGTTCTTGTGTGGTTTACTGTTGATTGATGGATATTTAACTAATTTTAATATTCATCCGACTGCATTTCATACATGCTTTTATACTTATCAACATGAATTAGGAACTGAGTATCACACGCAAATGAATTCTTTCTGCAGTTCAGTTGTGTCCATACAGCTGCAATGAACAGTGTTTAGTTCAGCTCTTAGTTCAAACGTGTGCATATTTGTAGAAATATTGATTTATCACGTTTGCATAATATTTTGTCATACAGAATAACATTTCTATTCATTTCTCACTGAATTATCCAATCTTTACAGCTGAAACAATGTAGAAAGCTCTCGCTGTCTCTCCGCTTCCAGATTTGCATCAGATATTAGTTATCACACGTTCATTAGTCCTCTAGAGCTGGCAATCATCTTACGTGACTCAGTCCTGCTCTCTGCATGACACTCTTTTGTGTGTACACTTCCTCTTTCTGTCTATGAAGAATGAACCGATTCTTAATTTCTATGCATGAACTAAGAAGCTAATAAACACACAATAACTATGGCATGAAGGTTTTGAGGGATTTTTTTAATGATTTTTGCTTTTTTATATCAATAATATCATGATATATCCAAGAATGTTTACATAATAAATACTAAGCAGGTGTAGCCATTAGCTCCATATAAAATGCTAAATATAACATGTTTTAACATCATCATATGAATGAAATCCCCATTATATCATGACAGGAAGCTAATACAAACACTTGATGGTGATCTAAAGTGATATTTTGAGTGAAAGTTTCATTTTAATAATTTAAATTGTTATGTAGCTTTATGTTAACTGTAGCTCTAATGCTACTGTTGGACCAGGAGCTTTATCTATTGATGTGTTTTTAGGTTGTTTGTTTGTTTTTAGAAAACTTCTGATAATGTGTGGATTACTGTAAAGTGCTGTTAATGGGCAAGCATCATGCCACAATAAAGGCTATGATTGCTGATAACACCTTCTCTAAAAACTTCCATAAAATAGTCTTAAAAAATGTTTCATAAAATTTATAGTTTTTCTCAGATTTGAAATGAAGCATGATCACACTTGTGGCGTCACTTTAGCTGTGGTTATAAGTTGTATATTCACATAATATTTTTATACATTTAAAAATATATTCTTAATATTTTTTTTATTTTATTTTTTATTTGAGCCTATATATCTCCATAACCCAGGCAATGACAATGGCAGAATTTGTGTGTTACCAATCCAGGTTGAATATTCAATGAAAAAGTCACCTCTTCACAAAACACAAACCGTTCTCATGACAACTCGATAGTACACGAGCAAAACAGTCCAGCTATGAAAATGATCATTTTCTGAATGAGTGCCCAGTAAAAGATCGAGCCCGGTAGTAAGTATGAGGCTACTATAGGGTGGGATCTCCATGAAGAAGTCCTCATCATCAACTCTCCTTCCGGTTAGACTCCAGTGGGCAACCCAATCTCACCACTGTCAGGCACTTTTGGACTCCGGGGCTGAGAGAAACTTCATCGACGCTGAGATCGTTCACCAGCTGGGGATACCTCTCACGTCACTCAATAGCCAGATTTCGGTCAACGCACTCAACGGCCAAGAACTACCCCGCATCACTCACCATCTCCGGTAATCCCACAGTATCTTTTTCTTATCTCGTTCTTTGTCATGGACTCTCCACAGGTTCCCATGGTGTTGGGTCACCCCTGGCTGGTGAGGCACTGTCCACAGGTGGACTGGGAACAGAGTGCGATCCTGGCATGGAGTAATGAGTGTTATACCTCTTGTCTTGTCTGTGCCTGTTCGTCTGTGTCTAGTGTTGTTTTACAGGAGGAGCCGGTGAATTTGTCTAACGTGCCCGCCGAGTACCTTGACCTGAAGGAAGTGTTCAGTAAGTCCCGGCTGCTTTTTACCTCCGCACCCTCCCTACGACTGTGCTATAGATTTACATACTGATATTTCCGTCATCTCTCCAGGAACACCTTCAGCACGTTAGATGAGTGCTCCAGAGGTTGCTAGTGAATGGGGTTTTTGTCAAGGCGGAGAAATGCGATTTTCATGCACAGTCTGTTCCTTTCCTAGGTTACATCTCATCTGAGGGAATACGCATGGATCTTCACAAGAGATCGTTCCCAAGTCGGCGCGCGCTCCAAAACAGCCCGCAACGAGACGAGCAAATTACACTTTCGGTTTCACACTCGCGTCTAAACGATCAAATGTACACAAACATCTATATCAAAATGACCGGCTTGGAGAGTCTCTTAAACACAGTTTGTGTCTAAAATGGACATAGTTATTATGGATATAGTTGGGAGAAAATGTAGTGCATCGATGCCTATTATCAGTCGCCTATAGATCTGCACGTCTGTCTTAAAGAGGCAGAAGTGCAAATAAACATGCTGACGAATTACTGCGAATTAAACAACCAAATGCAAAGAGAAAAATCACTCATAGCTCTTGAATGATTAACTTCAGCTTTAATAAGCATTAATTTATGCTATCTATGATAAACTATGCAGTGTTATTTTACATTTGATTACTAGAAATCTCTTCCTGAAATGAAAGCACTGTGTAGGCTGTGTATATTTGTTAATTGTGTGTATATATATATATCTCAAAAAGTACCGATAAGAATACCGTTAAAGCACCGGACCGATAAGCAGTATCGGTAAGTGTAGTAATACCATTCAAACCCTACTCATTACTACTCTTTCATTATCAATAAAGATAATTGTTCACTTGCTTTTGAATCCCCTGCCTGTTCACCTGTTCAAGTTCTCATTAATGCAATTATCTAATCAACCAATCACATAGCAGTTGCTTCAATGCATTTAGGAGTGTGGTCCTGGTCAAGACAATCTCCTGAACTCTAAACTGAATGTCAGAATGGGAAAGAAAGGTGATTTAAGCAATTTTGAGCATGGCATTGTTGTTGGTGCCAGACGGGCCGGTCTGAGTATTTCACAATCTGATCACTTACTGGGATTGTCACGCACAACCATTTCTAGCGTTTACAAAGAACGGTGTGAAAAGGGAAAAACATCAAGTATGTGGCAGTCATGTGGGCAAAAATGCCTTGCTGATGCTAGAGATCAGAGGAGAATGGGCCGACTGATTAAGGCTGATAGAAGAGCAACTTTGTCTAAAATAACCACTTGTTACAACCTAGGTATGCAGCAAAGCATTTGTGAAGCCACAACACGCAAAAAATTTGAGGCAGAGGAGGTACAACAGCTGAAGACCCAACCGGGTACCACTCATCTCCACTACAAATAGGAAAAAGAGGCTACAATTTGCACAAGCTCACCAAAATTTGACTGTTGAAGACTGGAAAAATGTTGCCTGGTCTGATGAGTCTCGATTTCTGTTGAGACATTCAGATGGTAGAGTCAGAATTTGGCGTAAACAGAATGAGAGCATGGATCCATCATGCCTTGTTACCACTGTGCAGGCTGGTGGTGGTGTAATGGTGTGGGGGATGTTTTATTGGCACACTTTAGGCCCCTTAGTGCCAACTGGGCATCGTTTAAATGCCACGGCCTACCTGAGCATTGTTTCTGACCATGTCCATCCCTTTATGACCACCACGTACCCATGCTCTGATGGCTACTTCCAGCAGGATAATGCACCATGTCACAAAGCTCAAATAATTTCAAATTGGTTTCTTGAACATGACGATGAGTTCCCTGTACCAAAATGCCCCCACAGTCACCAGATCTCAACCCAATAGAGCATCTTTGGGATGTGGAGGAATGGGAGCTTCGTGCCCTGGATGTGCATCCCACAAATCTCCATCAACTGCAAGATGCTATCCTATCAATATGGGCCAACATTTCTAAAGAATGCTTTCAGCACCTTGTTGAATCAATGCCACGCAGAATTAAGGCAGTTCTGAAGGTGAATGGGGGTCAAACACAGTACTAGTATGGTGTTCCTAATAATCCTTTACGTGAGTGTATGCATACATACATACATATATAGTATATATAAAATTGTATTTATTTTTTAGAGTGCAGGGAAACTATGTCATTTGCAATGCTTAATGGGAGTGAGAGGGTGCTAAAGAGTTACCGTATATACCCGAATATAAGACGAGCCCTCATTTTCCAGACTTTTGGGGGGGGAAAGAGATTTTTGTGGAAAAAATCATTTTTTCAACAGAAATTGGTTTTTATTTGAAAATTCTACTGATAATTATTGGAACTTTTTGTAACACCATTCATTACAGACCTCGACATTAGGCATGTTCATGTTCTTGTCCTTCGGATAAGTAAATAGCTCATTCACTTATATGAATATGAGTATATGAGTGACATCAAGCGACTTCAACGCTTCAGCACAGCATTCCGGGAAGGCAGCGCTGCATTTGAACCGATTTGAACGCAGAAATGACGGGAAGCTTCACAACATCGCTTCAGTCGCGTCGCAAAGTGGATTTCCACGGCCACTGCTGTCACAGGACTTTACCAAATCATACCAAAGAAGTGTGTTTTTGACGGAGCGATCCCAGCGATAAAGGTTCGGTCCTGCTTTGGAAGCAGCCGGTGAGTAAAACTGCTTCAAATGTCTGTGCTGTTGGCTATCGTCGCGTGAGTAAACCATCAGTAAACGACACGATCGTGTGCTTCGTCATTCAAATGCACTAACGGTTAGTCTATTGTTGTTCTTTGTATAACGTTACACTAGTCTGACATGCAAAACCGTTTTGCTTGCTACTGCTAATGTTTAGTCGCATACAATAGTCCATAAACCGAATCATGTCCTCATAAACTGCGAGTAAACACACATAAATGTTGACAGGTCACTAAATACAGTACATACCACAGAGACGGACGTCCTGCTGTTACTGTTTCTCCTGTTCAATTTATATTTTACCCTCCGAATTTGATTCTGGATCATATCTGTATTAGCTGAGAATCGATAGCCATGGGTTTCTCCAAGCTTGAGGACGTCACCGCTTTGTGTGCGCTCGTCATTCTTTAGCTCCGCCCACACGATACGCCTCCAGGCGCTCTGTTTTTTCCGGAAAGACTCGGTACAGTCTATATTTCTTTTATAAACATAATAAAACTAAAGACTTTTCGGAGATATGAAGGATGCAATACTACTCTATAGGTACTCAAGATTGACATGAGATTGACTGAAACTGAGTGTTTCACCCCCCCTTTAAAAAATAAGTTAATATAATAATAATAATAATAAATTTTATTTATAATGCACTTTATATTAAACAAAATCTCAAAGTGCTACAGAATTAAAAAAAACAAAAAAACAATCAAAAACAATAAATAAATAAAACCGAAAAATAAAATAAAATAAATTAAACAAGTAGCAAGTCAATTAAAAGCTCTGCTAAAAAGGTGGGTTTTAAGACCACGCTTAAAAGTATCTATAGTCTGTGGAGTTAATATGGTGTTCTCTTACCTGGCTGAGGCATTGCGGCATGCTCAAGCTCTCCGTTTGCGGTGGGATCTGGCGTTGGCTCAGTGCGGTGTGTGGCTGTCGGCTGGCTGGGCTCTGGGTCCAGAGTGAGGTGATGATGTCATCCTCAGCAGGGTAGGTGGTTGTAGTAAGCGTTCTTGTTAGTAAGGAGGAAGAACGCAAGGGGTCGGTGTTCTGGGATTCGTAAGTACAGTTCATTCTCCTTGAATCAATACAAAAACGGTGTGCACATCGCACAAAACATAAATCATATCACTCTCAAAAGTTCAGTCAACGGTTTGGGCAGGTCCTTTCTGCGTCTCTGTCTCACTCCGAGTCCCAGGGTAATGGTTGTCTCTCTCTTTCATTGCCTGTTCACTGCTGGCTTAAACACTGTCTCTCCATGCCAATCACTGCAATCAGACACAGGTATTTATCATTATGCACTTGACCTACTTACTCACTGTCACTCTTCCGACTCTTTTGCTGCGTCCCAATTTGCCTACTTATACTATGTCCTAAAAGTATGTACTCTTTTGGTGAAGAAAAAGTATATACTTTTGAGTGTGTAGCAGAAAAGTATGCAAGCTTCGGGACATACTACTTGGTCATCTTTAACGGACCCTGTCGCTTTGTTACATGCATCCCATCACCATTTAAACTGCTCTGTCAATCATCACACAGTTCAAATCCTCCACATTCAGTTTAATTTCCTACCGTATCGGAGAGAAACGTGGTAGCACATTGATTTGCCATGTGTGGGTCTTTAATGCAGAGAATCTCTTCGTGTTTGCAGTTTAAATATAATGATGCATTTAAAAGTTAACAGCCAAATGTGTCATTACAAAAGTTCTCAATGCTGCTGCAGGTGAAATATAATGTGGACAACACTGAATAAATATATTTTTTTCAGGTTAAATACTGATAGTTAGTCACTCAAACCCCTTTATCTAAACCTCTCTACTTAACCATTGGACTCGCACATCTGTCATGTTTGTAGTTTTTTAACGCTTTTTATCCGTGTTTGTAGTTCTAATCAAATCCTCTCGCAATGGGTTGTGGGCAATATTAGCAATTAGAGTGCGCATCGATCTGCACTTCGAATTCGGACCAGAAATAGTAAACCATTCGGGAATATTTGGAATACTCTTTTCAAGATACTACGATTTGGGACACACTAATTCTGTTTGAGTACTATTTAGGGTTTCTCTCCGTACAGACCTTGCTAAACCACGTCCCCTCTGCCTCAGTGGTAAATGCCGATTCACTGGGACGTGTCGTCGGTTTATTATTGTAGATTTGTTAATAGATAGTATGCATGTGACGTCACCGTTGGCCGGAGTGACTGCAGAAAGACTGAAAGGCAGCATTGGTTCATTGTGAATGCTGTGAAAAGCACTCAAAACACATCTAAATTGGGGAAGAGCTTTGAGATTGACTGTATATCTGAGGTATATTTTGAAAGACTGATGAAAGCTACAGAAAACAAAATGGATTATTGTAATTCACAGAACGACTTGTAACTTGTTGTGTCCGATAAAAATAGAGATCGCAAACCTCATGTAAAAATCTTACTGCAATTAAGACCATACTCTGATTATTATAAATAATCGCATTATTGGTGCACAATTAGATGTTGTCAATGTCACGTAGCATTTCCCTCACAAGTCATTCAGTGTCCACAGCTGTAGTTCACTAGAAAAATCAGCTCTTTCTCTAAATATATGCACTATATTAGCCTATATATTCACTATATTCTACTGAACCTGTTAGTGATGTCTTGATTATTTAATGTGTTTAAATAAATGATATGTATAAATGATTATATTTCTATAACAAACTAGAATTTGGGATAAATTGGACTCTGTTACATTATAGTAATTTGCAAGTAAGGGCTCCCTATATAGTTTACACTTTACAGCATTAGCAGAGATACATTTTTTTTAGGGCCGGGACTTTAACGCGTTAATTAAGATTAATTAACTACGGGACTTTAACGCGTTAATTAATTACGCAAAAAAATAACTAACAATTTTAACCACACTTATTTTTGCACCGCGGAACGTTTTTCAATAAATGAGTTTCGACGGACCGATTATACTGGAACACCAACTAGCGCTCACCTCACGAGTCACGACAACAACAAACCAAACATTGTTTGAACATGAACGAAGAAGCTGATGAGACCGCTTTGCTTGGCCCCATGGATGTGAAATTTTGTTTTAAAAAACGAAAGGATGGAACCGTCGACAAGAGCATGGTTGTGTGCAAGCTATACAACAAGGAATTTGTGTATCACCGCAGCACATCGAGCCTCAAATATCACAAATATGCTTTTGCTACACTTAATGGCAAACATTGCACTGGTCTGCTGGACTGAAATAAATAAACTATATTTTGTTGATTAAGCTTATGTATTCAGTCATTATTCAATGGTATACTAAAAATCCATGTGAAAAATTACATCTCATTGTTCCAGGTCAAACATTTATATGCAAATTAAATGCGATTAATTACGATTAATTAATTACAAAGCCTCTAATTAATTAGATTTATTTTTTTAATCGAGTCCCGGCCCTAATTTTTTTATCTTTAAGAAATGTTTAGTTATAATTTAATTAATTTAAGGACAGACACAATTTGTTCAGTAAACCACTGTTTAGTAAAAATCAGGCACATATAAATGTCAGGAAATGTTCTTGTCAATATCCATGGATCGCTGCATCTTTAGTAAAATTGTAAGGAACACTATATATCAAGTCCAATTTTTAGTTTAAACTGAAACTTGTTTGTTTTACTAATTGTTTTCCAGTTTCCCCTATTAAATCCCGTCACGCAGTAGCTGTTTAAAGAAGGAATTTTTGGTGCAAAACACCTAAACACGTGAGAGTGAAATTTGTATCGGTAGAGCATATCAACACGTGTGTGTATCAATACATTTGAAGTCACAGAGAAAAGATTTTTAGGAGTTGTAAACTTTTTTACTTTCCTACAAACAAAACACAACAGCTACACCTTCACACATTCTTCACAGCAGGTGCACAAATCCTATTCATCACACATGAAGAAACTCATACGCTCACATTTTTTGCTACAGTTGCTGCAGTGCAAATGGTGCAAAACATAGTCACACACCCGTATCAAAAATGTGAAATCACGGAAAAATTTTGCACATTCGCAAATTAGCAAGTGAATCCATGCAATGAGAGTTGAACACTTGTAGAATATTTGGTCACAATTGCATTACTTTTCTTGGATATTTTTCTAACATAATCACAAGTCCAATACTATCTGCTGCTACGAGTCTCACGTGCAGTTTTTCCACCTTCAAATGTCAAGTTCCACACGCTCTCACTTTTGCACCATATACACCGTGAAATGTGGAGCAAAAGTGACTTGTGCATCGGTGAGGAAGCGGCAGACCCTGTAGTATAACCAGCAGGAGAGCGAGATGTGTGAATTGAATTTGGTGACAGTGCATTTCAGTGAAGTTAGATTAATATTTTTCATAATAAAAAAATCCTAACAATTATGCAAAAACACATTTGACTTAACTAAGTGTTGTATGACAAGTAGGCGAGTTCATGTAAACTGAATTTGGAGACACTACAGTGTGTAACATTGAAGTTTTGACTGTTTTTGTAGCAACGCTTATCGGGTTTTGCACTTTGCAGACGGTCCCTTTGTACTTGTCTCTCATAAGGCTTGTTTTGAGGAAAATTTTGATTATGTTGGAAAAAATTGGGTAGCTTGTTGTCTACGTTCAAGTGTCATTAGTGTTTTAACAACGTTTAGATCATGAGGTATTGTTTCGGGAAGTTTGAAACTGAATATATTTGCAATTTTACCGAACTGAACTAAGCACTGACTGTATTTCTAGCCTACTTATGTCAAGTTTAAAATAAAAAACTAACCGCTCCATTGTTAACGAACTGAGCTGTTTGAAATGGCCAGCGGCACATTATCTTTGTGAGGGAACTGTGTTTGACCCCCTTTCGCCTTCAGAACTGCCTTAATTGTACGTGTCATTGATTCAACAAGGTGCTGAAAGCATTCTTTAGAAATGTTGGAAACCAATTTGAAATGATTTGAGCTTTGTGACATGGTGCATTATCCTGCTGGAAGTACCCATCAAAGTATGGGTACATGGTGGTCATAAAGGGATGGACATGGTCAGAAACAATGCTCATGTAGGCTGTGGCATTTAAACAATGCCCAATTGGCACTAAGGGGCTTAAAGTTTGCCCCCACACCATTACACCACCACCACCAGCCTGCACAGTGGTAACATGCATTTTGGGACCCATGTTCTCATTCTGTTTACGCCAAATTTTGAGTTTACCATCTGAATGTCTCAAAGAAATAAGACCAGGCAACATTTTTCCAGTCTTCAACTGTCCAATTTTGTTTTTGTTGTGGAGATGAGTGGTACCCGGTAGGGTCTTCTGCTGCTGTAGCCCATCCGCCTCAAGGTTGTGCGTGTTGTGGCTTCACAAATGCTTTGCCGCATACCTCGGTTTTAACGAGTGGTTATTTCAGTCATAAGCCCTATTCGGACTGGATTAGTTTAACATGGGGACATGGGGGTAAAGTCATTTTACCTCAGGACATGTCAGTAAAACTAGCAGAAGTGGGAGGATTTGCATATTTAAAGGGTTAGTTCACCCAAAAGTGACATTTCTTTCATTAATGCCTCACCCCAATGTCGTTCCACACCCATAAGACCTCTGTTCATCCTCGGAGCACAGCTTAAGATATTTTATTAATTCAACTCAAAATTATTAATTCAATTAACTTTAAAAAGAATTGAGCAAACGTACATTTTAATGTTGAAGTCAAGTTTGAGCCAATTAAAAAATATTAATTCAGGTAACAATTTCTAGAACGAAATTGTTTGAACGTAAAATATCTGTGGAACTAGTTACTAAATAATAATTCGTTGAAAGCACTAGAAATTTTTTACAGTGTGCCCACTTGCTGTCCAAGTCCAGTAGGTAATGAAAACATCATCAAAGTAGTCCATGTGACATCAGTTGGTTAGTTAGACTCTTTCGAAGCGTCGAGAATACATTTTGGTCCAAAAATAACAAAAAATACAAATTTATTCAGCAGTCTTCTCTTCGGCATTTGTTTTCAAACCTCAAATAAAGAATCAAACGGTCGTGAATCAGCAGATTGATTCGTGATTCATATCGCCAATGTCACGTGATTTCAGCAGTTCAGCGCTGGGAAGATGAATGTGTATTTAAACACACATTATGTAGTCATTATGTAGTAGAAATGTGAAATTATTTTTGAATTTGGTGCCTTCTAGACTGAGAAAAGACAGAAAATGTATTTTTGTCTCATGGGGATGAAAGAATACAATTCCCAAAATGCCTCGCTGCCCTGCGAGGCCATTCCCAAAGCCACCACTACTGGATTACTGTGACTGAGTTAGAGAACAGACACTACAATTAAATACTAAACGTGTCTGTTCAATATAATGATCGAGTCACCGCGTGAGTCTGACAGCACAATCATTTGAATGTACTCCAGGGTTTCTACTGATACTAGGCCATATGCTAATAGCTGAAGTAACCCTTTAATTTTCCTCAATGTATTGTTGTTAACCAGCTGCTAGCACGAGCCCTCCATGAGTCGGTGGGCAGGGCAACTGAACTACATGTGCTCATTATTCTGTATAGGCAGTGTTTCGTCACGCACTGACGTCAGTAGAAGCACAGGACCATTTGTTGAGCCTGGTGTCTATAAAGGTTTTTTGACTAACAAGGAAGTTTTCAGCTCTGAAACTTATCGAGGATATTCTTATATTACCATGACCTTTTATATATCAAAAGCTCAAGGAAAAGTTGATTCCTCAATTCATCACCCCTTTAAAATCATTCAGATATTGCGTGTCGTTGCAATATGCATATTGCGATATGTACATTTGTAATATTTCGATAATTTCAATATATTGTACAGCCCTATCACAGATGCACAAGTCACTTTTGCTCCACATTTCATGGTGTATACGGTGCAAAAGTGACCAAATATTCTACAAGTCTTCAACTCTCACTGCATGGATTCACATGCTAATTTGCAGATGTTTATAGGAGAGAGAAAAAAAAGCTACAAGTTTAGAATTTCTAAAAGATTTTTCTCTGTGACTCCAAATTTATCGATACACATGTGTGGATATGCTCTACCGATACAATTTTTACTCTCACGTGTCTTCAGGTGTTTTGCACCAAAAATACCTTCATACCTCTTTTGCCACTCACTCTGAAAGGGGCGTGTTGCGGCTGGAAAGTGACATGAATGCATACCCTTTAAAACACTTATGTTTACATTCATCAAAAATGTAATAACTTTTTATCTTGCTTATATTTTTTGATTTATAGAAATTTCTCACCAGTAATTCGTCAGTAGACAATGTGGCTATTGAGTAAAACCGCGCCAAGCAGGTGAAAGACGCCCTTCTTGTACATCATGTCAGCTTTGTCAACTGCCCCCATCTTTTTATTATACTCCAGCACACAGAATGGCTTCATCTTTGCTTGCCCAGTGATCAATCTTCCCTGTGCTGCCATACCAGTTGGGTGGACTGTGGTAAGGACATGGAAGACTCTCTTATTATGCCATTTGACTGCCACCTGTGGTCCTTTTTCTTTGAACTCCACCTTACCCTTTGTCATCATGCAGGGGAATGTTGGCATCCCCTTCCTGTTTGCACGCACAGTCCCACAAGATCAAGTGCTAAGAGACAAGAGGTGCTGGAAAAGTCTGGGACTACTATACCAGTTATCCACACATGACCCTTTCTGAGGTATGGTGCTTGTAGGGTCATTATATCAGACCCAGATATCCCAAGTCCGTGGTAAATCCGAGGTAAAGTATTATGTCCTGCACATAACCAGTGAGCACATCACATCACACAAAACAAAAAACTTGACCGCAAATCTGAGCCGTTTAGAAGGAATGAACTGACGAAATGCCAGCCTACCTTTTCACTGTATCAGAGACTCATCGACACACATTGTGTGGCCCAAAAATGCGACAAAAAGAGGAGGTGAGAGCAGTAAAAATATTTCAGTGTTTTTTTTCAGAGGATCATTGAAAACTGCTGTTGCATTGTTTGCAAAATAAAGACAGCGGAGGAGCAGAAGGAAGCGGTCCTGTGAGAACAAAAACCCGAAAATGGTGTCATCATGGGGTCTGTGCTCCAGTAGTCACGAAGTAATTTTTTTTGTCACCCCATTATAAGAACCGTCACTAAAAATGTGTACATTTCAGGAATATTTTTTGGAACCCATTTAACCATTTTTCCTTTCACTTCTTTTTCTTGCAAGTCGGAATCTCACTGGGGGATTTTGGTGGATTTTGCACACCACACAGTTGGTTGTCAAAATTGGCTGGGCCAGGAGAATTATAAAGGTTGGTTACCTTTCAGGATGTTGAGTTTACCTCGGCTGCGTCATCATTTGACATCGGTTTGACATGGGTAAAACATTAAGTGACGTTGTGGACGAAGTATCGTTTTCAATGTTGTCCTGGGCTTCAAGGTTCGGTGTAAAGTCCTCATTGTCACTCTCACTGGCACACTGTCAAAAGTCTCCTCATCAGAATAAAAAAGGTCCTCCATTTCCTCATTTGTCAGTCTTCTGTTAAAAAAATGTCTTTAAGTAGATAAAAAAACAATCGTCAACTGGTCAATTGTATTAAAATCGTGTCTCAAGTGAGGTATCACCTCAATCGTTAGGTAAGTGACGTCAACAGTGACACAGACACATAACTTGTCAGTGTGTATGGGGGGGGGGGGGGGGACAGCAATGCATGACGGTTCAAATTTTTTATTTTTTATTTTATTTTATTCAAAATATTTACTGACTAAATTAAAGACATGCAAGTGAGCTCCTAATGGTTTTAATACTAATAAAATGATATTAGTTGATACGGGCTGGGGGCGGGGCATTTACCGAGGCAACCAAGATGCTCGTGTTTGCAGTGCACACTTCATATCAGGTTAAATAATTTATGCATATGTACTAGTGTGTTGGTTTTATCTATAGCCTAGTACTAATCAGCACGGTTCTGTTTTATAGGTTATAAATAAAATCTATTATTATAGGGTGAAAAGTCGTCAACCTTTGCTTAAATGTTAAACAAACATACGGCGAGAGATGTGTGTGCCATTCTTTGAAGGGTCTCTTAAAACAATCCACATTTCCATAGTTAGTCTAGTGATAGTTTACATTAGACAATAAGCCTTGACAAAATTCCCCAAACCACCTGAAAGTAATTCATAATTAATTTACAAAAATAAATTACTGTCCTTTGAACGGCTAATTTGCTTCCTGCTTCTATGTAGTCCATCCCTCCGAAAACGCCACGCCCCTTACCATTACAGGCAGAAGTCACATCTGCGGTGACTAAGGGTTTATGATGTCACCAACCCGGGAAGAAGCTTGTTGTAGTCCAAACCGGCCGTGTTTGTAGGCAATAAACTGCCATAACTTTAAAAGACAATATCCCCGTTTGCATTGAACTTTCAGCACTGTAACTTTGCAGATACTGTTTATGCTCAAACAGCAACATTACACACTAACAAAAGTTAAAAAAGTGCAATTGCATGCAACCACCCCTTTAAAGCATAACCGACTGGGTTTACATAAATACTCATCAAGACAGACGTTTTGACATAACTCTGTGTATTTGATAGTTTGAGTGTGTAACAAGACAAAACAGAACTGAAGGGATCAAACACTTTCAGAGCGGCGGCTTGTGCACACGTGTCGTGTGTGTGTGTCAGACAGAGCGAGACTGCAAGTTGTTGTTTTTTGCAAGTTACTGCGTTTAATAACTTTCAGCGGCTCTAATGTTTACAGCACAGAGCACGGAGACGGAGCCTGCTGGATTTACAACACAAGATCATCCACTTCTCCTGATATGTGACATTACGTGAGGGAACAGGGAACAACATGGTTGTGTTGGTTAATCGGTAAAGTTATCACGGGCTGTGGGCATCCGTGCCGCCATTAGCCTATATGTTTTCAACACTGACGGAGACAGAGCCTGCTGGATTTACAACACAAGATCATCCACTTCTCCTGTTATATGTGAATTTTTTGTGATTGTCTAATGTCATTTAAAGTGTATGAAACCTAAAATGAATATTATAAGACACTGACCTTAGTCAGTCTCTCACTCACTCCGTCTCTGGCTCAGGGACAGTCAACGCACTAAAGCAGGTTTGATTTTTTTTAATTTGGCAGTTGATCAATGAAAGTTCGAATTACATGTAAATTGCCATTAAACAAAAGAAGAAAGTACAATGGCGCGCTTTCTCCTCGCGTGTCTATGGTGAATCATTGATTTGTTGCTTTGCTGAGAATGTCTTGTGTGTTAGCCGGGAACATAGTCTGAGTTGTCTGAACTCACTCCTGGTGTTTTTGGAACCAGCATACCTTGAGTAAGCAAGGTTTGGGTTAATCAAACAAGAGTTCAAGGTATATGTGACGGTAAGTTAACCTTGCTTTCCTGTGGAATACCCCTAGGCCTAAAAGTTTAGAGTTATAGTTATTGTTATTGATTATACCGACCTTTGAAATGATCAATATCCCATTGATTGCCATCCCTATACTCCAGTTAGCGGCCCTTCTGCTCTAGGCAGAATTGTGGGGGGTGGGGGTTTAGAAACTATGGAAACTAATGGAAACCAAAGCAGAACAGGGAAACAGAACCAAAACACAGTGAAACCAAACAGACATAGACACATGTTACAATAGCGAATCAAATGTTAGTATTGATGTTTTTTTGTCCTTTTGTATTTGCAAGCACCTTGTTTTTTCTTGATTGAGATGAGAGCAAAGCTGATTTTGGTTTACAGAAGTGGGAGGAGTCAACATAGCCTCTATTCTTCAGCAGTCATAGTTTAGATTCAGCCTTTTCCAGACTCTTTTCTCATACTCCAAAAGCTCTTGATGATGGAGCTAATATTAGGCTTGAATTCCACATCTAACAGCACTGCTGTGGGTTCAGGACAGATTGCTCCTGCTGTAGTAATCGGTTTGTGCTGTTTGGTGGGTTTGCCAAGCAACATCGCAGTAATCATCAGCATTGCTCGTGATTGGAACAAAAATGTGAGCTTTACCTTAAGTCTAATGCTAAACCTTGCTGTCTCTGATGCGTTGACCCTTTGCTTGGCTCCTGTCGTGCTGTGTGGAATACTGTTTGGATGGAAACTTGACATTTGGTCTTGTAGGATCCTGTTCTTCTTGGGTCACTGGAGTCTGTATGTTGGTGTCCTGACGGTCACCTCCATGAGTGTGCACCGCTATCACAATGTCATCAAGTCAAGGGTCACTAACAGGAAGCTACTGCACAGACTGGAAAGACGGCGCAGGCGCCTTCAGATGATTGGCATCTGGATTCTAGCCTTTGTTTTTGCCCTGCCAATAATTTTCACTCAAGGACTCAAAAACCAGGATGGATTCCAAAGATGTCAGAGGACAACGAAGTCACGGTCTGTAGAAGTGTCTGTTTTGCTTCTTGAGATCCTGTTGGCATTCGTCATTCCATTTTTGATCATGTTAACATGTTATCTGTGGTTGCACAAAGGCTTGACTAGAGCTCCACAGGACCAGAAGCCCAGAAATCAGGGGGCAAACGTTAAGACTTACAAGAAGAGACTTGTGGTCAGCATCGTTGTGGCTTTCCTTCTGTTTTGGACTCCTGTGCACATTATCAATGTGATTGATATAGTTACAACTCTGACTAAAACTTCTCATCCAGATGTTCATGACCAACTCAAGTCCTTCCGTAGAGTTAATGGTGATACAAGCAAGGCTCTGATTTTGCTAAACTGCTGTCTGGATCCTTTTCTGTATGTTTTCTTTTCAAGGAATGTCATAAAATGTAGCAAGTAGAACCCCATTGTTTATTTCAGTTACAAATTCAAATAATTATTATTGTTTGAGTTGTGTGCTAACAAACTTCAGATCGGTTTGCTTTAATAATTCTCTAACTGAGGTTTAATATGTCTCGTTTACAATTACTTAAATGATTTAGGATCTATTTAATGTGTTTTTGTTTTTGTAACTGCATTTTGCATTTCTGGCATTTTTTTTTTCAGTCAAAAACAACCTTGTTCTGATTGTTTTTAACTGCAGTATTATCAGATTATATTATTTTAAGGAACACGCGGTATAGATGATGCACAATGCATTGCACAGTGCGACCATCTTCTCTTTTTACAGTAATGGAATAATTTAATTGCTGCTATAGTGTCTTAATAAATGCTGTTGCTCTATGATACTGAAAGGCAGGCCGATTTCTTTTGTCTCTGTAATAGAACATAAGCATTATGGGAGACTCCACACCCTTGCTTCATAACCCTGACGCTAAATGCTCTAACTCAGAACTCAAAACTGCACTGACTTCAGCTGAACAATGAAACTATTTTCTTTTAGAGCTGCCATACCGCCGAAAAACTCTGTTTGCATCACTGAATCATTTTCCTGTTATCACTGTAAAACTGCTTTGAAACAATTTGTATTGCATAAAGCGCTATACAAATAAAAGTGTTAAGATTCACAAAAGAGTACCGGACATTAAGAAGAAGAACATAAGCTTAGAACTTAAAGGGTTAGTTCACCTAAAACCCAATGTTACGTGATTTCAGCAGTTTAACACGCGATCCAAACTGCTGAAATCACGTGACATTGGCGATCCGAATCATTGATCGATTCACTGATTCATGGCCGTTTGAATCTTTATTTGAGGAACACGGAAGAGAATGCTGAATAAAGTCGTAGTTTTTGTTACTTTTGGACCAAAATGTATTTCCGATGCTTCAAAAGATTCTAATGAACTAACTGATGTCACATATGGACTTTTTGATGATGTTTTTATTACCTTTTTGGACATGGACAGTACAGTGTGCATAGAATGCATTTGCTCTGGGACTAAAATATGAAATATCTTAAACTGTGTCTGAAGATGAACGGAGGTCTTACGGGTGTGGAACGACATTAGGGTGAGTCATTAATGACATCAATTTCATTTTTGGGTGAACTATCCCTTTAAGAAACATGATAGCAAGATAGACTGGAATTTATTTTTTTAATGAAAATATATTAAACATATATTTCCAGTTATGCAATTTACAGTAACATATATGTCAATATCATTCAAATCCTTGAACACAGATTTGAAAACAGAATAACAGTACAACATACATCAGGTCACCGTTTGGCTTAAATGCTTCTTTTTTCTTTCTTTTTTCAACTGGATAAGGATTTTGACTATATGCACAACAACATGTTGCAGTACTTAAAAAAGTTTAATAAGTTTCATTAAACTACTTTCTCTGACATATTCATAAATTTAGAATACAACCAACAGGGAGCTAGAAGACAAGGCGAGGGAGGTTGAGGCAGGTGGTTCAGATGCAGTGGAGGAAGCTGGTTTTGGATATAGTACATTTGTGCACTGAACGCCTCAGTCTATGTTGGATGTGGTGCGATCTCTGACATCTGAGAGACAAAGGTTAGAAATGAAGTCAAGGACTCTCAGGACGTTGCTGCCACAATGCACCTGTCCAGCAGGAAGTGGCAGGTCAAAAAATGCTGAAGGACTGAATATTGACTCTTGAACATCAGATCTCAAACAATAACAAGATAAGGTTTCATACTAGCCTAAAACATGCCAGAAGGGCGCAGCCATGAGCAGGCATTTGTGGAGCTTACAGGCATGATCCTGATTTTTCACTGAATTTGTTTTCTAAGGTGGTCCAAATTGGATGATGTGTTCTCCACTGATTTTGTCACTTTGCATTGGTACATCTGGGTCATCTGAACTCTCACAGTAAATAAAAAGAATGGCTGCGTTTAACTCAATTTTTAGACACACACTCGCGACTTCCCTAAACACAATCTCGCCGGCATTTTGAAGTGCGTTCAACTTCGTCAAGTGTGCGAGGGAAGATTATTTGGACAGACCCTCACCCCCTCAAGCTTAAACGAGTCTAGTCAATATGTTCACTTCAGACAGATCCTTAGACCACAATGCAACATGATTGTGATGCTGAATTTACCCCCAACCCCCATTGGAGATATTACAGTTTTTTTGTAATTATCATTGAGTAATTTCTACAACAGCCCAAGCATACATAGATGCCTACCAAATGGTCCCTTGGTAAAGCAAATTCATAAGGAAAAAAAACCTTTAAATAATAAATCAGCTCTATTGCGGATGGTGTTCCATTGCAAGGGTTCCGCCAGTAGAGGGCAACGCAATCAATTGTACGTCCGAGTGAACGAGACAGAGGGAAGATAGCGAGAGAAGGGCATGAAAATGGACTTAAACGCAGCCCGTCTGTAAATCAGCTCACTCCCAGCATGCTTTGAGTTCACACTGTCCCAGCCTCTTTGATCAACAGCAAGAGGATAAACATTAAACACCATTTTTGCTTCCAACAGGCACAATTCATTAAAAAAAATCTGATCTTTGATGGAAATGTTTGTACTTCTACATACACATTTAAAATTTTAAACACCTTTAGTCAGCATCTCATAATAATAATAATAATAATAATAATGACAATTATAATAATCAGAGCAATAATTACAGTTTAGCTATAATAATGCATAATGTCTTAAATCTACTCTTTAGATATGTTCCATCTCTTCCTTCTCAATTGTTCAAAAAGTTCCTCAAATGTCTGCGTTCGTCCCATTACATTGTCCCCGACATACAGCAACTTAAATATTTACAATGATTCATTTACAACCAATGGCTCTGCCCATTAATCATTTTGTCCTTTTTGGAGATAAAAAGCTCATGGCACAGGGTACGTTTGTCCAGTGGGTTTAAAAGAGGCTCCGTGTGCCTGTACTGTCCCGGGGCCCGTTCGACCCTGCACTCACATTGCCAGTAGCTGATTGAGTGCCATGCGGAACTGCTGGGTGCAGCCCGCGAGCTCCCGCACCCTCTCTGTCATGTCTCTGCCCGCCCCTGGTGAGGGGTACTGCAGGGCTGCGGTCTTGGTGCTCACCACAATGTCTTTGAGCTTGTCGCAGAGCGTGTTGCTGTGCTGAGCCACCCTGGTGCGCACCTCGGGAGACTTGGCTTGCCTGGACAGCGTGTCTCCGATGAAGACGAGCTTGTGAGCACTGAGGATGACGAATTTGCTGTGGGCAACAAAGATTTTGGGTGGCTGGTTGTTGTTGATGGAGGAGTAGAACGCGTCGATGGCGTTGGTGAGCGTGGTGATGTTGGCCTCGCACTGCTCCATGTAAAAGAGCAGCAGCTGCCGGTCGCCCATGCACAGCTTACTGCGCGGCGTCTGCGGGTGCTGAGAGGGCGGAGTCCAGCCCGAAATGTCATTGTTGATGGGTCGGGAGACCTCCTGCTCCAGTCGCTCAAACTGATTCAGCTGTTGAGGGTCAGGGACATGAGTGAATAATTTTGCATTTAAAAGATGAACAATACATTGTAAAAAATTGCACATATCCAGTCAAATCTAAATTTATTCAGACACCTTCAACTTTTCTCACATTATCGCAGTTTATTTGTCAGATAACTGTCAGATAACTTTGATAGAAAGGTATGTAATAGATTACAATCAACTAATCAACTGTCAGCTGTTAAATTTAATTAGATAATACCTATTCAGTTCAACCAACCAAGCAGTGCTTCATTTGTTCAGTCTGTGGTGTAAAAGGTTGTATCAGCAATTAAAGAAAGAAAAAACACTTAAAGGAAGTGTTTGTAAGATTATGGCCAAAACTGGTACTGCAATCACTATCCCCCAAGCTACCCCCCCCCCCCCCCCCCCCCGACTCAAGGTTGCCAGATATTCTGCAGGATCAGCAGGAATGTTTGTTTCTCCAGCTGTGGTAAATAGAGCAGAGCTGGCAACCCAGATGCCGAAACACTACTGACTTTGTGATTGGTCGATAGGTGGAGGGTGGAGCTTCAGGCCAAAACACAACAGGACAACATCAACATTAGTTGAGGGCAGCAACAACAACTTTTAAATTACAATATCCTGGCCAGAGTACTGTTTTCAGCAATATAAGTATTTGAAATGAACATGATTTCTTAATGTCTAGTGACATATTAGGGCCATGTTATGATTAATGAAAATACATTTCTATGCAGTTCCTTTAAGCTAAACATGGTCAGGTCAATGTGTCCATAATTTTGATCCCCTGTTTGAAGAATTTTTGTGTATAATATGTCACAGTTTACTTTACTTTGGTATCCTCACTTACATAAGTGGACTACAGTGTCCTGCACCCACTAGTTAAATATGATATCTGGGGTCTGAATCATTTTTGATTTGACTGTATACATGAATAAACAAATGATTATTTATATAATATGTAATATTTGTAAGTGTAGATATAAGTAATGACATTTGTATATAATGTACTTATAATAACAATTTCGCCCACAAGTTGTTCAACCTGTATGAATTTCATTCTTCTGCTGAACAAAAAAAAATATTTAGAAGAATGTTGGTAACCAAACAGTTGACGGGCCTCATTGACTTTCTTTGTATTTTTTCCATACTATGAAAGTCAATAGGTCCCATCATTTGGTTACCAACGATCTTTAAAATATCTTCTTTTGTGCTTGGCAGAAGAATTACATTCATACAGGGTTGGAACAACATGATTGTAAGTGACAGAATTATGAAAATTATGACAGAATTGACATGTTTGGCTTAACTATCCCTTTAAATAATATAAAAGCCATAGAATTAGGAAAAGTGTATAATGTGGTTGGTATGTGGTATACAGTGTTGGGTGTAACTAGTTACTAAGTAATTAGTTACTGTAATGTAATTACTTTTCCCTTGAAAAAGTAAAGTAAGGGATTACTCTTATTTTTTCTGTAATTTAATTACAGTTACTTCTGATGTAATTGAACTAAATACTATATATAATCTATACATAATTCAATAGAGGACTTAACATCAACATTTAAAGTCTAACTTTAAAATGCATGTTTTTATGTATCCTTCTCACATTTGTAATACTTTGGTCAGTTAATAAGAGTAATTTTTTGTAGTTTTATATCATGTATTTGAATGAATTAAGAGCTGTTTCATGTCTAACCTTGAATTGCTTAACTCGAGGGTTGATTTAGAAAATAATTAAAAAGTAATTAGTAATAAGTAATTAAATACTTTTTGCAGAGAGTAATTTGTACAGTAATCTAATTACACTATTGAAGATGTAATTAGTAACTAGTAATAAATTACTTTTTTAGAGTAACTTACCCAACACTGGTGGTATAACAGGGGTATTTCAACTCTTTCAGTTACTGTTTGATCATACTTTCACACAAAAATTCAAACAATGCTAATGTTTAAAAGCAGCAGCAAGTAAGTATTATGTATGTAAGTAAATGCAATTCTATAGCAACTTTGTATTTTAGGTAAGTATTTGAGGGTTTCAGTGAATTGTGTTCTGAGGCCATAGAAAATAATACTGTGAATCATAAGAACTTTCTAGTTCTGTGATTACGGTGTTATAGTCTCATATACCTGTTGCTGTTCCAGCAGCGTCTTATTGTGTTTGATACTCCCTTTTTCCAACAGCTGTCTTTGGTTCTTTTCAAACTCTTCTTTACCCTATAATGTAAAGTAAACATACATTTTTAATGAATAAATTGTTTACAGTCTGTGAATAGATGGGTGAATTACAGTTTGTAATGCATGCTCAAAATGTGTCGACTTGATTTGAGCAATAGAGTATTACGATTGTGCGAAATTATTTGTGCATGACCTAATTCATATTCATGAGTTAATTCATTGTTATTACATAAAATCACAATCAGCATGCAACTGTTCCCACCATTCTTTAAAAGAACAAAGGTAAATCCTATACATTCATCCATCCATTCTTTTGACTGCAAACACTGTGCACTGAAAAGTTTCCATTCACTCCATTGGGGGGCAGTATAATATCACAGTGAAACTCAGCCATTTTCAGTTCTGTATAAAAGTCTGAAAGAACTGAAGAATTCACTATATATATATATATATATATATATAGTATTTATATCTGCACGATTGTAGGTAAAATTTCACCTAACATTTTTGCAATGTATTAAATAAAAAGGACCCACTTTATATTAAGTGGCTTTAACTACAATGTACTAACATTTAAATAATAATTTGATACAATGCATTTATTGTGTACATACATGCTTTTACATTGTACTTACATTTTAGAAATTACCTGCATGTAATTACATCTGTAATTAATTTCTGTAGATACATTTATAATTACACTGTTGACCCTTCCCTTACACATAACCGTTTATAATAAAACTTGTCATTTGCATGACATCTGAAAGATGAAGAAATATCTGTGTGACTCAACAAAATTAATCTTATCCTCACAGTTTCAGCAAAACATTTGACAGAACCACAAAACAGACACATAACAGCTGGTGCTAAAGGAAGATGTATGTGAGCTTTAAGGAAAAGCAGGTCTGCACATGCAATCGCAGTGATTGATGAAAAGGCCTGAGGCTCGACACAGTGGGGATCACAGGCACAGCCCACATAGGGTCGACATGCAGATCACTGATCATATTGATGGCTGAGTGAGAACATACACCTAGATCTTGTTCTCCAAAAAAAAACAAATTCACATTTTGTAAAGATTTCATTTTTAGCGTACCTGTAAATGGACATAATCGTAGTCCTCCATCCAGCCTTCCTCTGTTGTCTCGTACGGCCTGTCTGGAGTCTCTTCCTCAGCTGAGAATTTAGGAGGGGAGGGTAACGGGCGGGACTGGATGTTGGCCCGTTCAGGTGTGCCTGACTGATATGCTGAGATGTTGTTGTTGTTGGTCAGCTGACCCAGCACGTCACCGGTATGGGGGACGGGTGGCAACGGCAGTTGCTGCTGTTTGTTTGTCCGTTTGAAGAGTAAAGAGGCATTGCCATGGAGAAACGATGCTAACTGCTTGGTGTCATCGGGCACGCCGCGGGCACACATGACCAGCCGGTCTAGGTCGTCCCCGCCGGTGCCTGTAGATGGTGCCATCAGGGCTGTGGGGGACCAACCCAGAGAGTCCAGCGCCTGACTGTACCTCACCAGACCTTGGAAGGCCTCTTCCATCTTCTGCACCTGCTTTCCGAGCTTGGTCTGCAGTGTGCGGTCAGTGGCCTGGGTGGCGTTGGCCACAGCGCCTCTAGCGAACTCCAGCAGGTCCCTGACAGCCACACGAATGCGCTCCACGGCCTGTCGGATGGCAGGGAGGTTGGACTCCATCTGAGTAGGGCTGCGCCAGTTCCCACTGATGAATGACATTAGGAGGGACACGGAGCTCTCCACGGACTGTTGATGACGGGACAAACGCTCCATGGCCTGGTCCAGATCCAAGAGCAGCAGGCGACCTGGCCCAGAAGATTCACGCACTGGCACCATGTCCAGAGAGGATGTGGAGAGGTTACTTCTAGTGCTTCCTGTGCTGGATGCCGACAGGCGTTTGAAGCTGACCGTGAGCTCCTCTGTGGCCGCTGCGTCCCGCACCACCTGCGGAGGCACATCGTAGATGTAGTCGCCCGATTCTTCGGCTGCCGGCCGTTCACGAGGGAAGTCATACACGTCTCCAGGGTGGTGGTCCTGTAGGCCACTCTTTCGTAGGCTGGCAGGGATGTCATAGATCTCCTGACCCTCAGGCTGCCGTTTTCCTACTAGCTGAGGAGGAGGAACATCGTACACGTCCTCTGGTATGGGAGGCTCGGGACCGCCAGCGATCTGAGAAAGAAAGGCCTGGTTCTGATTCTCCAGGCTCTTCATCTTGGCAAAGTGAGGAGGAACGTCGTACGTTTCCTCCCTGATTGGACCATCTGGAACATCTTTGCTGACAGATGGAGGAATGTCATATACCTGTAAAGAGGAATAATGTGTTTACCAAAACTAGTCTAGTATAATCATAACTGAGCTCATTAGGGATGTACCGATATTAAAATTCTGGCAGATACTGTTGATAATTAGTCAATCATTTTACATGTTACAAGTGAACTTAGGCACCACAACATAGTGTACAAATGTACAGTATGGCTTTTTAAAGATTACATTCAACTGTTATTTTTAAGATATATAAGATGATAGAAAACGTTATCTAAATGTAAAAATAAATGAAATGATCATAGGCAATTAAATATCCAATATATGTCCAATATTTACCTCTAATATTTCTATAATGATTTAAGTTATACACAGCATTTGCTAAATGAACACTAAATGTGAATTGCATTGGAACAGTGTGCATAAAATGGCTTTAAGGGCCGATCAAAAATTCCTTCTGCTTGTGAATTATTTTACACTCTAGTTTTACTGTCATTTGGTCAGCTGGGATGTCAATAGTGGCCAGTGGGCAGTTTTGGTGGGGGCGACGTGTTTGAAGTGGGTGCTGAATTAATTTGCTAAGTCTGACTGAAGCCAGCAAAATGATTGAAATTGCTTACAGAACCTATTCAAAATGCATTCTGTCATTGTTGGACGATCAGTCGTGTTTTGTTTCAGGGAATTTAGATCTCTGCAATCCACATTAATGTGCAGATCAAATGTGCACATAGAACCACAGTGTAATTGATTTGTGTACGTCATGTATGGAGACAAAGAGTAATTGTTACCGTTTGTTGGTAGTGCAGCTGGCTCTTGTCCACACTAGGTGGAGTGTCATAGATCTCCTGACCCTCTCTACTGGGTGGGCCTTTCATAGCCATTGGAGGAGTATCATAAACCTGTGGCGCAGAGAAAGAAACAGGGTCAAAAAGGTGTAAACCCATTTTACTTGACTGAATAGGTTAAATGGATTAAATACACAATTAAGACATAAATCAGTGACTATTAGTAGATCTGACCTGAAAAGGAAGCCATTTAATAAACACATTTGTGTTAGTTGAATACAGTTTAATATGTCTGCAATGTCGAAGCAAGCCTGGGAGGGGCATTTGTTTCTGTCTGTTTCTCTCATTTAGTTAACACCCCAGGGGCCCTGATTGCTCTCTACCTTCTTCTTCGTCCTTTTTTAGGGGCTTTTGCACCGGAGGAACGTTTTCATAGTTCCTATTGGTGAAAGTAATCACTTTTTGGTATGTTCAAACTGCAGGAACTAGGAACGATGTTGGGAACGGCACCCGTCATTTTAAAAAAGCCATGTAAATGCAGTTTATATATACTACATCTGAATTAACTTTTGTCAATGGTACACTCTCAGAAAAAAACATACACTGCTCTCACTTGGGCGGTACACTAAGGTATAAAAGTGAAAAGGTATATATCAGTACGTAAAGAGTGCGTATTAGTACCTTAAGGGTACATATTAATAACTTTTCAGTTTGTTCCCCTTAGTGACAGCAATGTACCTTTTTTTCTGAAAGTGTGTGTGAAATGTAGCACTGCAAGTTGTCATAGGAGATTTCATCTTTTCTCCTTTTTGCTCTTTCAATTGCAAATTCAAATATCCGTTATCACAAAACTCACGACACATCTCACAAGTCCTCCATTCTCCAGTTGTTGGTGTTGTTAAATAACGCACTTAAATTATGTTTTCCCGACTTATGTGACGTAAATTTTCTACTGGCAGTGCAAATAAAACCAGGAAAATTGCCCTAGGGGAAAATGTAGTTCTCAGGGACCGTCCTGGTGGCTAGATCTGAGAACTGAGTTCCTAGAACTACCCAGTGCGAA
This sequence comes from Pseudorasbora parva, assembly GCF_024679245.1. Classification (NCBI taxonomy): domain Eukaryota; kingdom Metazoa; phylum Chordata; class Actinopteri; order Cypriniformes; family Gobionidae; genus Pseudorasbora; species Pseudorasbora parva. The sequence goes on along the minus strand of NC_090187.1, from coordinate 37,014,576 downwards.
AGCTCCTTTGGTCTTTTTCACCCTTTTCCTGCTGTCCGTAGTTTTTTGTGCATGTTGGAGAGAACACAGGTACACACAATAGAGGACACACTCCCGCTGATGTGGAGAGATTACAGGAGCACGATCTCAGACAGGAACAGCTGGGGGAAATCAGCAGTGCTGCAGAGATGCTGACCTCTACCTTCACCCACCATCTCTCTCTTTCTGCTACCTGTCCAGTGGCTCTGTGGTCAAGGCTGAGTCGCTGATCATGGCTGATAGTTAAAGAGTTTTTTGGGGAAAACCTTTAGAGGAGGTACTGTATGCAGCGCAACCAAAGGCTTCTATGTCTTCATAGTGTTTTTAACACCAAGATGAAAGATTACATCATGTGTTGCTCTTATACTCATCAAGGCTGCATTTATCTGATTAAAATAACAGTAGTAATATAAATAACATTAACACTATTTATATGATTGTAGTAATCAATCTTTATATTTTATTTTATTTTCTGTTGAGGTACAAAAACAGCACAGACTCGAGTTTCAGAATGTGCTATAAATTAATTGTGACTTCCTGTCCCAATGCTCTATCACTGTCAAACTGTGACGATAATGCCTGCTCAACTGGTAGAAAAAAATAAATAACACACACACACACACACACACACACACACACACACACACACACACACACACACACACACACACACACACACACACACACACAGACACACACACACACACACACACACACACACACACAAACACACACACACACACAGCGCTTTAATGTTAGTAAAAGGATTAAAACCAAATAAATGTTTTATAGCGCTAGCAGTAAAAGTGTGATTTTTCCACTACTGCATCTGATATGGGTGAAATGAGGTTGAGGGAATTTGGATTAAACTGTAGTCTAATCTTGTCTGAGATAGAGTTAATGTCACACACACTTAGGGACTGGTAAATTTCAATAGTACATTTCAGCTGAATACTTACGCATCAATAATTTAAACCAATGGTTCACAAACTGCCCTCTAAGGGTTGTAATGGCAGAACAATTATCATTATGAACATAGCTGTTTGACAGATATCTAGATATCATATATAATGGACTTGCATAGGGATAAAATGTCCTATTTTAAGCATTACAGATAGAAAAATACCCTTCCTTCATCATGTATTACTTTCCAGAGCTCCTGATTCCTGCTGGCAGCAATAATTATTGTTTATAACAGAAATATGTTGCTCACAAAGTGAAAATAGATTTGAATATTATAGTTTTCTATGATCAGAGTACTGCGCAACTTTCAGGCAGATTTAAACAAGTTACAGCTCAGGTAAAGAGCACACATTTTCAAAGAACATTCCTAATGCATGCCCTTAATGTGTACTAGAGATTTCTGAAGTCATGTCCTCGCTACTTCTATCAATACTGCTCCAATCACACACATACACACACATCCTTACACAAACACCATTAGCATTTATAATGCTGGCCAAACAATGGCTCTCAATCTGTTGTGCGCCCTCAGGAGAGCCTGCAGCCAGAGACGGAGGCAGGAGAAACCATGAATACCAAAACCTCTCGCAGCCGTTCTGCCAGCTCCATTTGATTAAACGACTGTGTTTTTTCCTCTGAATCGCTCTAATCGGAGAGACGGCGATTTGTTATGAATATCTTGAGCAATTTTGGGAAGAAAGTGTTTTGGCTTGCAGCGTTTTTTTTTTTTTTTCTGTATGAAAAATTGAGAGGGGCGAATTTACAAACCGTATGGTTATTTAGTGTAAAAAAAAAAATGTATTTACTAACTTCTGATGAACTAGATTAGGGAGATGCTGGTGTAGAGCTGTGCCATTCAATCATGAATAAATTAAATACCCAATGCTTTACCCTTTAATCTTGAATATGGCAACATCCTCAATTACTTAACATTCCAAAGTCTGCTTACCATGAGGAAATTGCATTCATTGTATTCAGACCCTAATTTGCATGATGGTTTAAAAGACACTTAATATTCCGTAATATTATGAATTTGACTGCACTGACACCATAGGATGAAAACAAAACTGAACTGAATTGAGCTGGACGATGACACCAATGACAAAAGCTATATAGCTAAATTGACTTTGTTTCATAATTGACGAATTTCGCAACACTGAAACTGGCATTGAACTGACTTGGCTTAATAATGACACTATTGTTATCGCTGCTTATTGCTGAATTTAACTCATTTCATGATTGATAAACTTTACACAGTTATTGAAATGAATCAACACTGAAAGGACTTGAGCTGAATGATGACACCACTGTCTTCTATAGAGCACATAGATTGTAAAAAAAAAAAAATGGACAGCACATCTCTGCTAACCAGTAACGTTCGTTGCTAATTATGTCACTGTAGTGATCCTGAGGTGGAGCCGTGGCATCAAGGTCCTGCCCACACTCAATCTCAAGCACAGCTGTCAATCATGACTTTACAGCCATTCAAACTTATTGGGAAAACGGACATATGCCTGTGTGATGAGAACTACCTAAAATGCCAGAAACCATCTTTGGGAAACAATTTTTTGAAGTGTAATTAGATTTTTTTTGATTGTTTGGATCATGTCTCATTCAATTACATAAGCCGCTTTTCGACCACAGGAACTTCACCCAGGAATCAGGAACTTTGGGTGGTACTCGGTGTGTTTAGACCGCAGGAACCAGGGTCTAAATGAAGTTCCGGGTAAATATTTCCCCCTCCAAACGGCCCTGCTCGCGAGGTAGTACTTTTTCAAAGTTCAGGAACTTTCGAGGGTGGGACTTGGGCGCTGAACATGCTGATTGGTTTAGCATTTTATTTCAACCGGCATTTTGAAAGTCTTTTGCGAGGTTCGGTCTACGTTCAGTAAATATCAGTCTTGCTCTCTGTCTGATGGCGCGCATTCGTCTCAGCCATCTCATGTGCAATGTCTGTAATAGCTGATAATAATTTACATTGTCATTTTAAATCTAGCTTTACAAGCTTTCTGAATATGCTGCATGCTGCTGAATCTGCATATTAGTGCTCTTTTCTGTCGTTGTTAATTACCTCTTAGTAAACCTATACAAAAGCAGCACAGCTTGAATCTCTTCCATACTCGTTATTAATTTTTTTACAGTCTATTTTTCACCATGTAAACGACCTGACCGATTACTTTTAAGTGTGCGTCCTTACATGACGTGACAGCGTGCGCCGCGCTCATGTTGACAAGAGAGGAAAGCTAATTTTTTTGAGGGTTAAACTTTTTATTTCTATGATAAGCTATGAAGATAATGTTGGAATAATGACACAGCGTATATTGCCCCAGGCAGTTTTTACTTTAACTGCGCCTGACAGAAGAATTTTTTTTTTCTGAGATGATTATTACACTTTACAACAAATAAATAGCTTATACTACTGTATTAGTCCTGGTGGCCGTTAAGAGTTGCTATGGCTACAGTTAACACATTCCAGCTGCTGGAGAAAACAGCGTTGACATTTTTGATGCGGCAGACAAACTGCATGTGACAAAATGATTGCGTTTGAAAGTCATCACATGTAAACACCAGATCGGTTTAGATAACGTCTCATGTAAACAGTCCACTAAATCTTTCAATCGGTACACGCAAAAATGATTACTGTCCATCACTGACTTGGAGGAGCAGTCGCGCGCAGTCCTACATCACCGGACTAATTTGCCTAATCTTCACGGTACTTTATTTAGCGGTGGAAACGCAGACAGTTGCAGGTCTGGGGGAGAGAAAAGTTCCTGTAAAAAAGTTCCTGGTACAAATTGTTCCCGGTAATTTTGGTGGAAACGGGGCTATAGAGAGGAGGCAGAGTTTAGGACCTATATTGCAGCCAGCCACCAGGGGCGACTGAATTGCTCTGACTTCACTTTTCAGGACTTGTGTGGCATACTTGGATTTACATCAGAATTCGAATTGGTCTCATATTTGATAAAGTTTGCAGCGTTATTTTTCCTGTTTATTACTGATTTGAAACAATCTTTATTGTATAAAGCACTTTATGAATAAAGGTTACTTTACTTGATGCAATAGTTATTATAATAGTAAATAGTTACTTTACTTGATGCAATAGATTAGCGAATTAGATGGTTTTATGATTAGTGATGTTATCAGCAGCCACAATTAATTCTTAGTTTATGTTTGTTTAACTTTTACACAGTTTGTGTTTGTATATTATTTCTAACATTGTGTATTGCCCACAAAATGATGAGTGATCTTGTCTTATCTGTTTAGTCCACCCCTCTGTCTGTCATATACAGCATGTGCTCAGGTCTTTGCCTTTATCCCTGTTTTTCTCATTCTCTCTGTATGGCTGTGCTGAAGGCTGCATGTGTGTTGGAATTATGTGGTCTGGTATTTATGGCCTTTGCCGTGAGCCAGGCTTTGTCTGTCTCTCTCTCCCAGGGATGTGTACTGTATGCATGTGCGTTTGTGTGTGTGTGTGTGTGTGTGTGTGTATGTGTGCGTGCTGCAGCGTGCTGCACTGAAGGACTGATCTCGCTGACAGCACATTCTCTCTCATATGCACACGTGTGTGTGTGTGTGTGTGCACACAGTGGTCTCAGGATATTCTGCTTCACACACGCACAATGCTGACCTTCTTTTTGAAATGCCTCCAGACACTGAAATATCTACTTCCACTGCAAGTAATGCATGACCTCATCTAAAAATAGTCATGCAATCATCGAGCCAACAGAAATATAAGGATCTAGGAAAAAAGAACGGGCAAAAGAGTGAAGATGAAAGACAGAGAAAAGAAAGACAGCAGGAACTGAAAGCAAGAACAATGAAAGCAAGAACAAATTAAAGTGAAAGAGTGAAAGCAAGAGTGCAAGAAACAGAAAGTGATAAAGTAAAAAAAAAAAAAAGATGCAGAAAATTTTAAATGACAAGCAAACAAGTAAAACATTTCATAAAAAAAACGCCTAGAAAAAGTTACGAGTGAATTAAAAAGAGTGACAAAACAAAGCAAAATAGTGAAAGAAAGAGTGATAAGTGAGAAAAAAATTGTGATAAATAGTGAAAAGAGTTAGCATGTTAGGAAAAAAGCAACAACAAAAAAATCTTTGACTTAACATCGAAAGAATGAAATTTTCTAAGGTGGAAGAGAAAGTTAAAGTGTAAGCAAGAAAGAAAGAATTTATATTCTCATTGCTTGTATTATTAATGAGCAAGGAGGTTTTTCGCTAGAGTCTGGCAGTGTGATGATCATCTATCACACACACACACCGCAGATATCTGAGATACACTTAAAGGCTATTATCATCAATAACGATTTTCAACTGGCTCATCCACAAATTACTAGATATCAAATAACCTACAGCGTAATGATTTCACAAGAATATTACAGAAAATGTGAACCTCAACACATTGACTTAGTCAGTACACACACGAGTCATGTGATGCTTCTGTTCAGAGTGTAATCAGGTGAGCTCTTTACCTGTTGATTGTACTGGGTGCGGGTGGGCGGCACGTCATAGATATCCTGCGTGGGTGGAAGGTGTCTGGGGACGTCATACTCATCCTGTTCGTTTTTCCCCGTGTCATACACGTACACTTGACCAACCCGTGTGGGAACAACTACCTGAGACAGAGAAAGAGAAAAACAACTGCATGAGACTGTGTGAATTAATGAGTGGGCACGTAAAGGAGGATAAAGACGCTGCCCTGATGGCGCCGTTCACACCAGGTTAACACAGACTCTACTACAACAAATCGGGGGTCTCAAAGGTCACCGTGGGAACAGGGGCCACTCTTTTGTCTGCCTGTTTACCTTCTGTCTTACGCTTCGAGGACTGTGTGGATCGTGTGAGCCTGGGAAAAGAAAACAAGCTACGACCCCAAATTTGTACAATGCCTGAGACATAATACCAATCACAACACAGACTCAGAAGAGCTGTTCAGGATGTTGAAATCCTTCACAAGGATTGTAGCATAATGCAGCTAACGCATTTAAGGCAAATGGTACTTTTCACAAAACAGTTTAAAGCAGCTTTAGAGAAAATTATGTTAATATTTATTTGTGATTTATTGTCCCATTTAGCAGATTGGAGCTGAGCAATGTATGCGTAAAGACTGTATGTATGCGGATAAAGTTGGATGGACTTATATATCCAACTTTATATAAAGAGTTGGGTGATAATACAGTTACATATTATCACTCAAGCATGCTCTCAGAATATGTAATATTACCAATGTGTGATATTAGGGATACCAGATATATTGGTACCATATCAGTTACCTAAGGAAGCTTGTTTCCACCACTGAATAAAAAATAAAAAAGGTTATTCCGATTTTTTTGTCTCACAATTCTGACTTTTTTCTCAGAGTTGCATGATATAAACTTGTGATTTTGTTTTGTTTTTCTCAGAACTGCATGATATAAACTCACAATTTTGACAGAGCTGCTTGACATAAACTCACAGTTTTTTCTTTTTCTCAGTTTTTTCCCTCAGAATTACTTGATATAAACAATTTTACCTTTTTTTCTCCAATTTTTTTAATGCAATTTTGACAAATATATTGCAATTGCAAGAAAAAATCTTGAATTGTGAGTTTAAAAAGTTGCACATATTATTATTTCTTTATGTTACACTTTCTGTGCATGACAAGCAACACTGCCAAGTGCTGTGTAGACAGTATAGTTCTTTTAAATGCATTTTACATGTGTGCACTTGTGCTTTCCATTGTGCTCGCCTTTATTATTATTATTATTATTATTATTATTATTATTATTAACTATCATTATTATTAACTATTATTAACTATTTATGTACGTTTGCAGTCATATAAAGCGCACATAAAGTTAATCTTATAAACTAAAATAATCTTATAAACATTTCATAATAATAACTTTAAAATTTAATCTTTAGCAATGATAAAAATGTTATTTATACTTTACATTACAAAATCTAAAATAGATTTATAATGCCTTAAAATATTAGTTTTTAGTGTTTTTTATTTATTTTGACAAAATAGTAAAGTTTTTTACTTTAAGTTTTTAAAGATTTTTAATATGGTGCATCCCTATGTTTTATAAAAACAGAAAATAATCTGGCACTAAGCTTATACCACGGTCAAGAGGTTTTGTTCAGCACGAAGCAGAGCAAAATCACCGTGACAAATGGCCTTACGAGGTTTACTGCTTGAGTATGTTAGTAATGCCCTCTGCCCTTTGCCCTCTGCGAAACAAGAATTTGCTCCTTGAAATAAAACATGTATGGACGGGGCGGTACTGGTTTGTGTGCAAAGGTGAGGTGTGTACTGTAATTATTTAGGTGGAGTGAGATTTATGTCGTTTTTATGATTCCCCGCAGGCCAGTTGTGCATGATTGCTGGCCTTCACTTATAACACTGAGTTAATGAGATTACTTGCGCTTTCATTCTTGCTCTCTTTCCTTCCTTTATCAGTTCACACCAGCCAGTCTATAAGAACGCACTGTGCCAGCCTTGTGTATGGGTGTCACTTCTCGCATACTAAACAACAGTTACTCACATGCATCATGGACACAGACACAGATTGGTAGAGGACACTCAAGAATACCAGTATGGGGTGAATCTCACATGACCAGGTCATATTCCACCCCAAATCAAAAGAAAGAAACAAGAAATTATGTTTTACTTGAAATAAGCAGATATTTAGGATTTTGGATTTTACGCATTGTGACAGTTTTCATGACAATTAAGTTGTATTTTTTTATATATATATAATAATATACATTTAATTTTGTATTGCATGACATTAATTAGAATCAACACAGAGAATAGAAATTGCAAAAACATTAAAAAGTAAACTGCATTACGTAACGAATAAACAGTATAAGGAAGAAATGTGGTACATTTGCATGAAAATGGAAGAAATTCTTGATGGTACAACAAATATGCTTAATTTTTTGTGCAAAATGTAATATAGGTTAAGATCAGTGAGATTCTTCACTTATAGTGAGGGAGGGCAGAGCAGTGCTGATTAACCACACAGACTCAATGAAGCTTTTCTTTGTGAGGCGTTCATGCTTTGTTAGATTAAATCTAGTGACTATGGTAACCAGGCACGAGCGACGACAAGGCGAGCACAATGGAAGCACAAGTGCACACATGTAAAATGCATTTAAAAGAACTATACTGTCTACACAGCACTTGGCAATGTTGCTTGTCATGCACAGAAAGTGTAACATAAAGAAAGAAAGAAGACAGTAGGAAAATGAAAATCCCAGAGATCTTGTATTAATATTTACTCTCCCACTCACACAGACTGTCACTTTAGATCCCTGCTAACCATCCAATTAAGCCGTTCTCATTAAAGAAAGCTGGCAATCTGTCACTGTTAATTCCCATCCTTCTCTCTCTCTTCACGTATCTCACCCCTCTGCCTGATTCTTGCCCTTTTTTCCCAAATGGCATTGCAAAATCAATGATAAATTCCTTTGGATTTTTTGTCTGTGAGGTAAAAGCGTGTTATTGGTGTGATTTATTGGATAAACCCTGTGACCCGTGGACCACACCGTCCCTATCTCCAGAACATCCACATATCCACGACCTCTCTCTGACACCGCTGTGGTAAATGGCTGCATTCTCCACGGTGCCGTACACACTTTCACACACATTAGGATGAACTGCAGGTGTTTCATCTGACACTTCCACATGTACACGACCTCTGGTGCTGTCACACTCTGTATTTTCACTTAGCCTGGCAGAGGTGATTTAAGTTAGAAATCCATCTATCTACTTATTTACATACACTATATTGCCAATAGCAATGGGTCACCCCTCCAAATCATTGAAGGTGTTCAATCACTTCCATGGCCATATGTGTATAAAATCAAGCATGGCATGCAGAGACACTTCTACAAACATTTGTGAGAGAATGAGTCCCTCTCAGGAGCTCAGTGAATTCAAGCGTGGTACCGTGATAGGTTGCCACCTGTGCATTTGTGAATTTCCTCACTAATAAATATTCCACAGTTAACTCACAGTTTAACTTCCACAGTTAAAGCAATTGGGAACAACACCAACTCAGCCACGAAGTGGTAGGCTACTTAAAATCACAGAGTGGGGTCAGCTCATGCTGAGGCGCACAGAGCGCAGAAGTCGTTAACTTTCTGCAGAGCCAATAGCTACAGACCTCCAAATTTCGTGTGGACTTCAGATTTGCTTAGGATCAGTGCATAGAGAGCTTCATGAAATGGGTTTTTAAGGTCAAGCAGCTGTATCCAAGCCTTACATCACCAAGCAATGCAAAGCATCGGATGCAGTGGTGTAAAGAACGCCACCACTGGACTCTAGAGCAGTGGAGACGTATTCACTGGAGTGACGAATCACACATCTCTGTCTGGTAATCTGATGGACGAGTCTGGCTTTGGCAGTTGCCTGGAGAACAGTACTTGCCTGACTGCAATGTGCCAAGCGTAAAGTTTGGTTGGGGGAGATTATGGTGTGGGGTTGTTTTTCGGTGGTTGGGCTTAGCCCCTTAGTTCTAGTGAAAGGAACTCTTAATCCTTCAGCAGACATTTTAGTCAATTTCATGCTTCCAAATATGTGGCAACAGTTTGGGTGTGGAGAAACTTAACTGGCCTGCACAACTTGTGTAGTCCTAAATCCTGACTTCAATCCGATAGAACACATTTGAGATGAATTAAATTGGAGACTGCGAGCCAGGCCTTCTCATCCAACATCAGTGTCTGACCTCACAAATGCGATTCTAGAAGAATGGTCAAAAATTTCCATAAACACACTCCTAAACCTTCTCAGAAGAGCTGAAGCTGTTATAGCGGCAAATATGGCTAACTTAATATTAAACCCCATGGATTAAGAATAAGATGTATTTAAAGTTCATGTGCATGTAAAGGCGGGCCTACCAAAACTTTTGGCAATATAGTGTATCCATACAATTATCTAGTTGAGTTCAGTTATGCATCTATCTAGATATTTACTTATCTAACAAGTTCAACACACTGTTCCAGCCATGCAAAAATACACCACACACTAACAGTTATGATGTGCAACACCTGTTTATAGACTGTGTATATCACTGTGCGACAACTATGAAATAACGTTCTGTTATTGCTTACAGGTCACTGTCTGAGATTTTATATACATAAATATTGCCAACACTGTGGTCCTTTAGTACTGTGCACCCTGTTTTATTTCAGTGCCCTCTCAGACCTGTGCTTAGCTTTAAGTAATAGTCACTCCATCCTGCTGAGAGCCTCTGAAGGGCCGGTCGTAATGACCATCGATCAATAATGTGAATTATCAATGAGCGCTGCTCTGGGGAGCAAAGATGGCACATATGGTGGACTGCCATCTTCCAGCCCTCATCAATATAGCTGAAAGGGTCTGGCCATAGAGAGTGGGTGTGTCCAGGCCTCCAGCTGTCACAACAATCTCTGGGGGGCGGGGTGAAGTGCCTGTAATGATGATGTCACAAAGAGGTAAACACTCCCTGGTGTGGAAGGAAACAATAGGGGAGCGGTGACCGTCTGACTGTGTTGCCCTGCACCATGACAGCTGGCCAAGAGTCACAATCACAGCAGCTACATGGCCATTAGGTTCAACCCTAAAGAGAGGGACAGATTGCAAAGGCTGCTTTACAAAAGTCCCTGTACCCCCTGCTGCATCGACGAGCTGTGACCTCCTTACCCCAGCTGACACAATGACACATGCCACCACTCTAAAGAGTGCAGCCAGGTCTGCTGAAGACATTCCAGCTAGGCCTGGCTCCTTGGACCATGGATGTCACTAATTTTAATCTATGCCTGCAAACCGAATACCTTTTACTGAGATCTCAGAGGGATCTCATTAAAAATGTATACCTGAAACAAAACATTACATTTTAACTGCGACAACAAATTAAACAGATATCTTAATGATAATTCTAAACTCAAAGCTCTTCAAATGTATGCAATTTTTCTGTCAGGCTTTCAAATATCGGAGGTCAGCGAATTTCATTAACTCACAGAAGCAAGAATAATTATGTTAATTTAATAATAACACTGTTAAAAAAATGCACATTCAATTCTACGTATATTTTTAACGTTTCAGTAACAAGCCTTGGTCAAGGTACATCAACGTAAGCAAAGGTCAATAATTACTCACAGATGAAAACAATCACAATCAGCGTTCAATAATTGGTTAAAATCTTGAGAAATTAAAAGACAAAATCAGTCATGGACTGATCTTTATAACACATAACATCTAGACAAACTTAATGAGTTATAAATACATTCTAAAAGACCATTACAACATGAAAAAGGTCACATTTTACCAACCACATACGCATACACAACACATCCAAAACTGTTCCTATATCTACATACACATACTATACATTTACATATATAACTTCAGTTTTAAATGTTTCTTATTTAAAAACAACTCAATTCAGAATCCATATTCAAACCATATGGCATGTTTTAATGTAATAACACCAAACAGAAAATGCAAAATGGTTGTGAATGGAGTAATCTGATAAACTTAATTCCAGCCAGTCTCACATTCCACACAAGCCATTCATTTCAGTTCCCCCTTTTCTAAAACCCATTCACAGAGTCCAATATCATCCCAAAATATTTCTGAATCAAAGTTTCAATCATTTTCTTAAGTTTGATTTGGCAAAGTTGGCCCCAAGCTTGGCTTTGATTTAAATGCAGTGCCACAAATAACTGCGTCCAGAGGCTTGAAACATAATGAGGGGTCAAAGTCCAAACGCTAAAGGGCTTCCACATACCTTCACATATGCTATATTCACACACACTCTTTCTCTATATAAGTGGCTGTGCATAAGCTTTTCCCCCATAGCCCCCTACCAACACTCTCTTCATGGCCATCTGTGGAGCAAGCTGTCCTCTTTACTGTGTGTAGAGCGGGGGGTGCAGGTCAGGGTTCTGTGTGTGTTGGCATGATGTACACTTCAGTTTTACCCTCAATTTCCACCAGTCTTGGAATTTTTTCTGTTTATTTAAGCTTCATTCAAACTGTCAGTCCAAATCCGAAATCCGAAATCCATTTTGAGCTACATTCATTTCATATGTGAAATCCTATATTCAAGTTTCTTCAAATCTGTTTCAGTCTGACTGGATTTTGCATGGTGTGTGTGAATTTCTCATGGCGCATAAAATGTGAATGTCACGTTGTTATAGAAAGCATGCTGAAAGTCGCTGCAGAAACAAGGCTGTGTTGTTGCAAAGTGCTGGACGAGCAGAAATTGCTGCAACATGTTTTGAGACCGGCAGTGATGACAGCATGAAATAAAGCTATACCATACCAGCCTCCAACATTTCTGCTGCTACCTCATAAGATGCAGTAGTCCAGTGCGGCGGCTACACATGGTCTTGTTGTAAATAAGAAAACATCTGTATTGCAAAACCCTCTATTTTACGGTTAATGTTGTTGTTTTTGGCGTATGTCTACCAAAGCAACGTCACTGCTATAGTTCTGATACACAATGTGGATGTCAATTTAAGATCAGATTCCAATCGGATACATAGATAATCAGTGTGAACATAGCCGTAGCCATTTCAGTAGCAAACATTTTCCTTCATGATTTGTTGTTTGATCTTTCGTTAATTGATTAGTTTGGCCTATTCAAGTTTTTTTTTTTTTTCAGTTCAGTTGTCCATTATTTTTAAATGTGCTTGGTTTTTCTGTTCCTGCCTCAAGTTTGCTCCTGAGTGTTTTGTTTCTTTTTGAAACTGCTGCGTTTAGATCCATTTCTCCTCACTTTTGCAACCAACCTCTAGCCTAGAAATCTAGACGCACCCTAGCGGTAGCAAATCTAATCTGCCGCGAGTGTCGTCTAGCAACTCTCAATACAGTTCTGAGCTGTAAAAACCAAACCCTGGTCAGGCCAATCACATCGTGTATAGACTCGGTGGGCGGGGCTTAACATAGTGACGGCAGAGTTGCACTTGCGTGCTACTAGTAAACACAGAAACTGGCGAACGGCGGTCTTTCGAATCAGCTTTGACTGCGACTCTGGAAGACTTGGAGTTAAGCTTTTCTCTAAGAAAAGAACAAAGAACGGCACTGAAATCATTCTTAAAAAGGGAAGATGTGTTCGGAGTTTTGCCGACCGGATACAGCGAATGTTTAATCTGTCAAAAAGCTCCGCTTCACGTTGCTCTGGTTGGTTGTAGCGCTATCCTATCGCGTGCAGAGGGAGTTTGAAAGACAACCTTTTATCCCGCCCCTCGGATTGACCTGTCAATGGTGAGTTCCCAGACCAAACATCTTGATGTGGGTCTGGCTAACCAATCTCTTGTTCCTTCTTTTTTTTAAAATGGAGGTACACAGATACAGAGAGCCACTTGGAATCATATTTTAGAGGGTTTTAAAGCAGAAATGTGAAGTTTATAATTTCATAAAAGCACTGAATAAACATTGGGACCCACTTTATATTAGGTGGCCTTAACTACTATGTACTAACATTGTAATTAATCATTTAATACAATGCACTTATTGTGTATCTACATGTGTTTACATTGTACTTACATTATAAAAAATACCTGCATGTAATTACCTCTGTATTTAATTTCTGTAGTTACATTTGTAATTACACAGTTGGCACTTCTCTTACACCTAACCCTACCCTTAAACTGACCCATATCAACACACCTGTCCCTAACTCTACCCATATCCTACCTAAATATCAGCATAGGTGTTTTGCAATACAATATGGGCACAGTAAGTACATTGTACTTATTTTTTGATGTAAGTACATAGTAGTTAAGGCCACCTAATATAAAGTGGGGCCAAACATTGAATTCTTCTGTTGTGTATAATTAATAGTTTTTTTTTTTTTTTTATAGTCGATTAGGGTTTGTGGAATTACATTGTTTTGGTAACAAAGTTGTAAAATTTAATATAACTACAAAACTCAATTTTCTAAGCATAATGTTTACATCGTGTGGCTATACAATTGAAACTGTGCCTCAGTGTGACAGTGTTTTTTTTTTTTTTTTCAAGGGACAAGTGCAATTTATTGAAAGACGTTTGCAATAATGCCTTTAACTAGAGGTGATGTCATGTCTAACAGTGGTAAACACGTGCCCTAGTGAAAGCTGTCCATCACTGGGTTGAGGCGTCTCCAGCTGTGGGCATGTGAGCACAGCCTGCGGAGAGGATCAGCTGGGTTCTGTGACTTGTTGTGATGTGGGTGCCAGTGGGGCCCCATCTGGACTATGAACACACACGTATTTGCTGTCCCCAAAGAACAGTCTCCCTCTTCCACATTTACAGATGTACTGGATGAATATTTTGCCCAAATCCTTTTGAGTGGGTTTGAAAGTCCACTTCTAAATTTTATGTAAACCTGAATAAGTGCAGGTTTGACCATGGTTGTTTTTAAGGTTTTTAAGCAGAAGTTTAATGTGGGAAGTCTTTCAAAGTTGTGTTTCACTTGAATGCAGTGTTCCTGCAGGGATATTCAGTGCCAGCACTGCACAGCAGCTGAATCTACAGTTCCATGGCAAAATGATTTTGCTGTCCGAGTAAGATATGATTAAAAAAGACATAATACAAAGACAAGAAACAGACAACACATCCTTCTGTTGTATTGTCTTCACTATTACTGCATGCAAAACCTAAATCCTTCAGTCAGATTCATAAACATATGACTCTTAAGAGCAGGTCAGCGAATCAGTCAAGTAAATGGTTTGAATCATTAAAATAACGCAAATCAATAAATCCTTCTGAATTAACATCTCACTGACCAGATGTTTATATGACAGAGCACAATTTTTAATACGGTTTACCTGATATTAACAGTATTTTAGATGACAAAAACGAAAATAATATGTTACAAGCATGGCTTTACATTACCTTTTTTGCTCACCAGCCACTGTGTCTAGTGGTTTTCCAAAGTTATATTTTGACATCGATACCATGGGAAAAATCTGGTATATTAGGCTGATGTCACTTTAAAACCTGACACAATGATCCATTATACTGTTACACATATGTTTTCTTTCTCAACTGTTTACATAACTGACTGTGTCTACATGAATACTCGCCAAGATTTTGTATTTTGGGTGTTTAAGTGCAATAAGCTGCTTAAAAGAACTCAATTTAGTACTGAGAGGCGGCACACACTTTGGGTATGAGCAAAAAATGTGCGGTAATGAGTAATATCATGCACAATGCGCACAATCTTACGCCGAAATTCAAGCCTAGTAACAGCAACAATATTCATCTGGAGCAAATGAAATTAGTGAGTGAGGAGAAGTGGGTTTGTTTGTCAATAAATATATATATATATACTTTTGACAACACTATATTGAACTTATATACATACAAACAAACCCACCAAAGTGGCTAGTAGGAGTGACAGTGTTACACACCACTGGTGAAATCCACCCGCATTTGGCAGGTTGGCGGGTGTTGATGACAAGTTTGGTTACAAAATTAATATTTTTTAGTTTATTTTATAGTTTTAAACAATTACATGGAAAGAGTTTCCCTGTTGCAAAAACACAATTCAGCTGAAGCTAATCCTTCAAATTAGGTCAGTTAAAACTCAAAATGGTTTAAGTAAAGATGGCTGTTGGTTGACCCAGATCAGAAACTTCATCCCTGAAACATTAACAGCCAACCAGAATGGAACAGAAAAAGCAGGGTAGCAGTGAGGAATTATAGGCCATAAACCCAACGTCATCCTCGGGTGTGGAATTAATCAGTGGCTAATTAGCTCAACACTTGTGAATATGAGCTTTGCTTGGGGCCAGTACCATGTGGCATGTGCCACATGTGAGGGTGTGTGAAGGGACGGCTGGTGGGGCAAGAGGCCGGAGGGGCTCCTGGAGACAGCGAGCCCTCGAGTACTAATCCACACGGATCTCCAGTAACAGCTCCCCAAAGCCCCCTGACACATGCCCTACATTACTGCCATGACCAGGCTGGGCGTAAAACATCCCTTAAAGATATGTTTTAACCATCACTCATTAGTGCTGCTTGCTAGGACACTATGAAATCAGGCATAAAAATCCCTTAAACTTAAACCACAGACCTACTACTCAAGTGCTGTGGCAGCAAATCCTGCATACGAATGCACCACTTACATTTTCTCATGTTACATTTTATTATAAAGATATAGAGGACAAGAATGAGATCAGAAATAAAAGGCAGCTTCAAATTTGCTCCAGCTAGTTCTGGTGATGGAACACATTGACTGATATTCATTGTTTGATTTCTGTGAATAAGGATCATTACGCAAACTGTAAAAACACCATTCTTTCTCCACAGTTTGATTTTTTTTGAGAGAGAGAGAGAGAAAATGAATATTTTTCTATTTCTTTCACAAACGATTTACCTGTGGAATTCAAACAAGCTCAGCCTAGTCTTACTATCTTTGTTTTCGCATTTTCTTTCTTGGTTTCATCTCACTGCTCTTCCACTCTGTTCTCTTGTTTCTTTCCAATGGTGGTTGCAATAGTGCGTATAACTGAGACAGCATATGTGCAGACCTCTGTACACACACACATACACTTCCTTTCCTTCTGCTCTCCTGGCAACACAACACTCAGGCCTGTCCGTAGCACCTATTAATAAGACTGAGATGAGTGTGTCTCCTTGGAGACCACACCGTCCCTGTGGCCAGTGATCAAAGGTTAGTCAGTTCCTTAGACCGTTGTGCATGTTTGGGGAAGTGAAAGACACTCAAAAGAGATATCATTCAAGAAGTTTAGCCGTGAAAGTGCATTTAAAGTGATCGCTCAGTTTCCTCATTTGCTCACCCTCATATGGTTCCGAACCTTTATGACTTTAGTTCTTCTCAGGAACACAACAGATTTTGTTTTGTACAGTTAACATAAAACAAGTTCTATCTATTAAAACAAGTTTTTTATCAACTGAAAGAAATCTGTAATAACATAAATATTGTTTGGAAAAAAAAATGTTCAATAGGAAAATGGTCCTATTGAAAAAATAGAAATGTTGCCTTGCTTTGTCAACTAAATAAAATAAAATAAAAAAGATAACAAATTATTTAAAATAAAATCCAATAAAAATAAACTAAAGTCAAACATAACAGTGACAAAAATATAAATAGTATTTAAATAGCTTTTTGGACCCGAATGACTTTCATTATATGGACAAAATAATATTCTCTGTTCAACATAAGGGTGATTAAATCAAATGATGACAGGATTTTTATTTTTGTGGGAACTTTCTTTTTAAAGCAAAAGTGACAATAAATATTAGCTTTTTACATAAGGCAACATTTGGTCTCCATTTCAGAACTAGCTGTAATTTCCTGTATCCTCTGACCTTCAGGGAAAGATGTAAAACATCACAGAGACAGTTTAAATGGTGACCACTGAGTTTAGCCTGTGGTGCTGAAGTTAGCGAGCCAATTAAAATCTGACACCATGCCTCCTTTAAACCTACTAGTATGCGCATATATGAACATAAATAAAATGATGAACAACACATAGGGAGCAAAGGTTGTGTGTACTCTTCAGCGGAAGACATACGGCGTGTGTGAAGACGCAGTAAATGAGTTTGTGGCTCCATTAGGCCCCCTGTTCTTCTCTCTGATCTGTGTTTTTTCAGTCCTTTCAACTCCCTGCAGTACAAAGTGAACCCTGTGGCCTCCTGCGATATTCCAGCCCTTTGATGAAGGCCACTGGAGCACAAATAAAGGCTCGCAGTGGTCTGCTGTTTACGCTGAGGGGCCCGGATTGGCCCATCTCCCCTCCTCTCCCCGAGCCGCTGCTGGCTATGTGGGGACGTTAATGACAGGACACAGCGCAAGAGAAGTGAAACCTCGTCCCGCGGCTCCACCCGTCATCACCGCTCAGCCTCCTAATTTTGTCCCACTGATCTCTCCGTTTTCCTCTGTTTCCTTCAGTTGTCAATCTCCCGTCCCCCGGCTCGGCACTCACTGTTAGAGCAGAAAATGGGACCACAGCAGGTAATAGAGGAGATCCTGCTAGGAAGATTCATATTTTGTCTTTCTTCAGACACCCATGCTGTCTTTTTCACACTCTATTGTACATGACCTGTGGCTGTGTGGCTGTGTTAACTTATAAAGTGACATGCTCAAGGTTACAAAGCACAAAGACCCCCTCACTGATCCTGACTGACCTAACCAAGATCTCCCGAGGCCTGAAGGTGAAAGCCAAATGGACACACGATGTGTCCAACAGTGATGTGTCCTCGAAGACAGTCACTTAGCTGAAGTTTCTTAAGCTTAAAGCTACAGTCCATCAAAACTACAAGCTTCTAAAAAAGTAGCTAATTGCATTAAAGCTATTTAAGAGGGGAATATTTAAAAAAAGTTATAGTAATAATAGATAATTGACAAGTCATATTTGCATTTATCTCAATTGGAGTGTGCCATTAAACTTGAAAAGATATACATACACTAAATAAAAGGAAACGAATACACTAATTTAGAGCAGCATTTAATGAAATATATTGCTACATACATAAAATGAAATGCATATGATTACATATAATGCCAAACACATAAATATACTGAATACATAAAATGCAGCACAAGTACGAAGCCATGCACGTCATGCAGATTCGTTTTTCCATCATTTTAGTTAAATTTGTTCACTAATTTCCCTTGTTTGTTGCCCATGATTTAACTAAAAATAGGGAACAAAATAATAAACAGGAATTGGCGAATGATTTTTGAACCAGAGCATTAACAGGAATGAATGGAATGATTCACTAAAAAATGATCTGACCATTACATATGAGGGTTTTTGATTATGGTCTCAGGTTACGTTTATACATCAACTATGTACTAACAAAAATGTTTTTCCCTTTCCACATGCAATCAATCCACGATAACAACTAAAACACTGTAATATACATGTCTGGCCAGTTGTTTGCCATGTCACTTTTTGTAAAGAAACACTACACACCTATAGAAAGAACACGTAATACGCATGCACATCACTGTATTCACAAGTTCACGTTTTTCTAGTTTACGCAAATACGGTAATGGTATCGTTTTTCAAAAATTGCATTTTGAAACGTTTTCAAAAGTTCACATTTTCAGGACCCCAAAACACTGTTGCTGTGTAAATGGCCAAAACACATACAAAGTTTTTCATTTTTAGTTGAAAAGGGTGTTGTGTAAATGGTCCCATGCAAAGCTGCATGTCCAACACAATGCGATATATAATATCAGTCTGTTGCGCTAGCACTACTCACTGGAAAAACTATATTGTTTTGGATCCGCTGTACTTAAATCAGCAGTATTGCTAGTCTTAGCTGGTTCTAAAAACTGCCCAAACCTCTCTAAACCGACCTGTGAGACCAGCTTAGGCTGGTTTAAGATTTTCTTGCTGGGCTACTGAAAAATGTAGTTAAATTAGTTTCTTTTTTTAGTTTCTTACTCCCCAACCCCAGTCATGAGGATACAATGCGATTTCAACTGAGCTCTGAAGCTCAGGGAATTGTAAATAAAGCACATCGGTGGACCAGATGAGCTCCGTGTTCAGAACTGCCCAGTCATCACGCTACTTCCTGCATCTCCTCCAGCTGTAAGGGAAACATTGCATCAGCACTTGCTTACTCTTTTAGTCGCTCTCTCTTTCCCCATCTTCCACACGAGCCACATCAGAAGAAACCTGCAGCCGCTACACTGAGCCCAGGCACACTGCTTGTAATGGATGCCGTGTTGTCTTCAGACACACTCTCTGCATCGCATTACTAAGTACAGGAGACTGCTGGTGGATATGTGCTGATTCAGAGTCAGCGTGTGCAGTCTGAAGAGAGAGTAATGAGGCTATGTGAGGCGCAGTGCCCTGGAGCAGCCAATGCTTCACTCGTGTGCTGTGATGTGAGGTCAATATCAAAGTCCCTCTTTAAAAGCCCACAATGCACTGCAGTGAGGCCCAGAGATACAAACCTAAAATCACACACAGGCCCCTGAGGGGAACTAAGACTATTTAAACAACCATTAAGGGCTCTCTATTCAATATTCTGAGGTACTCACAGAGAAGAAAAGAATCAAAAGGAGAAACAGAAACACAGAGAAAGATTAAATGCCTATGGCAGGGATGTCCAGATCATGAATGAATCATCTATATTAATTAATTTGAAGCATTAATTTGAATGAAAGAATCATAAATCATAAATGGTAAAACATTTGACACAATCTATGTAACTTAATGAAAAACAGTGATGATGCCATTTAAATATAAGGTGCTCTTATGAGCCATTCACACAGAATGCATTTTTGCTTCGAAAAATGCAAACCATGAGGAACGTTTTTTTTTTAAACTGGCAGGTCGTGCAATGGAGTTTTTTTGATCTTTTGATCTAATGGACGAAATAATTTCATACAATTTACATACAGGGAAAACATACAGAGAACAACAGCTTTTGTTTCTGCTCTGATAGCCGCAAGATCATGCCAAACTCTGTGAGTGAGCGTTAGAAATCAGAAATGGGGAGAGAACATTGTTACTGGTACGTTTTTCCTCTTCAAACCAAACTTGGGTCTTCAGCTGAAAAAGTTTAAATTCCCATCTAGCTAGCGCTCTTCCCATAATGTTTACATGTGAGGTCAGTGGGTGGAGAGCAGTCAGCCTTTTGTGGCTGTTTGAAAGCATTCGACCACATGAGTGTTTACACTATGAATATTAAATGCGTTTTTGACTACCTCTGGAAGTGGTAAATAGTGGACAAGCTCAAAACATTTTAGACCCTGTTTACACCTGTATTTAGCGTTGTCCGCTTGTGATCCCATCAACCAGAACACATCTTAATACCAGGCATAAACAGGGCCTTGAGCACCAAAAGCGCTTTTGCAGGCAGCTGATTGGCGTATTCAATTGTTTTTAATGGGAGCGTTGTGTTTTTACAACACAATGAGTGTAACGAGCGTTCTGCATTTTTTACTGGTCGCCAAGAGTTGACAAATGTTCAACCTTGAGTAAAACACAGTTCTCATCACTGTCACTTTTTACACAACCGACCTATCACAGTGGAGGAGGGGCAGGACAAATACAACACTGACCAACTGCCACATTCTGATTGTACAACGTCAATAGAAGAAGAAGCATATTAACTGAACAAAATCATTTAAAACAAGAGCCAATGCAAATACTTTACATTGTATCAACATTTTTATATAGAATCAGCAGAGCGCCTTTTCAGCTGCCTAAAAACACTCCTGGGGACACACGGACTAAAAGTAGTGCATAGAATGCAAAAATGTGTTGCTAAAGCCTAAAACCACCTTTTCAGTGGTAAATACTGTAATGCATTGGCCTTGAGTGGCTTGTTGCCTTTAACAGTTATATAATAAAATATACTGATATTCAATAGTTATATTTATTGGTGTTTTTCATCACAATGACTTTGTTTCCAGGTGGATTGTTGAAGAACGCAATGCACACATTTTCTGGCAATCCTGGAGAATTCAACCAGATGAAGACTTTGAAACTCCCACAGTGTTTCCCATTTTGAATGCCATATGCGCCAACAGTCTATGGGTGGGACGTCTGAGGCTGAGACTATCTAAAGGCAGGGAGTAGCAGCTCTGGTCTTCAGGAATGTGAGAGGAGAGAGGAGCAGTAGATTACAGATGTGCCAGCCAGTGAGGGAAATTCCCATAAGATGCACACAAGTACCCAGCAGCATTCCCAATACCCTGTGCACATTTTGCAAAGCGATAATAGTGAAAAATATAGCAAAAATAATTTGATCATAAAGACACGTTAAACAAACAACATTCAGTTGATTCCAAATGAAAGTGAGTATCAGTATATGCTGGCTAATATGCAGACAACACTGGTTGTTTCACAGTCAAAAAGACACAAGAGCACAACAATGGTAGACAGCCAAGTTGAGAAATGTTTGTGTGACGGATTTAGAGATACTCACAATTTTTCACCTCTCACTTCTGGAGAGAAATAGCATAGACAAAGTAAATACTGTGGCTCTGTAGATTCTTTGAAAATATTACTGTTTATTTGAGCATCCTAACCAGCCCAAAACAGTCACTGTGTCTGAAATCACATACTATCTAGGTACATTTAGTTTGAAACTTACTTTAATTGTGACCAAATAAAAAAGGAGGTAACCCTTTATTTTAGGGTTCAGTTCTCGCTATTAACTAGTTGCTTATTAACATGTATATTACTTGGATATTGGCTGTTTATTAGTAATTATAAAGTACATATAATGCTTTATTCTGCATGACCATATTCTACATCCCTTAATCCTGCCCAATACATAAACATAAATGCTACAAAAACTACATTACTAACTATTAGTAAACAGTAAATTTGTTTATTGAGGTAGTTAATAGTGAATGTGTTCACCTACTAAAAGTCTACCAAAAAGTATGTTCTATAT
This sequence comes from Pseudorasbora parva, assembly GCF_024679245.1. Classification (NCBI taxonomy): domain Eukaryota; kingdom Metazoa; phylum Chordata; class Actinopteri; order Cypriniformes; family Gobionidae; genus Pseudorasbora; species Pseudorasbora parva. The sequence goes on along the minus strand of NC_090187.1, from coordinate 36,992,247 downwards.
AGTATTAATATGTGTAGTATGAATGAAATTGTGTTTGTTGTCCCTGTTACATTACCATTGGTCAACCAATGCCAGGCAAGGGGAGTATTCAAGAAATGATTAATACTTCTTGGGTGCGCAAGAGCAAAAGATGGTTTTGAACTGAAGCAAATAACATCAGGCTTTAGTGAGGAAACATTATCATCTTCCTCTTTGCTAAAATGACTAGGTGACAGCATTCCATGGCTCAGTTTTGCTGGAATGGCTGGGTTATAACATTCCTTCTCAGCAGAGCCCTTCAGTGCTGTAAAAAATATGCTCGAAATGCACTCATAACATTGCTTAACACATTGATAACATTATGATAGCAGATGTTAAACTAGTGTGTTTCTCCATACCGCCGTAGCTCTGTGGACCTGTCATTGGAGTAGGGATCTATGATCCCTCTGGTCTGCCTTTATTTTGTCTCCTCGCAATGTTCTCCCCTCCCTCTCCTCTAAACACTGCCTGCCTGGTCCTGTAGATAAGCCAAGCCAACACCTCCTCCCTCTCCCTCCTCTCCCCCTGCCTGATCAGGTGAGCAGCCTCAACTAAGTCTCCAAAGATTACACATTTACTTTCAGAACAGGCAGTATGGCAAACTAACAGCAGAATCTCAATCTAGCCTTTGCCATCTCCCCCTTCCTGTTTCCCAGCACAACTTGCCTTAATAAACCCCAGCTATCTGTCCAGCATACCGAATGGCTATAGCAGGGCCTATTAAAGAGATAAGGCCAGGCTCTTTCTCCACCTCTGCTGCCCCTCTTCACTGTCCATTCAACTGCATCCATAATATAACTAAATACCTCCCCCACAAACCCTCTTTGTGACACGCTCATGTGGTCCTAAACCGGAGGAACGAGCTTACGCTCAAATCTTTCTTCATCCGTCAGTTTTATTTACTCTAATGGTCAATGTGCAACTTGAGTTGATAGTGTAAGCTCACTTTGGTTAATGTGTAAGCAGGACACCAGGGCGAGTCTTAGCGGCGGTGAGTCACAAACATGTACAAATCTTATTCTTGCAACTGAAGGTCACATCCGGCATTACGGTCATATTTCGTAAGAATCGGTTTTGATTGAAGCATGCCATAATGTGTTCATTCTTATCTGGTTTTTTTTATGTGATATTTAATTATGGCTATTTCTTATAATGTATCGCACGATGTGAAATGACTTCAATGAAAAAAGAGTCAATGATGATTCGTTCAGAAAGGGAAAGTAAGGGAGGACTTAAACTCCTGCCCGTTGGAGAAGCGTGCAGGGGCTTTGTGGGTCGCGTGCTGACACACCCTGCCTGCGCATGTCTTTGATGTGACACACAGCTCAGTTGTTCCAGCTGCTTTATCACAATCCTTCATTCTTAACCCTGACCCCATCCACAATGATCATATAACTCCTCTTACTGCTGCCACAGTGTTGTCTAAATGTGTCCATAGTTAAGCATAACCACAACATATTGAAATTAGGATTTATAACAACATTTCTAAAAATTACACTACCTATGATTCCAAAGAAAGAAATGAGAAGTTGATGTCAATATGAAAGCAAAAATCCCTGCATATGAGTTCAACAGTGACCATTTACTCCCATAATCAATATATTTTTCAAACAGCTTAAATATCAGAATATATGATAAGTTTACTGTTTACTCAATACTCTAAAATGTTTACCATGTACACTACTGTTCCAAACGTTGAAGTCGGTAGAACAGCTGTTTTTGATTAATTATTTTACGCCCACCAAGGCTGCATTCATTTGATCAAAAATTAAACAGTAATAAAACAGTAATAATGTGAATTATTATTACAATTGTTTCATATATTTTAATATATTAGAACTTATATTTGTGTATAATAGAAATATATAATATACAATTCTATATATAATAGGAAAAAAAATACATTTTAAAATTTATTTGAATATGCTTGTTTGGTGCTTAATAAACATTTCTTATAATTAATAATGTTGAAAACAGTTGATGGATAATATTTTTTTTGGAAACAGGATTAATGATTTTTCAATGATTTTTTGATAATTAGAAAGTCCCAAAATGTGTTTGAAATAGAAATATTTTATGCATTTAAAAAGCATTTACTGTCACTTTTGATCAAAATAATCTATACTTTCTGAATAAAATTGAAAAATCTTACCAAACTCAAACTGAAGTGAATTTTTTTTTAGGTATAATCAATGACCTACACAGCCAACATTATATTGTACCATTGTTTCTAATTAATTTACGACATTCGGAGCACTTCATGGGTTAAGGGAAGTGGTTCATCACCTTATAAAAACATTAAGTTCACAGTTTTATCCTTTTGTCTTTTTTCAATTATTTATTTATTTATTTGAATGCAATTATTTAGAATAAAAATCATGCTTAAAAATGGACAGCCTCAGTTGAACTCTATTTTACCCCAGCATAACACACACACACACACACACACACACACACACGGCTGCCATTCATTTTGTTATGCGTGAGCCTTGAGAGAATTAACTGACTGGATTTTTTTTCTGCCTTGAAATACATTCCTTTATTAAGCAGAGCAAAAGTATAAAGGTGTTTTTTTAGCGCTCTCTGTGTATGTGTGTATGCGTGTGCGTACGCATGTATCCATCCTCTTCTCTCTCAACAGGAACTCTTATCACATAATGAAAAACTGCTAGTGGTGAAGGGACTGTGGGCACAAGGACAAGTGATCATAATAGAGGACATTAAAAGAAAACGCCTCAAAATCTCCCCCCATAAGCCACATGAAAGAAAAACCCCAAGACAAGCATTGCAAATAGAAACATAGAACTAATGCTTCTGAGAGGGATAACAAAAGTCTTGTTTTCTTGTTTATCTTTCAGTCAACTGCTCTAGCAACAGTATTCAAAGATGGAGAACTGCAATGACAGAATATTTTGGAAGCAGACATGCTGCATTATTTTTAGCTTCATTGCAGAACCAAATCCTGAATAACGTAAGCACCGCGCTGCTCACTGGAATCCACTCTTTGACTACTGATCCGCACCATCTCTCTCCCCTCACTGTAGCATTCATGGTATTTAGTAAGTTCCTGGGTCATTGCCATCAGTACCAATCCTCCAGCCTTTGGGTTTGCAGCACAGACTACTGACTGTCAACAGTAAAGTATGTTGTAAAGAAGCTGGGACTACTACTACTTTCTGACTGACTCTGTGGAAAGGGAATATGGTAAAGGGAAAAAACAGGTAGCTTGAAAAACCATGGCTCGGGATAGACAAAAGCATGATACAAAATGATCAAATCAAAGATGAGCTAAAGCTGATACCACTTGCAAAATGTGAGGAATCAGAAACCGTCTAAGAATTCACATCTTGTTCAGGTATTCACTTTGATTATTTTCAGATTCGCCTTCCAATGCCAAAAATTCCAAGGGCAGGATGGTTTTTAATTTATTTTTCCACCAGTGTCATATCGATTAAAATTCCTGGCTGACAGAACCATTTTACGATTACAACAAAAACCATGCCAACAATTTTACAATAACTAAACATGCATTTTTTTGTACTTCATTTTACTTCATATATTTCACTTTCTTTTTTATTTCACAACTGTTTTATTTTATTTTAAAAGTTTTTACATTAATTATTTAAATAGTTATTAATATTATTTTTACCAACAAACCGTCTGCAGTTCCCTCACAAATCGCACTCTGGGAAGCCTTAGACTTTAAAATATATTTGATTAATTTCCAAGACTTTTCCTGAAACTACACATTTAAGTTTCTATGATTTTCCAGAACTGTGGGTACCCCATATAACCTGATACCTTTACTGCATCAAGGAACTTCTTTGAAATGGAAACTTTACACACAATAAGAATATTATAGTCATGGCCTAAACACATTCAGTTTTTCATATAATCAAAAAGTAAGTAATGATCTAACAGCATAGCATTTCTTTATGCTATAGTTTTAATATTTATGCAACCATGTCACAGTGACCAGAACCAGTGACATTTGGTAACTTCTCTATCTTTATGGCTGTAGGTGGAACAGATTTGACAGGTGGCTAACACTGAGTAGGTCTGCAGCTGAACCTCTCCTCACTTCAACCTTCCATCTTTACACTTCATTTCCCCCGCCACTGTGGCAGCCGTGGCATATGGTTCAGTGCCCTAAGAGTGGCCTGCAACGCTCTCTCAAGGGACCTTCACTGCCCACAGCTTCAACCTGTAGTTACTACTCAAAAAAGTGCTTACTCACACTGTACTGCCCACATATACCGCCGTTATCAAACTCTGCATTATTTATGTCTTCACCACTTCTCCTCCTTCACACACCCCTGTGTCTATATATTTTCTCATCTTTCTGTATGTTTTCTATCTCTCACCACACATCCTTGTCTATAAACATGGTCAATATTAAATGCTGTTCCTATTTTACTTACCAGATATGATGTATTATTATAGCAGTGGACAAAGTTATACATTATATTATGTATATTATGTTTTTATATTACAGACCAATGAATCGTTCATAATAGGACATGTAATACTTTTATGTTGATTTCATGTTCAAAGATTTTTACTTTATTATGAATAGTATATGGGGTTTCCACAAAACCCAAGTTTTTGGTCTTTTTGGCTGTTTGTTATGAAATTAAATGCCCTAAAATGTGTTACATATACATGTGTATATAAGACAAGACATTTTCCTACCTTTCCCATGGGTTTAGGAGAGTCCCAGCTTCTCTCTATGGATGGCGGAATTTGGTAAATGTCCTGTGTTTGGTTCATAGAGGGTGGCACCTGGTACACGTCCTGCCCGGGACACGGCCCTCCTGCAGTGGGTGGCACCTGGTAGATGTCCTGGCCTGGAACATTAATGGAGGGGGGCACCTGGTAGATATCCTGTGGGGTGGAAGTGTACTGTGCCTGGCTTTGCTTTTTTGCCACAGCGGGGGCTTTAGGTTGGGGCTGTGGAGGTTGGGGGCCGGTTGGCACCTGGTAGTGGCTGGAGGGGGCAGGCAGACCATGGCTGGGGGGGAGCATGTAGACTCCGTCTGGGTTGGTCGAGTTGGCGGAGCTGGGGGAGGTGAAGGCGGGGTGCATGGCCGTATACTGGGATGAAGGGGGAAGCTTGTTGTAGGCACACTGAGGCAGGTTGAGTTGGCTCTGGGTTGGGCTGGGCTGGCTCGACAACTGCTGTAACTGCTGCTGTTGCTGTTTATCATACATACCCACAAGGATCTTCAACCGGTTGCCAGGAACAATGCCTTGACGACCGTGCAGTGAACACAGCCACCAGCCGTCCAGGCCTTGCGTGTCCCGCTCCAGGACGGTCATGATGTCGCCCTTCCGAAAGGACAACTCGTCTGGAGACTCCGCCACATTGTCGTACAGGGCCTTTGCCAACACATTCTGCAGGAGAAGAAAGACAAAGAGGTTGAGTTTATATTCACAAATGATCACGTATTACACATGGATCCATTCTTGGCAACAAGTGGACAGCACTGAATACATGCCGATTCATTTTAAAATGCTACTTTAGCACCACTAGACCCAAGACCAGGTGTAAACAAGGCTTGTGACTATAGTGTAATGCTACATTGATTTTTACATTTTGTCTATTTGCTTGAAACCTCTTCCCGGCACATTTACACAACATGGACTCCATCTGTCCTCTCGTTTACAATGCCACCCACAAGTTCGGCTGGTCTTTGACAGTAAAACAAATATTTGCAGTTCGGCCCCCAGGACCAGTATGCACCCCCCCCTTCTCTGGCACAAACATACCAAAGCCTGCCACAGTGACAATAGACACGTGTATCACCCATCTTAATGAAGCCACAGTCAACCAATAGCACTCTATCACTGTCCTCAAAGCAAATTCACAGTGCTTGATTGGCTGATTGTGATCAGTATTGTAACAGCAGAAACCCTCGGAAACTGCTAAACTGAAAAAAGAAAGAGAGGAGTTTAGCTTCAATCAAGGCTCTCCACTATTCTTCTGTAAGCCTCCCCTCTCGTATTGAGTGATTCAGGAGAGGGGCATTGTGCAGGAGAACAGAAAGGAATGGCTAATTTCCAACACAGTGCTCTCCATGTCCCCCACACACCCCTGTCTACAGCTCTCCTACTGTGAGTCCACTGTGGTTTGCAAGAGTTTTGAGCTCAAGCTAACAGGTGATTGATGCAACACAGCAGATAGCCAGCAGGTGTTTGATTACTAACAGACCTCCCCTGTCAGGACACATGCTGCATTTGAGTCATGTAGGAATGATCGTATTTACAAGATGAGCTCCGCATGAACGGCATCACAAAGTTGTGATTATCAGTGGGAAACTCACTTCGGACTGGAGGCGTCAATTCATGGATCATGGTGGAAGCAATTTGGTATTTGTTACGCCGTCGTCATTGTGATGTGATGGCTGACCTTGTAGTTTGTATTCATTTTGTGTACTGTTAGACACAAGAAGTCAGAACACAACGAGCGCAGCGCTTAAAAGGAGCGGGCCTACATAAGGTCTATAGCATAATTCTCTTTAGCGGCATGACAAAGTGCACAATTTGTGGTCTTAATCTTCTTGTACTAGTGCTTAAAATCTTCCTGTGTTTGTTATGGAAGTTTTAAAGAGAGAAAGAAACAAGAAAATGCTGAATGCAGAATGCTTTTAGGCAAAATCACTTCATAATTAATGATTTTTAGACTCATGAGTTGGAACTTACCATGAGGTAAGCATCTATCTTTCATTTCATACTTATTACACAGTCTGAATTTCAATTTGCATATGCACACAAAAGTACATTTTGTTCAATAGTTTGGGGTCAGTATTTTTTGAAGAAAGTAAAGTACTTTTATTCAGCAAGGCTGCATCAAATTACATACATGTGTGAACCCTGGACCACAAATAAAAATAAAAATATCATAAGGGTCAATTGAACTGAATAAATAAGCTTTCCATATGGTTTGTTAGAATAGGACAATATTTGGGCGAGATACAACTATTTAAATATCTGGAATCGGGTGCAAAAAAGTAAAATAACACATTAAGCAGGACAACTGTTTTCAACAAATATAATAATAAGAAATGTTTCTTGAGCACCAAATCAACATAGAATGATTTCTGAAGGACAATACAACACTGAAGACTGGAGTAATGATGCTAAAATGTATCTTTGCCATCACAAGAATATTTTTTTTACTGTATTTTCACAAATAAATGCTTTGTTGAGCACAAGAGACTTCAAATAAAACATTATCAAACCTTACCACCTTTCATGTACTTCACTGTTGGTGTAAAAGTGTGTTTTTGAGAGTGTAGTTAGAGATTATGCCATTTGAACATCAGTAAACCTGATATCATAAATTTCGGAAAACTCCTGTGGAAATAGTACATTATCTGAGCACTTTTGACCTTCTGTTTTTAACATAATATCTAGGATAGTAGGTGATGTGAAATGGGATGCAGTCAAAGCCTGCAGCTATGTCTTCCTTTCGGATCCCTGTAGTATAATGCTAATTATACACCTCTGTACACACATAGAAACTCCTCAGTACCCACAGTATCTAGAATTGTGCCATACAAATTGCATTTAGTGCAACATTTTTGGTCTTGCTTGCGTCGTTCGGTGGCAAAACAACGCAGACAGCAAAGAAACTACGCTATCAGCGGGCGCAATTCATTCCGTGTGAATCCCTCCCTGTGTGTTTTAAAGGTCTTGTGTGGAGAGTGGCAGTGCTCTGATGAATGGTGTCTCTGTCCTCAGAGCTGGAGGAGAGAGAGGAGAGGCTCACGTAGGGCATATATGACAGATGAATGCCCTCCCTGTGCTGCCCGGGTGAGGGACAGTCCCTGTAGTGTCTCCCTTAAAGCCAGAGGACACCGAGGCTGGACACAATAGCGCCCGAGAGGCTTTACTGCCTGCGAGCAGCTGGTTGAGATGTCACCATGTAGTGCTGGCACACGCATACACACACAGAGCACTAATGCACGCATAGATGGAGGAATGCGTGATTGTACATGCACAAAAGCATGCGTGCATACCTCCACAGCCTCCTCTATCCATTCACACACTCTCACACACAATGCCAAAATAATGAGAAGCACTCAGACCAGCTGAGAGAGCTCTTTAACTCCATGGGCTTATTTTTTCCCTATCCATTCTTTGCAAAGGAACAAGACATTCTGACCAGGACTGAGCCGTATGAGCAACAGTAGGACTGTGTCAGTTTTGCTACTGAGAGTATCCACTTGTTAAGTCGTGACGTAAGGAACACCGTTTCTGGGTCCAAGCCTCAACTCGTTTCACTTGAGAAAGCCATCAACGCCCGTTTTTTCATATTAAACATCAAACCTTTAAAAAAGTTAAACATTTAAAATACTTACAGTCTACACAACAGTCTCTATGGTCACAGCGTTACAGACATTAATATTTTAACGATTTATAAAAGATGAATCACAGTCTGGCCATCTGGGATTTTAGTATGGAGAAAAAGGTTTTACACCACATTGTGTGTGTATATTAGCACCGTTTGTAGTTTTTCTTGTGGTATAGATAGAGCATTTGGACCTGGAAGTGCTGCCACGTGACGTCAAACCTAACAACCGGATATAGATATTTGCAGTAATCAGAACTACTTCATATTATTTAAATAAGATTAATGTGGAGTAATGCAACAATACAGAGGTGTGTAGTAAAAAAGTCAAAATGAGGAACTTGGCCATGAAATCTTTCAGTACGTGTGTTAGCTTTAAAGCCATACATTTACGTACTCTAAAACTGACAAAATTTACTTCAGATAGAATCATTTAAAATGCTTTCTATTCTAATACAACAGCAAATATATATTACAGTATATTGATAAAATATATTATAACATATGGATGACTAATGCTGCTCTCCACAGATTTTCGTAGAATCAACATCCCCATTCTACAATCTAACTAAAGTCTTAAAAATGTCTAGGCTTCCTGTTTCAATAGGAAATATGTCAATACAGGAAAGAACAATGCAGGGTGTTGCTCGGCACAACGCAAAGCAGAGAGTTTCGTTGTTTACAGGTTGACAAGCAATGTCACAATTTACCACATCGATATTAAAACCATTTAGTCACAAATATGTTGATTAGTTATAAATAATCATGTCATTTGGCTTACATCCATGAAGGTCCAAAAATAAAGAACATAATGAGATTAATTCATTTGTAACGTATGTAATTCAGCTGAATTATCAAAAAATAGTGATTACATAAATAAAAAATAAAATAAATGACTATATACTGACAAAAATGCTGAGGCTAAATGCTTTACACAAATGGTAGAGTGTTACGTTCTTCCTGTTCCTGATTGTGCTGACAATAACGAATAAATTAATTAGGTGATTGACATTGTTGCTGGAATTGGATAAAAACCTTCAGAAAGGTTTTTTATGTGGTTTGATGTCTTTGTCTTCCTTCTCCTGTCTTATCTCACTTGCCTGCTCTGCCTTTGAAAAGCAGAAGCAAATTGCCGTAGAAAAGGAGTGCTGTATGCTTTCTGGGCTATTTGCCTCTCTTTTTCACAAGAATATTTTCCTGCCAAGCAAAAAGACTCTGGAGGACTGATGACATCATGAGCTGTTGAACTTTCCCTCCATTATAGAAAGTATGCCAAGTCTCCCTGTCTGTCTCTTTCTGCCCTCTCCCACTTCTCCACAATTCCCTCTCTCTCTCTCTCTCTCTCTCTCTCTCTCTTTCTCTCTCTCTCTCTCTCTCTCTCTGTCAATCAGGACTGGATGTTTAGGGAGTGATTCACAGGGGTTTATATGTAAGGGCGAGTCGATGACTCGGTGACAGTGAATGTTTTCTCATTTGTTGAAAATGCACACAAGAGAACACAAGCACATGAACATTAAGGCAACAGCAGGAGGATAAATGAAGGAAAATAACAGAGATGGGGACATTTGACTTGATCAATTGATCTATTAGCATCTTCACAGCCCAGAATAAATCACACCTTCATTCTCCATCAATTATAAAGTAAAACGTTAAAGCACAGTGCATTAAACAACAACAGAAAATTTGCTGGTTCCTCAAGGGTGTTTTCTGGTGTACATCAACATTTATCAAGCAGCAGTAATTGGAAGCTGCTTTGAAAATACTTGGACCTATTTATCACTAAAAGCAGTTAAGCTACAGTCAAACTAAACTTTTGGAGAGAAAAAAAAAACCTTTGTAAGCAAAAACAATATTTTTGGGACAAAAGAGCCCAAACTGAGATTTTCTGACTGATTCATTCAAAGAAACTGCTCATAAGAGTCAATGATTCAATATGAATCAAACTCCACGTGGTATGTTGTCTTTTATTTTCATTGTATTAGCAATGGCACTGTAATTTAAGGAGTGATGGCTTCCTAAATATATATATATATAAGTAATCTGTTACAATATTTTCTTAGGAATTTGAGATTATATTTGTGTAATTTTACACATTCATTTGTCATATTTTATACACTGTAAAAAATCCAACTTGCAAATTGTTCACTCAGTTTCAGATTTTAAGTTGAGTGGATCAATTTTTGACATTTAATTATTGCAGGTTTATGTAATATTCTGAGTTTGTGTTTTCACTGTTTTTATTCATTTTGAGGAATACAAATGAAAGGACTATATGCATGCTCACATATCTAGAACTACAATAACCATCAAGTTCCCACTGCACCTCTGCACTTACTCCCGATTTCTTTCAACATGGGGTCAGGAGAGGAGCGAGTCAATAAATGGGAAAACAAAGCAACATGCCTTACTTATTTCAAGTAGTAACTCTGATATTTAGTTATCATTTAGTTAAATTCAAAAGTAATGTGTAACTTGACTACTTACTTGAAAAAAGTAATCTGAAGTTACATAACGTTACTTGTAATGTGTTACCACCAACAATGGTAACAAACAATAGCATTTAGCAATTTGCCAAATATGACAAATGACTCATTCAATTAATAATTTTTTAACAAACCAATTCACTAAAATAATTAGATTCCCCAGTGATACCTAAGAAAGAGACATTTGAGGAAAGAGCAGTTAATCGACTATAAATCTGTGTGTACAATGTAAATAAAATATACAATTTTAAAACACTACAATGCAACTTTTAGGAAAAATAAATTTTCCTGGATAAACTTCATTGTTTTGACAAAATCTTAGTTACTGTCACACTACTGTAAGCTAGTTTCTGGCCAACATTTAAGCGTTGTTTCAGAAAAGGTACTTGTAGATGAAAAGTACTTATACAAGAGGCTTATATAAGATGAGTGGTTGATTAATTTCTCACTGCCGATCGTCACCATGGAAATGTCCAGGTCAAACACTTTCCCTGTGGCTAGAGCAGACAGAGACTGATGCTAAACTTTATTATCTCTGGGGGGGAAAAAGACAAAGAAAATGGATGAAAGAGATGGAGAAAGAGAATGGAGAAGAAAAAGAAACTCATCGTCCAAAGTGAGTTTCAAAGACGAAATGTTCCTCCATTTGCATTTAAAAGGGTCATAAGTGTGAGAGCATTTTGCAGGCTACGTGTTAAAGGGACTGTTCACTCAAAATGATCATTTACTCACCCATTTGACTTCCAAAAGTGATTATTTGAGGAATATCCTGGTCACTCTTCAATATAATGAAAGTGAATGAGAACTAGGGTTGTCAAATTATTAAAAGCACAATAAACGCTCCATGTGACTTCAAGAAGCAATGCTTAGATGGACATAAAGGTGAGTAAATGATAACAGAACTTACATTTTTAGGTGAACTACCATTTAATAATGGGGATAAAAGTGACTGAGAAAGAGGAAAAATGTTTAGAATGAAAGAGAATTCCACAGGATGGAGAGGAGAGGAAAGAGGGATGTGGACCTGTGAGAGAGGGAAGGAAGGAAGGGGCTGAGTGCTTCATTCAGACAGAGCCACTGAACAGGAGGTAATGTGGCAGCTGCTGGAGCGCGCTCTGTACAGACAGGTCAATGAGTGTGTGTGTGTGTGTTTGTATTGTTGTGGGGGGTGGGGGGTGAACAGCTTTTGTCTGGTGCCTCTGCATGACCCCATGGGACAAACACTAGTAAAGTTAACAAGGTGGGGGCAGGTATTGTTTTTTTGTTTGTTATTGTAAGTGTGTGTGAGCTCATTAGCTTCAAGGACACAGAGACAGTATACGAACACCTCTACAAAACTCCTCAAAAACATAAAATTATAGATCATCTCATGAACATGAGTTGTTGTAAACTAGGAAATGCATATGGCCATAATGGTTGTCACAGTGTTGTTATAGGTAATTAAAACTACTAAAAATAATTTTTGGTCATTGAAATAAAGCTAAAATAAAATATTAAACTTAAACATATATATATATATATATATATATATATATATATATATATATATATATATATATATATATATATATATTTTTTTTTTTATATATATATATATATATATATATATATATATATATCAGGCATCGAACATAATAGGACAATAATTAAATATATAAATAATACATATAAATATCACCAAACTATATAAATAAAACTTAACAGCTAGAGATTTGATATCAGTGCAGGTGGCCTGATCATAAACAGAAGGTAAGCTGTGCACCTGAGAGTTGATTGTTCAACTGAAACACTAAAAATCTTCTTGAGTAAATGATCGACATTCAGGTGCAATCTGACATATTGAACAGGCTGTACTTTTGTCCCTCATGGCCTGGTTTTCGTTCGCACCAAATTGAGTCTCATCTGTCTCGGGTCTATTCTCATCACACATCCACCTTCTGAGCTCTGGGAGAATACGTTCCCTACCTCATCAAAAGTTTTTATTGGTTTAAAAACAGATGGGCGCTGCAGACAAAACAAGGCCGTCTCTGTCGCATCATTCACATAAGACACCTGAGCCTGACCAAACAAGAACAAAAGCTAGACCTTTTATCTGAACTGAGTTGCCAGAACATAGGATATACACAACTCAGTAAGAGGTTTCTGAATGTTTCCATCTATATAGCGTCTCAGTCTTGGGTGTTATTCTGCGGTCGGCTTGTTATTTTGAGGGGCTTACTGGTTGCATAAGTAGCAGGTTGGCTGGAGTAATTATAAGGTGGGTGAATATAGAAACGGTAAGCTATTGTAGACACATTTTCAGACATATACACAAGGAGCAGACGCTGTATCAGACAGTAGCGATAGTCATCAGAGCTAAGACCCAGAGATATGACTCAGACAGCCAGACGTGTGTTTGGACGTTTGCCGCTATCAGCTGTGTCAGTCATGTATGACACACAGACACACACATGGAAAGAAAGTCACAAAGAAATTTAAAAAAAAACTATTTTTGTAATAATTTATTAACCCTTCTTAATATCTGTCTCAGAAACTGGTGAGTAAATGACCCCAGAATTTTCCGTTTTAGATGCTCTCTTTAAGATCATAATAAGCAGTGTCTGTTTCTCTTAAACATATTTCTTAGATGTATATCAACTGGATGAATGGCTCTTCTTAAAGATTAAATTGTGCTGGAAGTTTACAATGTAAATGGGGCACATTCCGGCTCTGTTTGCAGGAAGGGACCTGAAAATCTCGACAGAAAGGAAGACAATAACAGAAGGTTGATGGCAGAGACAAACAGTGGGCCAGTGGCCTGCTCTATTTTTACTATATAGGTGAGTTTACAACAGACAAGACCAGACTTGAGCATTAACAACAGGCCTGCAGAGCCAAAGAGCAAAGGCTTGGAGGCACAATTAATCCTTAGTTTGAGTGTACCTAAGCAAAAAAACAGACAATAACAGATGATACAGTCATAGTTTACTTCATAAATTTGGAGAAATATGGATTTATATGTCCTCAGACAAAATAATTGATACATTATATGGCAAATTTTCAGCATCATTACTCCAGCCTTCATTGTCACATGATCCTTCAGAAATCATTCTAATATGCTGATTTGGTACTAAATTAAATGTCTTATTATGAATGTTGAAAACAGTTGTGCTGCTTGTGGGGGGAAAAAAAGTTCAAAAGAGCAGCATTTATTTGAAATAGAAATGTCCATACTGTACTATAATATAAAATCTATGGTATGTCACATTTAGATAGCTCTGTCGATGTGTTTGTAGCATTCTCAATGCAAGAGTAGACCCATCCTTTCATTCCCGAAACATTCCACAGCTTCATCTTAACACAAGATATTAGCCAACATTCCATACCTTTAGCCCACCTCATAACACACAGTCACACTTCCATATTTTGCACTTTTTTAATTCCATGTCCTCAGTACAGTCAACACTCAGTCACACTCAGACACCACTGTCATACCCCAAAATCACACGAACACATCCAAATCCTAAAAACACACAGCTCATCCCAGAAACACAACTACATAACTACGTGAACTTAACACTCACCATCCATTTCACTCGTGTTGACTGGAAAAAAACAAACTCTGCCCCTCCTTTCCTGGCAGGGTGAGGTTGCAACACAGCTTCTTGTAGCTACAGGCTATGAGTGAGTGTTGGTTTACTGCCAATGTTTTTCCACGGCAACACAATGCCGATGTGCTGATCTTTACGCCATGATTTACAAAGCTGTGGCGGTCAAAAAGAGATAACTTATGTGTAACAAGGACACAGGAATTTTCATAAGGACTGTAGCATGTGCTATAAACTCTCTTTCGTCTTCACCCTGAGCGAAGGACCTTTATCACTGCACAAACATGTCCAGAATCCTGCCTATGCCAAAGAATAAATCCAAAAATGACAGACTTCAATAGAACACGATTATTCCTATCCAGAGCAGAGCGTCACTGCGACCTCAAACAGCCATTCCACAAGTTCAATAACAGTGACGAGGCCATAACCTCACAGAGAATTGAGATACAAAGACAGGAAGAGGAGCTCTCACATGGAATGTGTACGACTTCACAGTGTATTGGAAAAATGATTGTATTGGAAACCCTTGTCTCTTTCAAGAGTTCTAAGTCTTTGAAATAAGCTATTGTAGGTTATTTCTCATGCTCAGGGGAGAAACACAAAATCATATTCACTTTAAACTCCTGCAGCTAAACAATATCTGCTGCCCGTGTTCAATGAGAGGACGGTAAGTGCTATAAAAAGACCAATAGGAAAGAAAAATCACAAATAATTCTCTTAAATGTAGCAACAGCTTCTCTTAGACAGAAATGAGGTTAAACCCAGCTGAGGAAAAAACCTTCCAGTGCTGGTTTGCTGGTCTTAGATGGTCCTGGAGCCAGGTCACTATGGTCTGTTGGCTGGTTTTAGGAACTTTCCTAGCTAAAAACAGCTTTTCCAAACTGGAAGACCAGCTTAAACCATTTAAGAAAAGCAAACCAGTTGGTTTAAGTGGATCATTTTCAGAAGGGAGAGCAAATTATTGAAGTTCTAAAAGAACCCAGAAATGATCAAAACTGTGCTCAGATTTGGAAACTGGAATAAAAAGTTAAAGATTTAAAAAAAAAAAAAAAAAACTCTCCCTGGACCAAATTACTAAGCTTTGTTATGCAAATGTTACAGCTTTATACTTTATGACAGAAGCTGTTTCAGTTATTTCAAAAGACACATTTCCTATTTCAAAGGAGAAACATCTGGGACATTAAATAAATCAGATTTCCATTGAAGAGATTATATGACTGTTTTAGGCATCCAAGTCATATAACATATGAATATAACCGAACGCCATGCCTCAAATTTTAATCAAAGCACTTCGTTCTGGTATTAAGCAAAGGGTCACACCTGTTTTATTCGGATCCCACCTTGGTTAAATGTCTGTAAATGTTTTACTGTAGTAGTTTCAGGAAACCACTACAGCTAAAAAACAGTTTGGACAGTTTAAAAAACCAGCTTAAACCAGCTATTACCAGCTTTAAACCAGCTGGTTTAAGTGGATCTTTTTCAGAAGGGAAAGCATAGTTGAAGAAATTTTTGGAAGCACCCAAAGCACTCCTTCATTCTGGTATTGATCAAAGTTCACACCAGGCAACCTGTTTTGTTCTGATCTCACCTCGGTTTAATGCCTTAAATGTTTTCCTGTAGTGCTTGAATTACTTTGGACCAAGGCATCAAATGCATGATGTTGACCAAAGGGGTTAAATTTGCTCAGATCAGTGTTTCCTCTACACAGCCTGATGCTGACATTCATGTGTGTACGATTATAAGGATAATGAGGATGAGGAGCAGGTCCCTGTCCGTCAGACCCCCCAGGAGAGAGTGGAGGGTTCAGGCCAGCGGTGGGGAATTCCTCCCTCTTAAACTCCGGAGGGTGAGTCAGGATTGAGTCAGGGAGGGAATACAGGGGGAGATGGACTCAGGTTACTCAGCTATCTTCTGAAGAAGGGGTCTTTCTTTTATTTAAAGATCCCTAACACAACATGACTCAACATTCTTAACTTAGCAACTGATTCAGCTTGGTTACCTCAACTCAAAAGTGATCTCAAACCCACTCACAAGAGTAGCTCCCCACCTTCATCACAGACCACCTCAGGAGGAACTAATATATACTGACTCAGGTTTCAACAAAATATCAAATAATAATAAAAAATGCAATCAAATAAAATGTATACTCCTCAAACTTCTTAAAAAGCCAGTTATCATATGTTTTCAATTCACAGTCTGATATTCAATGCAGTAATAATTAACTGTAACCATTTCAAGGTCCATTTCTATGGCCGGGGAATATCCCAGCCTCTGCAGGGGGTGAATCCCAGCGTCCATATTCCTCACAGACGGAAATACAGTACAGCCCAACTCTCACGTCCAAATACCAAAGCACTGTGTCATTCCCAACTCTTACAAGCTGAACGAGAGCCAATACTTTCAAACAATGGCAAGGAACGGATGCTTCGGCCAGTCGCTTCATGCTGTTCTTCTCTCCCTGTGCTTTTTTTCCTTTTTCTCTCCTTCTTTCCCCTGCTCCTTTCCATAAAACCTTAATCTTTCAGCTTTGTCCTGAGTCAGCAGAGAAGCTCGCAGCGGCAAGGCTCCTTTTCCTTCCCTTCGTTCTCCGTTACGCCTGCTTTCTCACACTCTCTCCTAAGCTTTCAAAACTCACTGCTTCTCAAGAAAAGCCATTTTTAAAAACCTCAGATGGTGCCAAAATATTCTGATGGTCTCTGTGTGAAATGTTAAAGCAATTATTATTGCCTCTTTTTAGATATTTTTAGGCTGATAGGCTACTTGTTCGGATCCAATGCTCATTAAAAAATCTAAAATGTAAATAATAAGACAAAAAGTCTTAAGTAAAAAAAGTTAAATGTGTCTCTTGTTTTTCTTCTGTGCACTTTTCCATTCAACCCAGATATATTACCCGAGGGCATTTAGCATAACCAACTTAAAGCATTCACACAACAATGAGAACAGCAAACACACTCACCAGATAATTCATTTTCAGCCCCGCTGTGTGAGTCTCTGGGACTCCAGACAGCACTCAACTGCCTGAGATTTGACCCCCGGTGAAAACTCCCTCGGACCGTCCAGCTCTTTGTCAAATCTCTCTGCGTCTCCGACGGGCAGAAACTCTGTGCAGCTCCTAACACATACTCCAATTCCGTGATGTCAGAGGGCAAGAATGAGACTGTCCCATACACTTCTCTGTCTTGAACTCGCTCGCTCTCTCGGTGTCCGTCCTGTGCTCGTTCTCTCCCTCCCTCTGGCAAAAGGAGGAGGGAAGAATGCATAGGGTAACCTGACACCCTCCCAGTTCCTTCTCAAACCTGACATTCCCACTCCCTGCTGCTGATTCGCTAGGACTCTGTTCTTATGTTAATGAGCTTTACCCTCTTCCTCCCCCTGCCTGTGAGGAATGTTTAGTGAACCTCTCTGTAGACCTGAGAAAGACAGATTTTTTTTTTTTTGGCCATCCGCTGTACCCCTCACACACAAACACACAGCTTTGTCTAGACCCTTTCCTTTAGCCTCAAACGTTCTGTATTCCCTTTTCTGCAGTTTTTGTTGCTTTTCCTTTTGTTCTAGAAGTAAATCCCCTTACACAACCCTTCTTCTCTACTTCAACAGGAGACAAAAATATAAACTCCACTGACTTTTGCAGTGTTTGGAAATGTTTAACCTCTTATGTTCATTATATATCTGACCTGAATTTTTAAATCACCATCAATTAAAAAAGGGAAAACTGGGTAGACAGAGATATCATATTACCGAAGCAAAACTCTTAATTATTTAAAACTCTAAACTACATTAATTTAGTAATTTATGCCATATGAATTATTGGGAAATGACACTTGGACTATTTTTCACATATAAAAGATATAAAATGCAATAAAATAAAATAAACCTTTGAATGTAATACTATAACCATACATTCAAAAAAATCCTGATTGCACATATATTTATTTAAAAATGAAACGAATTTAAATAATTACTGATAATTAAGTAAATGAACTTGGCTAATTCATTCCTTTCTCCTTTTGTGTTCAAAATTTACCAGGAATTTCAAGACATGACATCATTCCTTAATTCTCCCGTGAGGGAGTGACCAGGTCAGGAGGTCAAATTGGGATCCACATTTAAATCAATGTGGTAAATAGGCAAAAGCTTCCCATCCTAATGGACTGTCTTTTGCAATTTACAGATAGAAATTCCAGTCCTTAGATGAAAGCAAGGCATAAAGTAAGTCACTGTTCCTTCCTAAAAGCTGGAATGTAAGAGAGGTGACAGAAGAGAGGCGGACTGTCCTCAAACTGACATCATGGGCTGGTGCTGAGGTCAAGAGAAAGGTCAGTGAGGTAGGAGAAACCTGCCTCATTGGAAACCTCCAAACCCAGTCTGTATTATCACATGTTGATAGATGATTTGATGGATGACCCTGTGGAGAAAATTTAGCAGCGGCTACCATTTCAATTTTGGATATATGAATAAAATCCTGTGTCTTTTTTGTTTGGAGGAAGAAAGGCAGTTATACAGGTTTGGAACGACATGAAGATAGGAGTAAATTATGATTCTTTTTGCAATTTAGATGCAATTTCTGCAGTTATTTCATTGTCAAAATCATTCCGGTGCACTTAAAATGTTCACTAGTATTTCCCCAGTTCCCAGAATGCACTGTTAAATTCAGCAAAAGGCAGCAAATAATCACAATTTTTATTTATTGAAATTTTTTTTTACATGTACATATACAAGGAGATGTAGGAAAATGAGATGAGAATAAATTTATTCTGTCTTTAAAATGATAATTCATTCAAAAGAAGGACATTCTGTAATAATTTGTTTATGTGCATATGGTACCATATTGTTCCAAACCTGAAGTACTTTCGTTCTTTTTTAATTTTTCTATTTTTAATTATTTTGAAATATTTTTCCACCCAAACAATAAATCTCAATTAAGTCCAAAGCCATATTGGGCCCAATTACCTTTCATTGGTAATGTATGTGGAAAAAATACTGATATATTATTAAGGATTGTTTTTGTTTTTTGTCATACATTATTACATTTTGTCCATTATGTACGCTACTGTTCAAAAGTTTGAGGTCAGTAATGCTTATGAAAGAAGTCTCTTAAAAAATACAATAAAAACAGTAATATTGTGAAAAATTATTAAAATTTAAAATAGCGATTTCTATTTTAATATATTTTAAAATACCCTTTATTCCTGTGATGACAGCTGAATTTTCAGCATAATTATTCCAGTCTTCAGTGTCACATAATCCTTTAGAAATCCTTCTAATTTATTGATTTGTTCATATTTTTGTGGATTTTTTTTACTGAAATTCAGCTAATCTTTTGAAAAAATAATATTTTGTTTTGCAATTGAAAAAACAAAATGTTGTCTTTACTGTCATTTTGATCAATTGAATGCATCCTTGCTGAGTAATAGCATTAATTTCATTTCTTTTCTTTCTTTTTTTAATCTTACTGGCCCCAAAATTTTGAACGGTAGTGTATGTACATTCTTGCATCTCTAATAATAAAACGATGCAAGACATGCACATATTTCATAATGCCACTGTAATTTTGAATAGGTAAAACAAATATGTTACAAAGTGATGATATCAAACACCAGTGCTTTTAATGCATGACCATGTAATTGTGTCGCAGGTAATTGAGTCATCATCGGCGTCCCAGTGTTCAGCGTATCAAAGCCCTTTTTAGTTCCCAAATTCATGCTCAAGATACACCATTTCACATTCTAGAGAGGCAGAGTGGGAATTGAGACACAGCAGCCCCCTTACAACCCACCCCTACCCAAACGACTACAATCCCCTGAAGCCTATGAATCTGGAGCCATGAATTACACTGCACAACTGGTGTCAAATCAGCAAGATTCTCCCTAATTGAAAGTGCCATAGGAATTTAAAGCCCTTATCTTCACGCAGTGGCTGTCTTCTCAGGCCACAAGGTGCCGTGTCTGGTCTCCATGACAATCGAGCAGCACTTCATCTTGCACTACGGGGCGTCTGCTACGCAAGATGGATTTCGATGGTTGAGACGACATTCTCTCCGTCTAATGTTCTCTGGGATGTTTGTTATTTATTTCCATCAGCTAAGCCTGAGTGACATCAGAGCTGTCATTGAAATTAGCAAGTGTGCATGGATTTTGTCACCATAAAGATTAGGCTATCACATCAGACATCATTTCAATTAGCGCCCCCACCCCCTCACGCTCTTCAGCTAATAAGCCCCCTCCGTCAGCGCCAACTAATCACAATCCTGTTATATATCGGAAAGAGGTGGGTGTTGGGCAATGCTCGTCTGGAGGTGAGAGGTCTAACTGCCTGTCACAAAGCACTAGAGAGGTGAAAATGAGACAATCTTCGCTGTTTGTCACAGACCGCTGCACCCTTTTGTGAAAAGGTTGAAATTGTTCTGTATAAAATATTCAATGACTAGAATATGCATGACGTCTTCCATACCTTAGCCTCTGTTGGAGAGTAATATGGCTCAGTGAGTGTGGAACAGTAGGTCCATTGTGTCAGAGCAGCCCGGTCTCGGTTTGGTCAGGCTGTCACACCTACGCACAATGTTGTTCAGCTGGCAGCGTTTCGGCCCTGGAACCATGACCGCTGCCCCGTGGCCTCTGTAACCCCCCGCATGCCGCGCGTGTCATGAGATTCAGGGCAATCAGGCAAGAAAGACTCAGCCAAGTCCGGGACCCGGCCACCCCAGAACAGACCAAGCATTTAGAGATACAGATGTGGGTCAGATAATGTGAAAATGGAAATCCCATTTCCCTTTAGATCAAGGTATCCAATTCTCTGAATCATTCCAAGAAGTAAAACAACTCTATCAGGATTTTTCTACATCAGTCCTCTAAATTCCAGAAGAGGATCTGCTGGAAAATTCTGGTGGGAAGGTGAACTAGGATATATCTCAAAATAACAAGATGATTTATTTAATAGAACCAAGCTTCAAGAGTAGAATTTCATTGTTTGAAGCATAGAGTAGAATTTCAAACACTAGGAGCCAGATTTACTTAAAAGGGCAAATTAGCGAGAGTGCAATTCCAAAAAAGAGCAGATGGGAGTGGACAGATCTGTATGTAATCTACTGACAGATAGACCGGATAATTTCCATAATGACCAATTCAATCTACCAAGAGCTGCGCAAATTAGAGTCTTGCTTTAAGACATGCTTTTTGGGGGCGGGGGCGGAAAGTAATGGCGCAAACGCCAGTAAATTGATTAGGACAAACCTTGCATGATTCATTTGAATACTCTCCTCCCAAACATTTTTCATCTGAAAGGGAAACTCCTACAAATGCATATGCAATAAGGCAGGGATCCTCAAATCTGGCCAACATGATCCACTTTCCTGCAGTTTAGCTTTAACCCTAATCAAACACACCTGAACATGCCAATCAATGGGCGTGTCTCAATCATCTCACTAGTTCAGTAGTCAGGGCACTGATCAGGGAGTCAGCCCATTGACTAATGTCCTAATCAGTGCCCTGACTAGTGGACTAGTGAGATGATTGAGATGCGCCCAATGTCTTTAGGATCATTAGAAAATCACAGGTGGGTGTGTTTGATCAGGGTTGGAACTTAACTCTGCAGTGCATTGGCCCTCCAGGGCAAGATATGAGGAACCCTGCATAAGGAAAAAAAATATGTCCACACCTTTTCAGTGCTATTTTTTCTCAGTCTCTCTTTAGTAAATATGACTGCTTCAGCAAGCAGTACGAGGCCGAGGGTCGTGAGAGAACATCTCGTATTTCTCACAGAGGAGCTTCAGATGCATAAAAGGATAATCGATGACAGTTAAGGACATAAGAGGACAAAGTCAGAAAAAAATATTATATTGTCCTATAGCCAATATGATACAGATAAATTGTACATTCCCAATTTAATAGAATATTTTGCCTAAACCCCCATGAAAACCTGCAAGCATAATTTAAAAAAAACGTAACAAATGTTTTTAAAAAAAGCTTTAGGCTCTCCCATCACCAAGTGTTGCTTCTCTACCGATACCGTGACATGACCACAATATGGCAGTGACATTTGACTTTATGGCTTGTTATGATGAATTCTTTGAAAAGTCTGGCTAAAATAATCCCCAGGATCACTGTCAAAGTCAAGAGAAACACTCAAAGCATTTCCTGTGTCTGAATGAAGGCTGTATTGGAGCTTAATTCTTTGGTGCCACATCATCAAGAATTACTAATGCAGCTCCAGAAAACAACAGCAGTGGCAGCAGCATCCTGCCCATGATGCACTGCTCTAGTCTCTGCTCTGAGAAAAAAACAATGCACATCCTTGTATTGAGATATCCGGCCCCCTGGCCAACAGCAATATTCATGCAGCTTTGAAGGACAAAGGAATAAAGAGTTCCTTTCTTTGTTGGGACTGTCAAGCCCGCTGCGCAGTCTGTCACCAAAGTCTTTTAACTACTTATGACGAAGAAGAGAGAAAATCCTCAGCCACACACACACTCACGTGAAAAAACACACACGCACACACACACACACACACACACACACACACACACACACACACACACACACACACACACACACACACACACACACACACACACACACACACACACACACACACACACACACACACACACTTGCTTAAAAGCACAGGTCTAAATAAGCATGTACAACACAAAAATGACAAAGATTTGTCCTACAGGACACTGCAGCAGATGCAGCAAGCGACAGACAGGCAACTATCCAAAATCCCCTCTGGAGTGTTCGTGGTCTTCCCTTATCCATAAAAAGGAGGATAAGCGTCTGTATTTGTACAGAACAGGAAAAAACAAGATCTAGCCCCTATGAAAATCAATCACAATCTAAATCACAGCCTTATTTTGCGCTCTTAACACACAGCAGGAGAAGAAACAGGGTTGATCAGACCACTACCGAAATTTAATTTCCATAGATAATTATATTTGTTTATTTTCAGATTTGGGTTCTCATTATTATGTGTCCTCTTATCAGTCATGGTAAAGATGATTAAAAACCACAAAGTGAATCAGTCTTCCTCTCTTTCAATCTTAAGTTGCAAGGATGAGACTTATGGCGTGTGCAAAGCAAGCAAAATAAGCACACACACAGAACAATTTCAGCACTAGACGACTCGCTCACTTTTCTTAGCCTCACTGCAATAAAAAGATTAACATTAATGTGGCAGGAAGTAAATGGCATTATGTAGAGTTGAGCATAATCAAGGAGTGCTGGGGATATTACTCACAATCTGTGTGAGGGTGTGTGTGTGTGTGTGTGTGTGTGTGTGTGTGTGTGTGTGTGTGTGTGTGTGTGTGTGTGTGTGTGTGTGTGTGTGTGTGTGTGTGTGTGTGTGTGTGTGTGTGTGTGTTTGCTTCACACAGTCTCAAAAACGCAGAGAGCCTTCCAATCAGCACCTCCTCCTTTACTCTCCCACCACAAATGCACACACACACGCACACACACACACACACACACACACACACACACACACACACACACACACACACACACACACACACACACACACACACACACACACAAACACACACATACATAAAAGAAGGGAAAGATGGAGGAGAACAATAAATGAACCTGGGCACCCGCTGGTTAATTAGATAGTGCTGATTTGATTTTTTCATTTTAATCTTTTTTTTTTTTGATGCTCTCTGGTTTCTGGATCCCATTGGAAAGTGCTCTCTCTCCCAAAGCCTCCTTTCAACAGAGCTGTAGTCGCATGATTGTTAATATTTAGTGTATACAGTACTCAGTACAGTACAGTACAGAAATATGTTGCAGTAAACAAAGAGATGAATTAAATAAAGGACAGAAAGAAGACAAGGTCAAAATAAAAAATGGTTAATGAAAAAAGAAAATAATAAATTAAATAAAAAGAAATAAAAAAATGAAAATAAATGTAATGAATATTGTGTTAACATTTACAATATTGCAGAAGTGTATACTAAAACAGCATAGAAAATAAATAATATGTAGTAAATAAATACAGAAAAAATAAATCAAGGGAAAATGTAAATAGAATATTTAAATAAAAAAGTAAATAACGAAATAAAAAGAAAGAAAGAAATACATGAAAATAATACAAGATTCACAATATAATTAGTAATAAATCAGCCAATAAAATAATAATGTTCATCACATGTGTCAATTGACAAGATAAAAAATAAGCTTACTGTGTCTCCCTTTTCGGGATGTTTAGCACCGTTTTGTGTTTACCTATCAATCTAAAAGAGAACCTTCTATTGTTTTTACATGTTAACAGACTTAATTTGAACCTTTACAATACTCCTAAAAATAATCAAGAACATTATTTCCTTCATTATTGTGAATCATTTTTCCCTTCGAGGGCTGCTTTAAGGAAGTTGTATGATTTAGCAAACAGACAACTAATACATAAATCAAATGAGAACTGCGGCATTCGCAGAAGCAAGAGAGTGAGTAAACTCTAAAACAACTATGAAAAGAGAGACCCATCAGATATGCATAGACACAGACACGCAAACACACACCATGAGAGACTAAAGAACGGCAAATAATCCTACGAGTCTCCTTCAGACGAACACAGACGCAGTATTAGCCGGCCTCCCCTCCCCCTCTCAGTGGAATGCAGGAATGTGGAGCTAACCCTAGCAGAACGCCACTCTCTCCGACCATCACTTCCAGGAAGGGGACTGTTTTCCCATGGGCTGGGTTTCTCCAAGTAGCCTGTTCTGTTTGAACCTCACCTCAAACGTGCATTAATAAGGGTCTCCACAACAACAGCTTTAACTTCTCCTGTTAATAAACTATCAGTCTGGAGAATTGTGAGGTAATACTCTTCCCAGACATTAACGGTGTTATTACACTCTCTTACAAATAGCTTCACTGTCTAAAAGGGTCATTACGAATCACTGCGATTTCCTACTTTGGGAAATGGGCATCCAAAAAACGCAGTTATAATCAGAACGCGGCAGCTGTTTGAAGCTATCTGTGGGGAATGGGAAACGTTTGATATAAACTCAATTGCCTGATATACTGCTTCATACGTTTATTTCTAGTCTACTGCGTTTCACTGAATATGTGTGTGTGTGTGTGTGTGTGTGTGTGTGTGTGTGTGTGTGTGTGTGTGTGTGTGTGTGTGTGTGTGTGTGTGTGTGTGTGTGTGTGTGTGTGTGTGTGTGTATGCCATGTGTATCCTAGACTTCGCTCTCTGCCCTTGAAAATGTGCGAGTCAGTGTGAGAAACAGAGTCTCTGGGTCCCAGGTGTCTGGATAAGGCAATAAGCGGAGGTCTCGAGGAAATGTTGAGATAAGACCACCCCAGCCAGAGCTGACAGGCCATCAGTAACTGCCATCTAATGTAATCTCATTACCAGTCTCTCTGCCATCCGACTCCTGTCTTAATTTCATCTGATTAGTCTTCATGCCACTCTTTACTGTCAAATATAGATTTTCAGTGATAGATTGAGGTACACTAGGGTGAAAAAGTCATGAAAATGGTGGCCTTCTTTTAAAATACATTTTTAATTAAGATTATAAATACTCTGTCACACATAAAACATTTCTTTAAGTTTTAATACTCAAGCTAAATTCATATGTTGAGATATCTGTGATGGAGGTAAAGATATTTTTGAAAGAAATCTCTTTCTCTACTCATCTGCAGTTATCTTATCAAAAACAGTAAAACAGAAATAATGTGATTATTATTGTGAATGTGAATATTATTAGAATTTAAAAGAACTGCTTTCTATTATAATATAGTTTTAAATGTGATTCCCTTATGTAATGGCATATCATAATTTTCTCCAGTTTTCAGTCACGTGTACCTTCAGAAATCATTCTTATTATGCTGATTTGCTGCTCAATAAAAATGTATTATTATTACCAGAGTTGAAAACGGTTGTACTGCTTCATATTTTTGTAGAAACTGTATATATCTTTTAAGGATTCTTTGATGAATAGAAAGTTCAAAAGAACAGTGGGTTACACTATATTTAAGGTAACATGTATTTATTGAGTATTAACTATATGTACTTACTAATAGCTTAGTATATGATTAGCATTTGTTTGAGGGTGAGTTGTATGAAATGATGCCTAATTTAATGTTATTACTATGGTTAATATGTAACATATGTAACAAGGACAATTACAAATGTCTTTACTGTCACTTTGAATCAATTTAATGCAAGCATATTATTTTCTAGTTTGTATTCATTTGTATTCTTGTAACTTTGTTTTGTATTTGAGGGAAAAGATGGCTTGATATGCTGAAACAACTGATGGCTGAGCAAAACCACAGCAGTAAATAACTAATAACGAAAATAGTTTGAGATGAAGGGAGAGAGGTCAGAGTTCAGTTATGAGGTCTGAAATGCAGTCTCTGGTTTCGCTCAATTCCAAGTTCTGCCGTCCCTTCCATTTCATATGCTGCCACATTCACTCAAATCTCAAATCAACCCTTTTTACTATCTGCATTATAGCTTTTGAGTGACACACTGGGAAAGGTTACATTACTAGTAAGTGCAGTAGTGGCCAAAAGTGATGTCTGGCCTAGGAATGTTCACCATTTAACCATCATCAACTATTTTATTTGTAATAAAGCTATGAAACATGTCAAATTGTGTGGACATCATTCTTGCCCATGCAGGCTGTTAAACAAAGAAATGATGAACGCATGCAAGAACAAGAACCAACAACATATTAATAACTGATTATTTTGTAGTCAATGCATGCTTTTTGCTGTGAGCTTTTTGGTTTTCTATGTATGTTCTTTGCATAGTAAAATAACACCTGTGGCTGTACTTCTAAATAATTTCATCAGATACATTAGTATATTGTTTTGTAATATTGCAATAATATTTAACACACACACACACAACCCCCCCCCCCCCCCCCCCCCCCCACACACACACACACACACACACACTTATGGTCATAAAAAACAAATATTCAAATCATTATCATTTTTGGCCACTACTATATTTATAGTGATTTATCAGACAAATTGTGTAAACAAATTTCATTTTTTTAAAAGTTTTGTGTGCATCTCATTTGCTATAATTAAATTGTGTAAGCCTATAGAATATGCATGGGCATGATCTCACCCATCAGCTCTTCAGTTGGTATCATATCTATTGAAATCTTTTAGTCATCTAGCCCTTCACAGAAATTCCCCTAAAACATCCTGTGATTAAGCTCTTTGAACTTCAAGGGGACAATGGCAGCTCATGGAACACCCCTATTGCAGAGTTTGGACCTCCAACCTTCTTGTTATCAACCTCAGCTTTAACCGTTACACCACACCACCCTATAACTTACACAAAGTAGACACTGATGAGGCTCCAGTGAGAACAGAGCCATGCATGAGCGCATTTACAGATCACGCCTGGATCTCAATTCTCAGAACATGAATCAGTGTGTCAATGTCTTTAAAACAGAGATTATGAAAGTGTTTCATGCTTCAAACACCATTAAACAGCAGCATCATGTAATACATGGACCGTCATGTCAGTCCCACTGCAGTGCAGCGGTGCTTATAGGGTTCAGACGGGTCAGATGAAATTATTAACTCCACTGACCCACAGATAAACATCACATTGATCTGTGTGAGAGACTGGAGAGCAAGGACTGGCCTTGTGACTGTCTCTCCACCACAGCATATAATCTAACACACCTCATTTAGCTCACAGGAGGAGAGGGCAAACGCTCACAGAGACGGACAGATTTTTTGAGACACCGTGGTGTCTGGGTCTCAAGGGTTGAAGTATTGTCAGTGGGTTAGGGTCGGTTGCTCTGAACTCTCCTCCCAGCCGGCCACTGGGCCAGGGGGCACATTCATTACCCCAGCTGAAGTACAGTGCAGCGTGGGGTCGCTGACCCCTGTGCATGCTGGGGAAATACAACACCCATTTATCAAAGGGTCTGGAATGTGACTGAGAAATTAGAGAGGGACAGTGGGTGACGGGGCAAAGCCAAATATCGCCTAAATACCAGGCATTTAACAGCAGAGCAAGCAATTTTGCATGAGAGAATGAGATCTGATGGATAACAGGGTGCGCTCTTGTTCTCTCATGATGATATCGAGCAGCGGGGTCAGAGGTCACAAAGTGCTCTTCAGTGTTTGAGCTAGCTCAGTTTCAGCGTATTAGACACATACACTCTAAAGCAGCATTTAACAGACAAATCAGAAAACTCAGAAAATCCCATATCGTTTATATGCATTTATATTCATTAAGTAAAATACATTTATTTAAATTAATGATAAATAAATTATATATATCAGGTTAAATATGATTATAATTTACATTTTCAAAATGTATAATATTACAATTACACTAAAATATATATATTAATGTTGTAATATCTGTTTTATGTTCAAAAGCTTACCCCCAGGGTACACAAACCTCTGGTTGTAAATCACTCCAAAATGTGTGTGGGTATATCAAAGTGTGAATATAATGGCTTTTAATGAGCAGATCACTATCTGTGCTGCTCTGCAAAGCTCTGTGTGCCATTAACACGTCTCTTAGAGATCATCTCAGAGACCCATGACTTCCTGATATGGCTCTTACTCTAATGCTGCCTGTAGCGCTGGAAATAAAGGCCTGACCAGTGGCTAATAACTCATTACAGACCCACTGAGCTAGTGGTTAGATAAATGGAGAGGGGAAAACAAACATGTCATTCAGCTTTGTGCCAAAGCATGCATACACACATAAACACACTCTTTGCTCTCCAATTTAGTACAGTTATGCCTCCGTTTGACTTTGAGAGGTGCCTGAGCTTCAGTCTAAAAATACAAGAGGCCAAATAAACATGTTTCATACCGTTTTCACGCCCTGTTTAGACATGAGATCAGGCTGTGAAGAACAGCGATAACGCAGACGCGACTGCTGGTTGTGTTGTTAATGAGAGTTATGTGTGATGTGCCAATACTGTGCATTCACCGGTCAGCAGGAGGCGCCACTGCTGCCTTGAGAGTCGCTCCTTACCAGCGGCTCTGTAGGAAGTAGGTGATGCTCTTGATGAGCTCCAGATCCTGCGGATGAAGGGTTCAGCGTTCTAGGTCCTATCTATCAAAAGAGCAGCGAGACAGAGATAAATGACTGCACTGATCTGGAGGAACCAGGACACTATAATGGGCTAGGGTAGGGAACTTGGATAGGGAACTTTGCTTTCTTTAATCACACACACACACATGAATAATTCTTCATATTCATGCATCTCATTCCAAACCTTGTTATTATACAGTATATATATTAAAATTGATGATGATGGCAAAGCTATTATTAGTCATTACTCCAGTCTTAAGTGTCACAGTATCCTTCAGAAATCATTCTAATATGCTGATTTATTGCTCGAGAAAGCTTTTTTCGTTTATCATCAATGTTGAAAACAACTGTACTGCTTAATATTTTTGTGTCAATTTTGATGCACATTTTTATGAATTATTTAATTAATAAAGAGTTCAAAAGATCATCATTCATTTAATTAAATATATATAAATTTGATGAAAATTCTTACTGACCCCAAATTTTTGAATGGCAGCATACAAATTTACAGACTGCGAGAAAACTGCGAGAAAACTGCGAGAACACATCAAGGCTTTATGGAGAATGAAGATCTGTTTAAGCAGTGAAGAATGCCCTGCTGATGGGCTTCTAATTCCCATTTCATTAAGAGAGGGAGTTTTCTCACAGCCTGGGCCTCGATTAGAGGGGTAACAGGCCGTAAACAAAGGAAGAATGAAAGCCAGAGAGAAGTGGATGGGAAATTAAGAGAAATCAGCTGGAAAGAAGAGTATTCAGAAAGAGGAGAAGGATGTCACTGGTGGTTAATTGTCAAGTATCTACATTCATCAATATAAAAACAGCACCATCATGCAGCACTCTCTGAGAGACTTCACTGCAAACAAAAGCAAACAGATCAACAGCAGCCATGTGCAACCGGCAGCTGTTAGATCCATCTTATGATCAGTCGTGCAATCAGTAGTCAGCTCTCTCTCTGTCTCTCTCACTATCCCAAACTCCATGCTGCACCTACCTCCGCTGAAGCCCCCTGCAGACAGTCAAACATTTTACAGAACACCTGGAAGGGGAGGGGAGGGGAAGGGAGGAGATGAGATGAGACGTCCGCTCAGACAAACAACACATCAACCTTAATATGACAGCGCTCTGTGCTTCAGAAAGCACAGCAACACAGAACAACAGACTTCATCACAGGCTTAAGATTATGTAGTTTGGAGGTGTGGATCTCACTCATACAAAAATGAATGTATGCTATAAAGTCTATGCTATAATGTGCTTACATTTTATGTACGATATAGTCTGGCCTCAAGTGCATAGTACCTTTATACAGTTAATAAATCATACAAATAATGCCTTGTGTTCAAAATGTGGAAAAAAAACTGATCTTGTGTAAATGTGTCACCCTTTTTTTTAAATTGACCACATAACTTGATCTTCCAGCAAAATCTCTGACTTCTATCTGGTGGTGTATGCCGGACTCAGTCATTTAGTCTACCCCTCCACGATCGACCTCAAGCTTGCTTCATGATCTGCCTCCGTTTTTGAGAGCAGCATCTACATCTCATTTACATTTATGCATTTGGCAGACGCTTTTATCCAAAGCGACTTACAGGAGCACAAAGCATTCATCAAAGAGGCAACAATCGTTGTAGTACACAATGCCAGGTTTAGATTACTAGAACTAGATTAGATGCAGAATTTGTGTGTGTATAAGTGGATTTTTATTTGCATTTTGATCCTTTTAATCAACTGCCAAAATCCTTGCACAGGATTGTGGGTCATCATCATCTGCAGGAAGTTACACAAACATCAGATTTGGACATGCCAGCCACTAGAAAAGGTCTATATTGTGTACTCTAGTGCAAAGGAAATGCTGCATCCGGAGATGAAGTTTAAGAAATTGTGATTATGCAAGGCAAGTTCTACTAAACCTTGAGCATAACGCTAATCCTACTAAACTAGGAGAACGTATGCGTGGCTAGGGATGGGTACCGAAACCCAGTATTACTCGCGTGCGCGTCTAAACCATCAAATACAGACAACAAATAGCCTATGTCAAACTGACCACATGGAGAGTATCCACTTAAACACAGATTATGTCGTAAATGGGCGTTAATAGTTGGGAGAAAATATTGTGTATATTAATAGATCTGCATTTGGTCTTAAAGGGGCAGCGTCTAATAAACCCTGACGATTGTGTCATTAATGTGAATCAAACAACAAAAGGCGAACAGAAAGATACACATAGCTTTAAAAAGCATGAATATTAATTTGTACAGTGAAAAGTGTTATCTTATTTTTGATTCCTTTATAAGATGTCTTTTGAAGGCCATTACCTGAACAGTTAGGTTAGACTTTTCTGAGATTAAAGCACTGTATTTCATTTGTATCTTTTATTGTATATTTATTGTATTTATTTGACCATTTGTTTGTACTTCTGTTCTTGTTTTATCATATGCATATAAAACAAAAATAGATGTTTTATATTAGTTTTGTTCAAACATGGCTTGGTTTACTTTGCTATAGATATTTTACATTTTCAGATTATAAAGCAATGTTAATTATGTTCTTAATTTTTCTGTTTATTATAAAAAAAATATAACAAAAAGAACTAATAAGAATACCATTAAAGTACCGGATTGATAAGCAGTATCGGTAAGATACCGTTAAAACCTTAACGATACCCATGCCTATGTGTGGCATGTGACGCTGTAAACCTTAGAAGGCTTTTTGACTCAAATCATCTGCTTTGGAGTAATAATGAGGATGCTCTGGTAAAACGGCATTCATATGCAAATATATTCGGCGCGTGTCCAAATACGCGTGCAGGCGTGCGCTCGGAGGCTTCCCTGACGCCATGGCTCATTCCTGACCTGTTGGATCCTGTTCTGGCTCACTGGAGACACGCTTCCCTCAATCTAATAATTACTATGTGTTTTTCAAAGACAAAACACCACAAATTCCAAAAAAAGTTCTTCTTCTCTGCTCTGGTGTTAATGTACACGTGTGCATGAAACATACACCCCCTAGCAATAGTCATAGATGTAAATATGCTGCTCAGGGCGGTTCCTGTGCTTTTCATGTTTTCATGCCTGCACTCATCTATGATTGGGGTCGCCGTGGAAACAGGGCAATGGTTCAATGTGGCTCCTGCCCGCACAGGTAAAACACGCGATGTGGCTTTGATGAATCAACCTGTTGTTTACACAGCTGCACATTCTTTCTCTCACGCTCTCGTTTGACTCGATAACTCAAGACAATGTAATCGCACAGATGATCATGTTCATTTTAAAAGTTTGTCAAATTACAACATTGTGACTACGGACACATTGAAATCTCAGCTGCCAAAAATGTTGTCTAAATATGTCGTAGTTTTTTCACCGAAATAGAGAAAACAGGCTTACACACTGACAATGGAAGATGTAAATGGCAATGCTATGCCAAAACTAAGGCCATGTTTACACCTGGTATTAAGATGTATTTTGGTCACTCTGATCACAAGTACACAAAGGAGACGCATTCCTGTTTACACCTGGTGGATTTTTTCGAGGGCAGGTTCTATGGGCAGCTAAATGAATGGGTTATTTTTGGTCTTTTGAGCTAATGGATCAAACAAGCTCACGCAATTTATATATGAAACTGTTTGTTTACCCATTAGGTCTGTAGGTGGAGAGCAGGTGGCATTTTGTGGCGGAGACATGAGCGTCTCCACGAAAGCAGTCCGGTAAAAAGCGTTTTCGACTATCTATGGAAGTGGTCGAAAATGGACAAGCTCAAAATGTTTTAGACCCTGTTTAGCGTCATCCACCTGTGATCAGATCAACCAAAATATATCAATATCAGGTTTAAACAAGGCCTAACTTAAAAAATAATGTAAAATAATATAAAAATATATAAAATACATAGGTGTCATTGTTAAAGTGTAATTATATATTAAAGTACTGAGTGATATTAATTAACAATATACTTACTATAAGGTTAGGGTAGTATTAGGGTTTGATTGAAGGTTAGTTGCATGTAATAATGCATAATTTATTGTTATTACTATGATAAGTACATATAACATGTAACGAGGATACTGTATAATTAAGTTTTACCAATACATATATTGAATAATGTAATAATCAATGAATAAAATGTATAATAATTCAAATTAAATTAAAAAATAAAATAATACAATTACATTTACTTATTCCAAACAATGGCTATTAAGTTAAAATATTACTGTAAAATATGATAAAATATGTTTTAAAAGTTTTAAATTCTACAAAAAATCTGTGCTGAAGAAAGACTAACACACAACAACTGCCATTTTGAGCTTTATCCTGCAGGGTAAAGAGCATAAAAGCCCAGATGATGGCCACTATAAGAAAGGACTGGTGTTCTGCACTTACTGCATCCACAACATTTTACAGCTCTTCCCCCCACACTGCCAGAGGCCTACGAGCTCAAGAGTGCAACATGTCCAACATCAAACGCACACATATGCGCACAAACACCACGCTGAGCCTGTACAGCGGATGATGTCATCAGCCTGAACATTATTTCGAATGAATCACATCAATACTGTAACTATTCAATCTGCAAAATTCCTGCACATACAACCCATACTGACACTGGCTTAAGGGTCAGACTGTGTTTCTATGGTTACCAGCCCCAAAGGAGAGAGTAGCAGTAAAGGGAGTGGAGACGGACTGGACTTGTTCCCCAGTTCTTCTGATAAGAGACTCAGAGCAGAGTGCTCAACATTCTCCTACCACCATCCATCAGCTCAGGTCACACAACGCTGATCCTGCATGTGTCCTCACCTCTGACCCCGCTCATCCCTCACGCTAACAAAACATTTATCTGTGCCACACACGGCTCTCCTGAAACACATTCACCCTGATGCTATACCAAAGCTTTTCATTTTCAGAGGATAATGCTTTAAAGTACTTTATCAGGCTGCTGAGCTGATGGTGATGGAAGGGGCCCCTGAGAGGAGCACTGTTCTTTGTGGGGAATAAATGGCTGATCATGCTGCCAAAAACAGGTAGGTAAGCATGTCTACTTAGCAGCATGCTATACATTTCAGCCCACTTCAATTAACATCCACAGGAAGAAAGGGAGGGAAAAAGGGACTGAGAAGATGGATGAAGAGGATAAGGGATAGCAGACATAGATAAACATCACTAATGATTCATAAGAGGGCAAACTGAGAGATAGGGCTCATTTGCTACATATCAACATTTAAAATAGCCATTTTCTATTTGAATAGATCTATTTTTAAATGAAATGTACCAATTCACTCATTTGATTAAATGTAGCAAATATTCACAGAAGACCCAGCATTTCATTAAATGTTTTAGGCAACAACAACAAAAATTACATTTACTTAAGCCTTAAATACTATTTTGATTAAACCTGATCTTTAGTATTTTACATCTAGCATTACACATTTTAAATTTAATATGCCAACACTCTTTGTTTGGTCCATGTGACTGATTAAAAAACATTTGAATTTCATTTCAACACAAATACAAAAATATTTTAATAAATCAAATATGATTTTTTTTAACACCCAGCCATGTGTGATAAAAAGCAGCGGCCTCCACAGTTAATGGGATTACTGCTAGATAATGAAATTCTAATGTCTTATCAATAACACAGAGGTCAAATCGGTCTGCTCTAGCCTGACTGTGGCACTTCTTGTCAGCCTGTGGCTGTGGAGCAGTGAGTTCTGAGTGGATCTGGGGAATAGAGAATAGTGCCATGAGCCAGTGTCCGTCTGTGTGTTGTTAGATGTGTTGCCACACAAATACACATACACACACACACACACACACACACACACCGATTGAGAGAAATAGACAGACAGGGGGGGGGGGGGGGGAGCGAGAGAGAGAGAGAGAGAGAGAGAGAGAGAGAGAGAGAGAGAGAGAGAGAGAGAGAGAGAGAGAGAGAGAGAGGAATCTCTTCTCCAGAACATGAAGACTGACAGCTCAGACACTGTCCAGCTATTTGTTCAACTAACTCACAGACAAGCTCTCCCAGCGGGCAAAAGCAGCTCGAATAACAATATTCGAATATAAGGATCCACACAAACTCACGAAAACATATGTAGACAAGGAATGACATACACATTTGTACATTTCTAATGCACAGAGCCTACACATTACCTCAATTATGGGTACACTCACTGATGGGTTTGATTACTATTAAAATTAAAGCTGGAGTCCGTAACTTAATAAACTGTAATAAACAGGACTGCATACGTCTTGCGGAAGAACGTTGCAGCCGGAGCTACTTCTCTCTGTTTATGTCTATGGAGAGTCACACAGAGACGGTGCTCCTCTGCAGCGGTTCCTACAGTATGGCCTGAAATGGTCCCAAAAAAGAATCGGTTTCCAAACACAAGAGCTTTAAGCAGCATAATAAGATTATAATCTTATTATGCTTAATTATTGATATAATAAGAAACATGTTTGAGAAAATATATATAAATAAATATATTTAAAAAAATGTAATGCATATTTCCATAATTTTTCTTGCCAAAAGTACTATTTAATTGTGTGTACTGAGAATACATGAAGAGCAGGAAATGAGATTAGCCTTGGCAAGACAATATAATCTGTAATTTTATTCTAAAATCATAGATTGTTTCCAGCACTGTGCAACAACACAAGCAGACATCGACACGTTTGTCTGTGATGCGTGCATGCAAACACACACACACACACACACACACACACACACACACACACACAAACACATCAGCTGGAATAAGCGTCACTGTCCATGCTTGGAACAGTGAAAAAACGAGGAGAGAAGGAACAGTGTTTCCTCTGAGAGAAGACAAGCTTTTTATACCCTTTCGGAAGTGGAGTAGGCTAATTAGAAAAGCAGGCCTACTTAAATCATATTAATAACAGCCATGCTACCTCACCCAGAGAACCAGCAAGAATGTGTGAGATCCACATCCTAACCCTTCAGACACCCCAACTCAGTATGATATACAGAGTCTCCTACTAATGCTTTAATCGAGGATGATCAGGAGATATTTGAGATTAACAGTGTTTGCTAAGACAAGCATCACCATTATTCATGCTCATGCTAACCCTCACCATTTAGCTTTTTAGGGACCCTACCGTTGGGGTACCTAACACAGTAACGGCTCATTTCCACCGAGCAGTATAGTTCAGCACGATTCAGGATGCTAAACCCCATCAGGCTTGCATTTCCACTGCCAACAGCACCCTTAGGCCTGATGTAGTGATCAACGTCATTCTCACGCAAAGAAAGCAACACAGTAAACAACAGTGGATGACATACAGCAGATCTTGTTCTTGCTTGTCGATGCTGTCACAGACTAGCTTTGGAAAAGGAAATACTAGTAGACTAACTTTGAGCCAGGAAAAATATGTATGCTCACACAAGTGACAAATCTGTCAACCAATCACCGCTCTGTAGTAAGTCTAGCTCTACCCTTTAGTACCAGACTACTGTGCTAGGTACCCATATGGAAAGGGTGCCAAAAAAGTGGTTCTGAACGTTTTGAAATTCACAACTCCTGACAATGGAAACAGCAAAACATTGCATACCATAACCAGTGATGCCAGTAACTTTACTCTAATCTGACTACTATCTAACGCGTTACTATTTCCAAACCGGTAATCAGATTAAAGTAATTTATCCAAGTTACCGTGAGTTACTATTTTAGTCATTTTCCTTATTAAA
Source organism: Pseudorasbora parva (assembly GCF_024679245.1). NCBI lineage: Eukaryota > Metazoa > Chordata > Actinopteri > Cypriniformes > Gobionidae > Pseudorasbora > Pseudorasbora parva. The sequence goes on along the minus strand of NC_090187.1, from coordinate 36,955,084 downwards.
AAATTTTAAATATATTTTTGCTTTCTTCTTGCGTCTCGGGGAGAGTTTTTTTTCCCAGGAAATATTTTTTAATTTCGATTTAAAATGCCAGGAGATACATTGTTGATATTACTGTTAAAAATGCACTTCCAATAAAGTAAGTGTTGGCAAAAACGGTCGTTTCTATGTTGAGGTGGCAGGGGTGTTGTCGGCATGAATGTAGCTAATAATGTAAGTTACTTTTAAAATCAAGTAATCTGTAAATTAACTAAGTTCATTTTTAAAGGAGTAATCAGTAATCAGATTACTTTTTTACTAGTACTAACTGTACTAAACCGTACCACTCTGTGAAAACGAGCCATAAAGGGTGGAGCTAGACTCACTGCAGAATGTTGATTGTTTGACAGATAATTGTCACTTGCGTGTGTTTGCATGTTTTTCCTTGCAGCCTTTGCTCAAACAAAGGGTGTCTTCTTCTTGTGACAACAGCCACATGCAGAGAAGCAAGAACAAGATATCCTGTATGTTCTTAATTTTGTTTACTGAGACGCTTTCTTCTTTCTTGCTTATCAAGCAAGTGTACTGTTGGCAGTGGAAACACAAGCTGGATCAGGGTTTACTATCCAGAATATGTACCATACCTGTACTGTACCGGTGGGTGGAAACAAGCCATTAAATTTTGAAGCCCAAAAAAGGAGCATCCACTCATTATAAATGTAATTCACACGGCTCCAGGGGGTTAATACAAAAACATGTAAACAAATATGTAAATCGGATTGCAACATTTATGGTTCATATAAACCAAACTTTCAGAATTCTGATGAAAGCATAAGTATTGTATGTACAAAAAAAGATGTCATACATGTTTGGAATGGCATGAATGTGAGTAAATGATGACAGATTGTTTTGGGGTGAACTATCCCTTTAACTAAATGAAGCAGTGTGTATTTTTGGAATGATGACTTCACTTATGGAATTGTGGTAAGACTGATTTAGACTCTTAAAACAATTGCCAATCATCTCTAATCCAACTGATGGAGAGCAGAGTGTACAGAGAGGGGGGAGAGAGAGAGAGAGAGAGAGAGCGAGAGAGAGAGAGAGAGAGAGAGAGAGAGAGAGAGAGAGAGAGAGAGAGAGAGAGAGAGAGAGAGAGAGAGAGAGAGAGCATCAGACCACAAACTGAGAAAAACATAACAAGGTAGGTACACAACCACAGTCTGGCTATAGAGAAAGGCAGATACAAACAGAGCTGGCTGCCCATAGAGAACAGGTTATGCCTGTACTGTAGCCAAGGAGTATATGAATGTTCTATTTTTCTACATTTGTTCATCATACAATCTGTTCTGCTTTGTTCATTTTTATTTTTCCTGCTCATATAAATGCTTTGGCAATACAATGTACAATTTGTCATGCCAATAAAGCTTATTCGAACTGAACTGAATTGAGTTGAACAGAGCGTGTGAGAGCAATGGAGGGGGCTTGGTTACTCCAGAGGGTGTGAGACCAACGGCAATTTGAAGGTCACCTCCAGTCAGCTTAAAGAGAGACCAACCCTCCATCCATCACTTCAAATGGCTGTGGACACTTCACTGATGGACGAGAGAGAGAGAGAGAGAGAGAGAGAGAGAGAGAGAGAGAGAGAGAGAGAGAGAGAGAGAGAGAGAGAGAGGGATGCACTCAAACAGAGGGATTAAAATCCTTCCCATGATCCCAAACACAAACCTCAACAAGCAGTTCATTTTCTTCAAACCTGGTATTATGCCACCAGCTGCTTGTATCCTTGTTTCAATCAGTTCTTGGACACAAAACAAATAGTCGGACACGGCTTCCATCGCATTCTAGCAGCGGCTTATTGCGTGCAAATCCTTTTCTCAACCCACCAAACACTTTCTCAATGTAATACCTGCAACATGTCAAATCCGTGGTTACACAACTTCCGAGTCAGCAACTATGGAAACCAAACTGAGACCCGAGGGACACGATTTCATTAGGATTCCACTCACCTACGAAAGTACCCCATCTAGACTCCTATCGGCCAATCATGTCACGCTTCGAGGCTGAACTCCACACTCCCCGACAGCAAATAAAAGCATCAATTACACACAATGACGTATTGCTTAATCTAGGCATTGTAGGACAGAATTATTTCTGTGTATTTTCATTTGTCCACACTTCTCTGCTTCTATTAGACATAAGTAGACTTGCAGATGTAGGTAAACACACAGAGCATACACTAACACCTACTGTCCACTGCCAAAAGCCCTTTAGTGCTGGTTGCCACTGAAATTCTTACATTCATTGATCTTGTTCATCCATTTTTATGTCTTGCAAACTTAAACATTTGGTTAAACAGTGTTTTTGCAAATTATGATTTGTCAAAATCTGATGTGCCATCAAGATAATGTCATTGGCTAGCATAAATTAAAGTACATTGAATTTGCAAAAATCCCTTTCGAAAATCTTAAGCAGGAATGTTTTTTTTTTTGGATGTTGGAAAATAAGTCAAACAGGTTTGGACTTGAGGGTGATTAAATGATGAAAACACTCTTAAAGACTTAGTTAAGTAGATGTTCAGGCTATTCGACAAATAGAATATGTAGTTTTGAACATCCCTAAAACATGCACAAGCCTATTTATACAAGCATACCTGCTGCAGATGGACATACACAATGGGGGCTTTCACACTGGAGGAACCTTTAGTTCCTAGAACCAATATAGCGTACCAGCTTTTTAGCATGTTCAAACCGCAGGAACTGGGAACAATTTTAGGAACGCCTTTTGGGGGAACTAATTTAGTTCCTACTTCAGAGTAGGGTCTAACCAAACACAATAGGAACGACCATTGACGTAAGTGTATGCTGATTGACTGAATATGTACGAACCACCAGCATTCGCTATTTTTGAAAAAGCAGTGTACACACGCAAATTATAGCATATTTACTCAAAGAAATGAAAGCTTTAGCATAAGTTCTGCTGGGAAGACTCAATTACTACGTCACTTAATGCCTTCACTCTAATCCAATGATATTCTCATGCTCACGGTATAAAGGCTCTGTACTTACACATGTTTGAGTTCGCAGATACTGAAGCGACGATTACCCCCATCCTCCCCACCACCACCAGGATGGCCCTGTCCATACCCTGTCGGGGGGTCGGCTGCGCCCCTGCCCTCGTCTTCAGACAGGAATTGCAGATCCGAGACCCTCGGATTATGCTCTTCGGACGGGGCCTACGCCAAATGACTCTGTACACTATCAGCTTGCTGAGCTGTTAATAAATGCACTATTGTCAATATATTTCTCCCGAGTCTTTCTGGTCGAACTATCTCTATGAACATGGAAAACAGTGAAAGATGGATCTCACAACCTTTACGTTAAAGAGAAAATCCTTCGCAACTTTGAGGGGACCAAGCGAAACATTACATTTCGACATTGGATATCAACCACATGGCAAACGCTAACACTTTTGCATATACTGTTTACGTTCATTGTTTAAATACGTCTAATATAACACATTAGACAGGACTGTTGGGAGCGCTGTGTGTTCAGGAGCTGGTGTTCTCAGCGCTGTCAAATGAAAAGTCACAAAAACAAACATGGCTTGCATCACATTAGAGTTCCTACAGGTGGTGCGAATACAGCCAGGAAAACATCTAGTTCTCTAGTAACCACCCTGGTGGATTCCTATAACTAAGTTCCTATAACTACTTGGTGTCATAGCCCCTAATGTTGCTGCTAATGAAAGATGTCTGTAAGTTCGTCAGAATTTCCTTTCCTGTGCTCCCTCAACAGGCATCATGTTCCTGGTTCATCTCACACATACATAAACACGCTCCCATTCATACTGTCCATCCGACTACCTACCCTATACTGACACAAACTAGAGAAGAACACAAACTAGAGCCTTGATAACACACAGCAGGATTTACAACACAAGCATAACCTCAGGAATTCACCGCCTACGGCAACATTTTCTTTGATAGTCTGCTTGTCCTGACCTGTTGGCTCGCTGCGAGTGTCAGTCCTCACTGATCAGCACACGCTCACTGTGTATCAAGACATTTTTAGTCAGTGCTGTTCTAGTTTTACAGTGCTTAAGGCCTATAACACACAAACACAAATGCTTCTACTGTATCTACAATATAAACATGATTTTATGCAGAGCGTAAAAGGCCTTTTTTAAATGTAATGGCAGAGAAATATTAGAGATGCACGCTCAGTATTGGTTATCGATATCAGCCAGTGTTGTATCTGTTGCTGCATGCTGATTTCATCTGAATTAACAATAAGATTACTTTTGTGAAGATATAACGCTCATTCAAAGTTAATATTTAAAAACACTAATTTAATAGTACTCTTAAATGTAATCTTTAGCATTGGACAGCATAATATCTGCCATTTATCTCTAGTGTGTTTCAGGTAACCTTGATGTTAACAAAAAGATTTGTAGTTAGAGAGAATAAACAATGTAAACAGATCATAAAAAAATGTGCACAAATAATTTAAATATGTAAATCAATGAAGCTGTGAACGTTTATTTGAACTACGAATGTGCAAGTGTTTTTGCTCTGATGTGAGAAGCATGCCATATACCCCAGAGCAGACCACTCATCCACTGAAAAACAACTTGATTTTGTTGGTGTGATGGACAGATGAGAACACTCAAGTGGACAAGAGAAAACAAGGGTAAGAGGTCGGTTTGACCACTACACATTTATACAGTGCAGTGCAACAATAAGTTAAAACTAAATGAATAATAATAATTTATCTTAACTGAGATAAATCTCAAGAAATAAAATTAAAAAAGAAGTAAAACTTAAACCAAAATGTTAAATTATAACACACCAACTAACTGAAATAAAATAAGCTGAAGTACAAAAATGACTGAAACTGAAAAATATTAAAGCCGAGTAGAAATATTTTAACAAAACAAAAACAAATAAAAATGACACAATAAAACTCAAAAACTCAAATATGGATTAATTCACCCCAAAATGAATTTTTTCCCATGATTTAATCACCCTAAATTCATCCTAAGTGTATATGACATTCTTTTTTCAGATGAATAAAATCAGAGTTATATAAAAAAATCCTGGCTCTTCTAAACTTTATAATAGCAGTGACTGTTGGGTCAAGTCCATAAAATTGCATCTGTCCATAATAAAACTGTTAATAAAGGCCTTCTGAAGCGAAGCTATGCATTTGTGTAAGAAAAATATCCATATTTAAAACTTTATTAAGTAAATTAGCTTCTTACGAATCGGAAGAGCTTGGAGGAGCCAGGACATTTTTAATATAACTGTTATTGTATTCATCTGAAAGAAGAATGTCATATATTACTAGGATGGCTTGAGGTTGAGTACATCATGGGAAAATTTAAATTTTTGGGTGAACTAAAAATAAAATAAAATTATCACGCTTTAGTTTAGAGTCCGAGTCTCACTATTAACTATACTAACTATGACTTTTGCCTCAATAAACTCCTAATTACTGCTTGATAATAGTAAGGTAGTTGCTACGTTTAAGGATTTGGTAGGATTAAGGGGTGTAAAATCATGCAGAATAAGGAATTAATATGAGCTTTATAAGTAATAAACAACCAATATCCTAGTAACATATGCTAATAAGCAAATAGTTAATAGCAAAAATTGGACCCTAAACTAAAGTGTTACCAAAAAGCCTCATTCAAAATACTAATGCATACTAAAATAGTATATAAATAATACTATACTGATATAGCTATAGCTATAGCTATAGCCCCAAAATGTATTTAGACAAAAATGTCGGAATGTCACTGCATTACATATGATGCCATCAAATGATGCTAAATCATCTTTAAAATAAATGGTATATGGTTTCATATTTTGATAGATAATGCAAAAACATTCATTTCAATGTAAGTGTGGAATTTGAGTCTAAAAATACTTTTTGTTCTTAGTGAGCACTGAGCACACACATAGAGATCAGGTATACTTCACCATTTAATCTCAAATCTATATGCAGACATGCTCCACTGACAGCAAAGTGCAGGAGAGCCCCCCTTTCTTTCCAAGTCCACTCAAGGAGAAATAATGTCTGGCTGGTGCGACCACCATAGATGAAACCCAATCAAAGCTCTTTCACATGCAGCTATCTCTGTCTCATTGCTGTCAAGACAGTATGGAAGAAAGAACTGTTCAAACTATATCTGGCCACATGGAAACGTCACTGTTCAAACTGTTTATTCCATTTGATGCATCTGTATGTATTAATGCGGACAATTTTTTCCTTTAGCTTTGAGGCTTGAGAGTGGGCAGAGCATGGAAAACATGTCATGGCACATGAGACAACTTCACACCAAAATGACCTACATTTAGATAATGGATTAAGAGGGTTAAGTGAGGGCAGTGTGAATTATCCATGCACAAACACAAGCACACAACTTCCCTGTGTGTAGGAAACTACTTCTGAAGTTTCTCCATTAGGCAAGCTCTAATGCATTGCTACTGGGGGCATCATAACAAAATCCCTTTAGTCTGAAAACGATGGGTATTCAAGACTCAAGAAGCTAAAGAATGGAGTCAGCCAACACTCAGAAAGAACAATTCATCATATCTTTGAAAATAAAAACAGCTCTGATTTATGAGCACAAACCACTGAAACATTTCATGCCAAGTGAATATGCATACTTGCAAACCAAAAATACTGACAAGACAAGTCTGATGACTAAAACAGGCATCATGCTTCACTTAGAGCAGTTAAATATCAGATATAATGAAGTTCTGAGTCACTATGTAATAAAGGAATATTTTGGGTTAAATGTGTTCAAGTTTTAAGCTTTATCGACAGCATCTTCCCATAATCCCCAGAAAAAATATGGCATTTAGAAAAACAAAAACTACATTTTGTTGTAACATACTTACAAGAGATATTTATAGGTCAAGTATTTCAGGTTTTTAATACTTAAAGGGGTAGTTTAAGCAAAAATGACAAATTTGTCATCATTTACTCACCCTCATGTTTTTCCAAACCTGTACAAGTTACTTTCTTCCATTGAGCACAAAAGAAGATATTTTAAAGAATCTTGGTAACCAGAGTTGACGGCACCCATTGAATTAGTAGGAAAAAAAGATATTCTTTCTTTTATGTTATTCTTTTAAAACAGCCCAATAACATTTATTCTAGAGCTCAAACATCATATTATAGATGTTCTATTGCATCTGCATTACTGAAAACAAGATTATAGATTGTGTGTACAAACTTTGGGATGAGTTAAAATCAAAACATGTTAATGTCGATAACAGGAAAACCCCTTTAATTATGGTTGTATTCTTATCAAGTATTCTCAGACGTTGAATTAGGCACTGCACATTAGGAGGCCTCTCTTTCACTCACTGCATTTGTTTATCTAGCTGTTCTGCAGTCAACATTGCCTACTCTTCTCCCTGTGTCCATTAGTGAGCATGTGATTAGCATTCCAGCAAAACTCCCATAACAAGCCCTCGTCTGAGCACACACACGCATGCATAACTGAACAACACATACACATAAACAGTATCTCAGATATACACACAAGTTCAGTCTGTTCAGCAGCCAGTCAGGACAAAGGAATGGTCCATTTCCTAACCCATAACACAGAGTTGAGTGAGCATTCCCAGTGCAGGACGGCTGAGAGATGGCAAAATGATGATGATGATGATGATGCCAAGAAAACTCACATCATCATGTCTTGTTCTTAAGACTGCTCCAGGCAGCTCACACAGCACCAATGATCCTCCTCTAGTCTGACCAGTCCAGTTCAAAAGTAAATCCAGGCCAAGAACCGTCAGCAATCATCCTGTGCCGATTACTTAAATGAAAATATAACCAGAACTGCTCCTTACCGTTCGGCCCGATGGTAGAAAAGTGGCTTTGGAGAAGTTACCACAGTTCTTCCATGAATTTAGGCTTTATCTCAATTGCTTTTGACCTTTCATGTAATGACTGACTTGATAACGGTGACATTAGATCTCTGTGTGGATCGTACCATCTGTTTAAGGACTACTTGTACTTGTATAAAAACCCCTCTTGATTAGTGTGTTTGGACAGTCAAATGTTTCATTTCAAAATGGAACTCTAAATCAAAACATAACGGCAAGTTTGGTGCCATTAAGGGTGGGTTAACACTTGGTTCATTTGGTCTGGACCAAAACAAAAACTAAATTGCATTCGCATTCATATCATTTTTTACACAAAACCTATAGTTACCGAACATAAAGGCAGAGGGGTATGTTCACAAGCTGATTGGTCAGCTTTAATGATGTATATATTCCGAGATGGAACTTACTGAACATCCAAAACAATCCCAATTGTGTGCTGGGCTAAATGCACTCATTGTATGTGCGTAGCTTATATGAAAATATTTTGACCAGCTGAGGATTCGTAAAGAGCTTATGGCAAATCACAATCGGTCCGTTTTAGGGTCGCATCTTTTGACATCATGTCCTGTTTTTGGTTCGTTTACATGTCATTGGTCCTTGTTGCTTTCATCTTTTTTTCTCTCTCTGTCTGCTTGTTTGGTGCGCACCAGGGTTCAGATGCAGCGTTCACACTTATTCAAATGAACAGCACAATAGAGCAATCAAACCAAACATGCTAAGTGTAAACACACTACGATTCAATCACATTGTTACCGTAAAAACCTCAAGTAGATTCACAGTAGATTCAAGTGCCGTTTTCCCACATCTATTCTGTTTTATTTGATCTCAGGGTAGACTAGTGTTTGCGTTTGTTCTGCACTGCTGTTTTCTGCTTTGTCCACATATGAGCAATGAATGACCTCTGAGCAGTAATCCAGCGGAGGAAGATTTCCCTGTGGGCTCCGTCCTAGATAATCGAACTTCTGCAAGACTGTCTAAGGTTTGTCTGACTCCCTCCTTGAAAACAAGAGATAAAATCCTGATAGGGAACCATATGATGGGAGGAAGTTCTGTGAGCCAACCACAAAGCTCAGATCCAAAGTGAAGCTCAGCTCATGATTGAAGTGGAAAAATGAGAACACATGATCAAGAATAATCATGCCAGGGTTGTATGAAAAGAGAAACCGCTGATCTGACCAAAACACATGCACACAAGGGTGTGCATATTATCAAAATCAAAAATCGGATAATTTTATAATAAAAATAATAATAATCATAAAATTAAAAATTAAAAATATAAGTATTTTACAGTGTACAGTATATAATAATTTAACCATTTTTAATGTATATAGGCCCATACAAAACAGTATACATGTATATAATATTACATATTAGATATTAGATATTAGATATATATATGTAGGCGATTTCCAAGATTCTTTTTTATTCTATCACAAAGCATTTTTTCAAAGATCAACTTGGGATCTCGGTACAATCAAGAGACACTCAAGAGAGATGACAGTTATGTAGCACACAGACAGCATTTCAGAGCTGCATAGCCGCATCCATCGCCTATAAATATTTACAACCCATTTATTTCATCACATACACACACATGACAGTGTAAAACGACCAGCTCAGCGAGCTGGAAGAGGAAACATGGAGGAGACCAGGACAATACCTCTTCCCAGCTGGTGCCACCACCAGATCCATCAGTGTGTCAACAGCAAACGGATGTATGTGTGTGTGTGACAGCCTTAGCACCTTCACTGACAAACACATCAGTCAGAAGTAAAGCACATCCTAACACACACCATCAATCTGCCATCAAAGAGACATTAGAACACACACCGGTCAGTTAGCAAACACAGTTCAAAGGCCGTATTCAGCTGGTAAGAGAGACTGCTGGCTAAACAGATGAGAAAAGGACTGGTCAGCTGCACAAAACCTCTGATCGAGACCTGTCCTTCTCACAAGATCAATGATAAAGGTAGTGAATGAGTAGCGAAACAGAGCTATTAAAGTACTGTATGTTTTAAATAGTACTTTTATGGACATTTTTATCTATTCATTCCCACCATGCTTTAATATATAGCAGCCTATATATATTGCCTATACACACACACACACACACACACACTTTTTTGCATGTGAGCTGTGCATATTGTGGGCTGCATTTATTTGATAAAGATACAGTAAAAACAGTAATACTGTGAAATATTATTACAATTTAAAATAACCGTTTTCTTCTAATGATATATATTTAAAATTTTAATTTATTCATATGATGGCAAAGCTGAATATTCAGCATCATTACTCCAGTCTTCAGTGTCACATGATCCTTCAGAAATCATTCTAATATGCTGATTTGCTACTAAAGAAACATTTTATTATTATTATCAATGTTGAAAGCAGTTGTGCTGCTTCATATTTTTGAGCAAACCGATACACAAAAGACACCATGATAACAAGGTAACATGATTTCCACAAAAACGTATTACTTTAAGACTGATAATAATAACAATAATTGAGTATAATTCAAAATACAAGAATTATATCTGAAGGATCATGTGACACTAAAGACTGGCATTAATGTTAATGAAAAACCTGGCTGCTGTGTATTTAGTGAAATCTAACTCATTAGTGAGTCAAGGTGAAGGTAATTAATTAGTGGTTCATTTGTTGGCTAATTATATTTAGTGTAAAGCCACAAGTTTAATCCATCATAAAAAGAGGCACCGGGAGGATATATGCTGTGAAAGAAGGAGGAATGCTCATTTAATTTCCACTCAACGCCTCTTTCCTTCCTGAGGACAATCCTTTAAGACATCCCACCGCGTGGGAACAACACTGCCTACAGAGCATCACACGTGAGCGTAGTGGGCTGCTGTATCTAACTCATTTCAGAGCAATATCTTCTGCAGTGCAATCATAAAGGTACAAATAATCTCAGAATAGATGGTGTCCTTATCCAGCATTACTGAAACCAAATGCTGAAGTGAGATGATCTTGTGTTATAAAGTTTTATGGTAGTAGAATAAGCCAAGAGGCACAGATATACAGCCATCTAAGGCAAACAATAACCAAAAACAGCTTTCATAACTGCTTTCATAACTAACTGTATAGTTATGGACTCAGGTAGTGCTTGCTTTGCAATCCATTGTTTAAGCATATCAAGAATGTCAAGTTAAAAATAGATTCCTGCATTTACTTTTCGAGCTCTTTTTAAATGCAAGAATGCAAGCTGTGTGTTTTCGGCCTCAATTATTCTTTCTGTCTATCTGTTTATCTCTGGACATCTACCAAGACCGTAGTTGAGGCAAGCCTCTTTTTTCTACACTCTGTCAAGGCTTTCAACAAATGCCCACAGTGCAATTACTGTAAACATCTTTCTTGGAGTAAATATTTTCCAGATTATCCTCTTTTAACATGTTGCTTGCTGCGATTAATGCTGGGATTTTCATATTATCCTTTATAGTACATGTTATCTCTGGCAAGATACTATCCAAGTAAGCTATAAGATGCTCTGAGCCTCTAAAAATACTAAAAAATAAAAAAATCAGTAGACCAAGTCGTGCCTTGGGACGCTGATATGTGACACACACGGGAAACTGTTCTATGTCACAACAGCTATCCTGAGCACTGGGGTGAAGCCTGTGGCATTAGGGGCTCTTCTGGACGATGAAATGATCCAGTGCCGAGGTGCCTGTGTATATTAGCAGCACAGTGGCTGTTGACATGACAGCAGTCTAGCCCAGACTTACTTTGGCTTCTGGGAGTTTCCAGACCCAAAGCTCCTGGACACAGTTTGGAAAAGAAAAGAACTTGGGGGGGGGGGGGGGTGGGGGGGGGGGGGGGGGGGGTAGAGAAAGAGCAAAAGTGAGAAAGAGAGGAAAAGAACCTTGCATTCCAGTGTGGTGGTCCAAAAGTCTGCAAAATAGCTTTCCAACCAAATTCAGGCCCCGAACCTACACGCAACATTACGCTAACATTTCACAAGCATTCAATAGATACCTTTTGGATTATGTTTTAGAGGAAAATGTCAAAGAAATTATGCACAATTATAAACAGCTGATAACTCAAAGGTTGTTTATCCACTCAAAATAGTATGAAAAGGAATACTGGAAAAACAGTGGGACTCTTGGAACAGCCATCTTACACCTGGTACAACCATCATACCAGTTCATACAAACAGATCCCACTGTCTCGCATATTGCTCGACTCTCTCTTTCCTCACAATCCCTCCATTTTGCTTCATATTTCTCCTACCCATTCTCGCTTAATGTTTCTCATCTCATCCTCCTTCTATGGATCTCATCTCATCCTCTATCTTTTACTCTCCATTTCTATCTAATCCATTCTTTTCCTCTTCATCTTTCACAAACTCACCCCCCTCTTTTTTTCTCATAAGCTGGGGAATGGTCTGTGAATGAGCAGTAAATTGCTTGCCCTCCCAGTTCAAAACTAAATCACATGGCAGTTGAACAGATTACCTGTCCAGCCAACAGGGCAAAGGGGCACAGGACAAGAACAGAAGCTTTTCCAGAAAGCTTTTCCTCGGACTCTGAACACTGTAGATTGGTTCATCTGTCCATCAACAGTCCCATATACTCACATTATTATTCATCTGTGTCTTCTTAATGCATATCAGTCTGACCAACCCAAGTTCAAAAAGATTTCATGCTTAAAATGTGACCAGCAGACAATACGTTTTCCAGACTTTCTGGTCTGATCCAAAGCAGATCTCCAGAAACACTAGGACTCCCATAGCCATGCAGCTAAATTCAGACACCAGGATAAATGCAGGTAGGGGGCCCATATGGCAAACCTTTCATGTCATGAGTAACAAGGGCTTTTTTTGTGTTCTGCAATCAGCCACATTGGTTACCTTCATTTGTTGCCAAGTGTAGTAATGATCCATGAGCCACAGGGAAGAACACGGGGCCTCCACCTGCTACGTAAATTAAAGACCTTGATAAACGCTGCCTCTACCTGAAACACATCATTTTCCTGCTTGAGTGGATAGCAAGATCTACAGGCCACATGTACTGATGCACATCTATGTAGTCAACATGCTACTTATCTACTTAGAGACTAATACAATCAGCTCAGTGCAATACAATCGCAGACCTAAGAGAGTGTCATTTAAAAAAATGGCCACTACACCAAACACCTCCATCTAAGATACTTCTTCAGGACTGAAGTATACCTTTGGACCCAAACCAGTCTCATATCAGCACACACATGAGCAACTCTAATAAAGATGCATTAAATTAAGTATAAAAGTTTGTATGAACCTTTGGGAGAAGAACTAGGCAGTGAGAATATGAATGTCCAGCAGGTATATCTATAAAAGCCGGCTGTGGTTCATTAATGATAACTGATGACTTTGCAGTGGTTGTCTGGAAGCGATCCGGAGATCATGCTGGGACTCTTATACAGCACTCTGAGTACAGGAAGTACAGCATTCCTATAGCACATAAACTGTGTAATAGCTACTCCCTCCTGAGACTAACACAATAACACATACACACAAGGACCTTATAAAGGAAGAAAAACTTCAGCAAATATAAAATGATTGTATGTGCACAATAAACAAATGGAGAATCTAAGAGTAAAATAGAGTAAAAAATAAAGCCAGTAACTGTGAGATAAAAATTTAAATACAATAAAGCCACGATGACAAATAGTTTTTTTTTAGCAATTGGGGCAATTAAAGTCGCAATTGTGAAATACAAATAGCAACAGCGAGATATTGAGTGGCATTGCAAATGATAAATTGAGTCACATTTTGAGATAAAAAGTTGCAATTAAAAAAAAATAGCATCGCAAGGGATATATTGAAAATTGAGAGATAAAAAGATATCTCACAACTATGGAAAAACTGAAAGCAACTACAAGGAATAAAGTCATGCTCCAAAATAAAGTCACATTTGGAGTTACAATTACGAGAAACAAAACACTGCACTGTAAAAAATTTGTGGTGGTTTTTGTTGGTTTAACTTAAAAAAGTAAGTAACCTGGTTGCCTTAAAATTTTGAGTTCATTGAAATTAAAATTTTGAGTTGATTCAATGAAGGAAATTAGTTTAATAAATAGAAACTCAAAATATTTTTGTATCTGAACCACATAAAAAATGTGATTAATCATGAAAATAGCACAATTTGGCATGTTTCACTGCGTCATCAGAAATAACACACACACAATTACCCAATATGCTTACAAAATCTTTTAATAATATTTTAATAAAGGCTGTTAAATCTAAAAAAAAAAATCATTGTATTAACTCAAAAATTTATTTTCAATGAACTCAAAATTTTAAGGCAACCAGGTAACTTTTTTTCTAAATATTTTTTTACAGTGTGCCAGATTTAATTTGACAACTAGAGCTGCATGATTCTAGAAAAATTAAAAGTCATATCAATTGTTTAAAATAGAGATCTCAATTCAGTAGACAACTAAATAAAAACAATTTATTTACTAGAGATTCTGACAAAATGTTAATTGCTGCAGTCTATTTAAAAAATAAATAAATTAATGATTCAATATCTCACTCATAAAGACCTAATTAGTTTTTCATTACTGGATGAATAAGCATTTTTGAACAAATTTCTTGAATAAATGATGATTCAATGACAAAAATATTTTTAACAGTTACTTGTCACCACCAACTGGTGTAACAATGTATTTTATACAATCTTTACTTGAAGTGTCAATTTACATTCAAATGGTGATTTGATGTGGTTTAAACACTACCATTGACATTATATATGAACTATACATTTTTATCCCAGTACTTTTTTGATAATTTGAAGCCGTTTCATACCTTAAATGACAACTGCTCTGAGTCAGCAGCACCACCAACACAGATTTGAATGTTCACTGTAATTGTACTAGTCAAAAGTTTAGTAGACACAGCCGAATCGTTGTGGGTGTTTGAATCAAGATTGCAATCTTTTAATGATTAAACGTGCAGCTCTACTCACAACCGAGGAATATAAAAATGCAATGAAGGTGAAATTGTAAGATATAGTTGCAGATGCTATTTCCTTTACTCTGAGGCAGAAACGGGCTTACATAGATATCAGATGGTTTATCATAAAGTTGGAAACATACATTATACATACATTGTTTTTCAAGTAAGGGGGGGTTGGAAATGTATGTAAGCTGCAGTGGGACTGTGATTAAGGAACCAATGATAATCTCCAAACAGTGCCACAAAGGCAGGATCCCAGCTGTCACCGGCCACTCAACAGAACCAAGATCTGCAAATTCCTACGAAAGATCGAAAGCCAATCTTCAAAATCAATTTTCTTTCACATCAAGCTTCTTTGTTGCCCACAAATGGCTTTTTTTTTACCGTAAAGCTGCAGTAATAATGTGCAGCGTCCCTTTGTTATCCTTCTGCAGCCATGGCTCACTGTCTTGTGTATTAAAAAGGCAACAAGCGGCTTAAAGGTCGCCCATCCAGTGGAAAAATGGTAGATGCAACATTAGTTTAGCACCATGCTGCTGCTGATGCAACTTAAATCCAACGCACTGCATTGATGAAGGAGAGCGACAACGGTCTGCAGAAAGGTCACATTATAGCAGCTGAGTGAAATGGAGTCACCCACTTCAAAACTGTCTCTCATTTTGTCTCGCTCTCTCCCATCACCTCCCGTCTCTCTCTCTCTCTCTCTCTCTCTCTCTCTCTCTCTCTCTCTCTCTCTCTCTCTCTCTCTCTCTCTCTCTCTCTCCCTCTCACTCTCTCTCCTTTCAGTCTTGTGCTCCCTAAATCCCCAATCACACTGCACAAGTTCCCATCATTGAAAAGGTCAACAGGAGCAAGAACACATCCGCGGCGACTCCCAATAAGACGCTTCCTCCAGGAAGACCATGCAAAGGTGATGGTGGAGGTCAAGCTGAATCAAAGAGGGCACACCTAATCTATTACAGCACCAGAGTGAAATAAATTACATTAATTATGCATTACGCTAGCTGTTTATCCAAGGGATCCTGATTATAATAGCTTCAAGAGTGTTAGCATACACCATACGTTGCATGCCACAAAATGACCCCAAATTGTCCCAGAGGTCGGATACAGAAACCTGGAATGTAGTTAATACGTTGTGAAGTTGATTAATCTGCCTGATCCATCAATTATGAAATTGAGTTGCTGCATTCCAAAGCATACATCCTGTACACTGCTGCTTAAATGAAGGGAATGCAACATACAACGCAGCAGTAACCTTCACATGGATTAGCGGGACTTCAACTAAAGATTACAGCCTCTTCATGCTGCAGCAGCGTGGCTTAGGCACATCAAATAAGAGGCACACACTCGCATGCCAGCACCACACACTCACTCAAGCACGCTCATTAGCATTGAGAGTTCCCAAGTGCATATACAAAATGATATTTCACATACATACTCATACGGACACACACACACACACTGCTGAGAGGATATGATTGAGGTGCTCTACACTCACACTTTCTTAATGAGGATCCAGACAGGGAGGTTCATTAAAACACAGGCGAAAGCTGATGATGTCATGCTCATGTCCTGCGGAGAGGTTTAGGAAAGGACCAGTGCTGCTATTGTTTTTATAAAACTATTAATAAATAGATAATAACTATTTATACAAAAAAATATATAAAATGCATAACACAAAAAATATAATTGGACGGGTCAAATAATAACTCCCCAATTCTTATCAATAGAGAAACAAACATTTGGGAAACATTTGGGTTTCAGGTGGTCTCAGAAGATACAAATGGATGGTCTGCCTGTAGTCAACATAAAGCATCTTCTATATTCATCCTTCTCTACGTCAAAATTTCAATTTCTTTCCCTCTGCGTTTAATATTTCCTCTGTTTAATATTCTTTTCCCAGGCTTCTTGTGTCATCTTTCCTTCCTCGTGTTTTCTACGTGTTGTCCTTCACTTCCACCCTGCTTCTCTTTTGTTTCTATTTTGTGTTTCTGCTTATAACTTTCATATTATTTCCTGGTTTTCTTGACTCTCCCAGTTTTAGTCTTATCTGTTGTTCTTCCATCCCCCTTTCCCTGCCTCCTGCTCTTCACCTGACCCTTTCACTTAATCATTCATCACTGCCAAACAACAAGCTGCAATTTAGAGGCTGGTCAATCGGCAAATGGGCTGGCTTTAGCTAAAACTGGATGGAACTGGACTGGGCTTAGCTGAGTACAACTGAACTGGACAACTAAAGCTGAATATAGGATGGGCCAAATAAGTACAACTGGACTGGCCTTAGCTAAACTGGACTGAACTCTGCGTGCTAAACTAAACCTGAATGGGTTTAGTTAAACTGGACTAGACTGAGCTGTGCTTAGCTGAGTAGAACTGAACTGGTTATAGCTAAACTGGACTGAACTCTGCATGATAACTGAACCAGACTGGGTTTAGCTGAACTGGACTGGGCTGGGCTTAGCTGAGCACAACTGAACTGGTTATAGCTAATCTGGACTGAACTCTGCATGATAACTGAACCTGACTGGGTTTAGCTGGACTAGACTGGGCTGGGCTGAGTACAACTGAACTGGTTATAGCCAATCTGGAATGAACTCTGCATGTTAAACTGAACCTGACTGGATTTATTTAACTAGACTGGACTGGGCTGGGCTGGGTTTAGCTGAGTACAACTGGATTTAACTAAACTGGAACCAAACAAGAGGGGCATACTATACTGAACCTGACTGGGTTTAGCTAAACTGGACTGAGTTGGATTTAGCTGAGATAAACGGGACTGGGCATGCTAAACTGGATTATAATGGATTTAGGACGACTGGACTGCTGAATTGAGTTCATCTGGACTGATTTTAGTTGACCTGGACTAGTCTAAGCAGATGTTTCTGTCAGGTTCACTTGTAGCTAGAGCTCCCTCCCCCATCCCATCCAGCAAATACAGTCTAATCTCAGACAGCCTGGTGTGATTGATGATGCTCCATTAATATGACCACCTCGCACATCAGCCAGCAGATTTACGACGGTGGCGACGGGACGATTTGGCACAGGCAGTGGCAAAAACACAGATGCATGCACACAACTACGCTCGTTCGCTCTTTCTATCTCCCTTTCACTTTCACAGCTGCACTATAATGAGGATCCACATCAGGATCCAGTGTCCATCGAGCTGCAAAACAAATTCGCACAACACCATCTCTCTCTTTGTCTACAAACACAATCACTCAACACAAAACATGAACACGAGGCATGCAAATTTTACACATACACACCCAACATAATCTCCATCCACAGACGGACACACACACACACGCACACATATTCTCCCTCCTCCCCCTTCTAATGCTGACGGAAGAGATTTACAGGGCAGTGGAACAAAAGAGCGGGTTATACCGAGTTCAAATCATCATATGGTGAAAAAGCCCTGCGTTTCATTAGCAATTCAGCACAGCCAAGCCACGTAGACACACATGCATTACAGAAACAGCAGCTTAAACAGAACTCTGGAAAGGGTCCTGTCCATCTGATGCACAGAAAACAAGATGTTACACCTTAAACACCCTGGAGTCAAGAGGGGGAAGTTGTGACTTGTTTACAGCAGACATGTTTACTGTGACTCTTTTAGGTCCCGTGAGGACTGGCATGTGTCCTCCCAACCAGCTGAGAGCGTTCGTCTGCAGGACAGTCAACGCCAGGGTGAGTAAAACGACACCGGCTTTTGAAATCATAAGGGGCCTACTTGGATTTCACACTGAATATGTCCCCCGCTGCTGTAAATATAACAGCAAAAGAGCTGTGCAACACAAAAGCAAGCAAGCATACACACACACACACACACTGTTAATAGAAAGGAAAATAAAATTACATGCAAAAAGAAGCCGTATAAACCTTGAGTGACAAAAGATGAAGGTCTAAGCGGAACGGATGAAGAAAAAAAGGATGAAAAGCATTTGGTGAGGACGAAGAGGCTGGGAGTATGTCAAGCTATATTCAGACAAACTAGTCAGACTATCTTTTCTGAGAGATCTGTTTGTTTGCCAGTCTGCAGACTTGAAAATTATCACTGAAACCACAATTTCCACAAGCTGCATTATTTCATTGCACTATATCTGAAAGAGAATCTCTATACTCTGTGTAATAGATATAAAAGCAAATATGTTGCAAATAAGATGGAGAATTGCAATTTAAATTTAGATGCAGTAGAGAAGTAGAATGAAAATGAATTCCAATTAATGAAAAGAAATACATGCATAGCTGTAATTTTTAACCAGAAAAGTAAAGCTTTAAAGGTTTACAAGCCTTACAGAGAGAATGATAGAACAGATTGATACGATAACAGAACAATAGAAAGATACAATGAACACTAGCTACAAGTAACACCCTGTTGCCTTTGGCTTTTGGCTTGCTCATGCTCAGTTGGAGACACTAAATATTTAATATATTACTTTCGATAAAATCCTGTTACCATTTTGAAGCTGCTTTGAAACAATCTGCATTGTAAAAACTCTGTATAAATAAAGGTGACTTGACTAGTTAAATAAAACGAACGATAGACAAAAACACAGAAACAATTTTTTGGATGGATGGATGGATGGATAGATGGATAGATGGATAGATAGATAGATAGATAGATAGATAGATAGATAGATAGATAGATAGATAGATAGATAGATAGATAGATAGATAGATAGATAGATAGATAGATAGATAGATAGATAGATAGAAACAAAGCATGTCTAACACAATGCAATCTTCCCTTCATTTGTATTCTTATACAAAAACGTGTGCAATGTACCAAGACATAAACGAGAATGAGGAATATTCACACTCTACACATATACTGCAGTGCATACTGATGCGTATGGTATTTAAATCAGATGAATATGAAGAGCTGTTTGTCAAAAGACTCCTGAGGTGACATAAACGTTAATATTTACATTCATATTCATCATGTGTTCACCTTCAGCTGCTTCTGGAATTCACATTTTTCTCCTGCGTTGACATCAATAAACTAATGAGCATGTCAGCTGGCTTCTGGATTAAGATGCGTCCGGTATAAGAGTGTATGTGTGTGTTTGTGTGTGTGTGTGTGTGTGTGTGTACTTGAGAAAAAACGGTCGTCCTTAATCACTAAAAACGGATAAAGATGCCTGCCGGGAGTGGCAAAGCAGGGGCCGCTGATGTGTGACTGCGTGTAGGAAAGAATCTCTATGAGAGGAGACACTCACTATGCAAGGACTAGCATGAATAGTGTGATTTCAGAGAGGATTGCATAGATGCATTCACAAGTGCTTGTCGCAATTCACCTTTGGAGTCATGCTTGTCCATGCATGGCATGTGTTGCATTATACGATGTTTACTATAAGTTAAGCTGCAAATGAAACTCATATGTGGAAGGCTGGTGGCCTCTAGTTGCCAGGGCAACGCATACAAATAGCAAAAGGTCTTTATTGGTTGATTGAAATGCGACAGCTCACCTAAGCCAACATTATTAATATGTATGTGGAGTATCATCTATGACAAGCACCAAATGTCAGGCGTCTGAGAGTGATCTAGCAAGCTCGTTCCCTGCTGCCGTCGCATTTAACCTCTCGCGGCATAACTCTGAGGGACGGCAGGGGGGAATGAGCACACGCTTGCAGTTGCAATGTGCACACTCCGGGAGCCGTCCAGGGAACGGGATAAAGATCTAAAGCCGAGGCAAATGACGTTAACAGCTAAACATTAATACTCATCAATATGTATGACGCCGAGCATGTGTAGAACTCGAACTTATGAATTTATGTATTAAAGGAAGTATGTATGCATCTATACACACTTGCAGAATTCAATATGCATTTAGATGGGTCTGGACACATGTTGGTAAAAGGTCAGTGGCACAGTGTTCACATTTTTACCTAAAAAAATATTTTTGATAACTGAAATAAATTTGAAATAAAATATGGTAACTATTTTAAGGTGACATAGTTACACTGTACTATATGTAATAATGCATAATAGTTGATTAATAGTATCAGAACCTATTTAAGTAACTACAATGTAACTACATCACATTACAATTTTAAGGTGTTATTGTTACAGTGTAGTTATATATTTAAGTACTAAGTAATATTAATTAACTACATGTACTTAGGGTTTGGTTGAGGGTTAGCTGCATGTCATTTTGCATAATGTACTGTTATTACTATGGTAAGTACATGTAACATATAAGTTGACATGTTGCTAAATAAAGTGTAACCTAAAATATAAATATAAATATAATAAATATCTAAGTATATAAATAATACTAATTCATAATAATAAATAATAGCAATTATTTCAATTGCAACTCATAAGGCTATCTGATAACAGGGCAGGGTAAAAAATAAGTCATGCTTTGCTTTACCTGTGTTTGTCATCTGAATTAAAAAGTTGGTGTACTGCAAAATAATAGCAAGCAAACAAAAATGTTTCTCTATTAAGATATTGAGCCATAATTTATAAATATATATTCATTTTGCATTATGTTACAATAACAGTTTTACACAAAAAATGCAATTTAATGTTTACTTAACTATACACAGATCAGATTTTGGTTGTGTTGATTAGTTTGAGCAAATATTAATATTTTTGTAATATACCCAGTTACAAGGTTATACATTTCAAAAAAAAAAAAAAAACAATATTAACTGGAATATGCCCAAATAATTTAGGATAGAATCGTAATCTGAAACCATTGTAAAGTCTGTATTGATACCGAGCTCTAATAAACCGATTCAGATTAAATACCATTACAGTGCTTTAAGCCATTATACTCATTTGTTTTTCACTTCTCTGTGACATCTGTTGTTCTCAGGTAAACTAAATCACACCGGTTGCGTGGAAAACGAGCCACAAGAAACGCAAAGCGTACTCTCGTCTTTGTGAAAGAGCAGCTGCTGTGATCAAGCACGATCACCCCGGGGCAAAAACAGCAATCTGGCTTCTGTTTGTTGAAAATGGCATGGGACATCAGCAGTATTCATGCAATGCTTAATCTCAACTAACACAATTCTTTCGAACTGCCATTGAGCGTTAAAGAGTTAAACTGAGCAAGAGACTAGTTCCTCACTCGGGTGCAAAGACCAGAAGTGATTTTATTATTTATTCATAACATCATCAAGATGCCAGTTCTCCTAAAAACAGCAGTGGGAAAATATATAGGTAAGCTGCCAAGACATGCAAATTAACCTCATTCCTCCCACAGGGATCGGCAATGATGTTTTGCAGGGCTGCGCATCCTCCACAGCTCTTTATTAGCAATCCACTGACTTCTTCCACTTAACTTCAGCCGTGAGGGCAAACATTAAATCTTGTAGCAGTATGTCGAAATGAGATGCCAAAAGCAGCAGGGAGGCAGAACACAGCTCTCACAGGTTGAGACTCGATGGAGAGCTCAGAGCTGGGCCTCTTTAGGAAGAAGCAGGTCCACGGTGAAAAAACGGATCTTGCCTCAGGTTCAACCATGTTTAATTGTGAATATGCACAGTATTATCCATATTTATTTATCAATTCTTGCACCAAAGGTAAACACAGGTAACACAATGAATGTTTCACAAATAAATCTCATTGTGACAGGAAGAGTCGATATGGAACAGTCAAATCCATTATTATAATTGCTATAGGTGTTTAGCTGTAATGTTTTAAGAGGTAATTAGTTACTTTTGAATTATGCCATAGAAAGCATGGCCAAATCTTACAAAATGTCAGATTTGATTAAATTATTTGGATAATTTAATAAGGCCAAAGGTTTTTTTTTTTTTTTTTTTTTTTTTACATAGAAGTCACTCATAAAGAAATGGGACACTTTTTCAAAAGTTATTTAGCCATTATAAAAAAAATTATGTTATATAAAAAAAGTGTTTGTTTGTTTACGTATTCTTGACAATGTCATAAATCCTGATTCAAATAGGCAACAAAAAAACGAAGCGTATTCTCTCCAAGAAAACGGATAAAAAATGACCTGTATAGAAACGTGAAATATGTAGGCTGGAAACCTGTCGTGAGGAAATTCTGCATCCTATTTGTGCGCTCATTTTTGCACAGCTCGTGGACTCCGAGGTCGTGTGTCAAAACCTTAAGCTGCCCATATAGACGGACTTGATGGGCATCATTGGCACGCGCACCATGTCGGTCATCATCGGAACGCGCCTATGACGCCCAAAACGATTTTAGGTAGACAGCTCACTCAGGTTTGGACACACAGCTCGTGCATTGTCTTGAGTGAACTAGAAAAATTCAGTTCCACTGCCGTCCTGAACAGCTGCTTTGTAGCAAATGACCGTGTGCATCACCACAGAGCCATATAACCAGGCAAGCTGCCTATTCTTTCAGACCATCATCTGTGCGTCCAATAGAATGCATTTAAGTTCCTATCAATCAGTTCAGTAACTTTTCCACATCGCGATTATGAGGTTATATCGAAGAACTTACCGGTACAGACATCTTGAGCTCCTTCTTTCAATCCACTACAGAGCTTGATGCTGATTTTAACGGATCAGTGTCTTCCCCTCTAACGGTTTTTCAGCAGAAAACATCAATTTGTGTTGTTGGGAATTCTCTCGGAGTCCTCTATTCCATGTTGTCTGTAGTAAGGGTGCAGTCCGCGTCTCGATGGGGTGAGAAGTTTACAGTGAATGTTTCACAGAGGTCTCCGCTCCACCTCGCACGAGCAGCGCTGCGCAGTTTCAGCCCTCCTCTCCAGAGAAATGCTGCTGGGGTAAATAGTAAAATGGTTGTTTAAATTAAAACGCTTCTCTTCTTCACTCGTTTTTTTCCCCGCACAGTAAGGAATGACCTGTCTTTGGTTTGCCTGTATTGCGGTAGTGCACACTGACACTTCATAGCACAGCTCGCGCTCTCTCTCGCGCGCTCTCTCTCCCTATGATGGAATCATCAAGTTCTGTTTAAAGGGATAGTGTCCTGTTACCTCGCTGTGGATAAACAGTTTATATTATGCGCTCTGTGTGAACGTAGCGTGTATTTACATCCGATGTATTTATGGCCTTGTTTTGACCCGTACCGTTTACTGAAATGCTTTAGTTTACTGTCCCTTGTCTCACTGGAAAAAAACGACTTTTTGCAAGGTCCAATGTGGTGCCCGCACAGTCACACCATGCATATTCTCACACAGATACAAAAATACACTGACATCGTGCCGAGTAACAAGACAGAGCACGTTAATTTCAATATTGTATTGTCAAAATTTGTATTATTATTTTTTTAAGAAATTCAAACAATACATACCGTTTTGTAGCTCTTTAATGTGACTTGACAGTTTGCTGTTACACCAATCAGTTCAAGCGGCACATGACCTGATCATCTCTTCAGTTAGCATTAAATGAATAATCTGGAAGGAAAATAAGAAGGTATATTGTTTCAACAGTGAAAGATGTCAATGCACACCGTTTTTAAAGTTCAAGTCCCCCGAGGTTAATCTACTAACTGTCTTGTTGTTTATTTGTCAGACAAAATGGCGAATTCGGCATTGGTCAGATCGCCTGTCAATCAAACTCCCGGCAAAGGGTCAATTGACCATTCTTATTTTTTTATGCAATATTGCAGCTATTATTAAGTTAGAAGATTTATCAATGCATATCATTATTTATTTATTTTTTTAAATCACGTACCCTCATAATCTTTAATCAAACTAGCTTTCCCTCCCTTTGACATCTCTTCTCTGATTACGTGTTTACTGGCGCGAGGGCGGGGCAACCTGTCACTCACATGAGATCAGCAACAAACCAAAATCCAATCAATTCCCGATGCCAAATCATGTCCTGCCCTATATTTTATCTAGAGACGCCGTTTCACTTGTACATGCACCACAATAGGGAAGAAAAGACTATTGCGACTTCCTTTTCATGCTGATTTAGCCAACTAATACCCAAAGTATCTCATGTGAGTTATATAACCCTTGCACTGGTGAACATGCCATCAGAGAAGAAAAGAGATGTCACTGCAAGTGGGAAGGGAAGTTATGAGGACACATTAATTAAATAATACTGTGCACAGATAAATTGCTTATAATAACAACTGCAAAATTCTATAGAAATATCTAATAATTTTGATTTCATGGTGACTTTAGCTATTGACAATGCATGCGTTGTCAACCAAAGTGCTATGAGAGCATCCCTTTATTTATTTTTTACAAGAATGTGGTAATCTTTGGAAAATATATGAAATAGCCCTATTCACTATCAGCAACTTTATTCATACTGTAGCATTTGCTGAACATATTCTTGGAAAAACTACCATATCTGCAGAAATTAGAAAGATTACAGAGATCTCTGACAACAAATATATATAGTTATAGTCTATCTTCAGTTATTCCTATAAAAGTAGCAATTACCCATTAACATAATGAAACCGGCTGCAAACATTCTAGCATTTGACTTTACAAGAAAAACCATTAATAATGCAGTTTGGCCAAAAGATGCTGATGCCAACAAATTGTTTGGCCTTTCAAATTAGCTGATGCTGTGTGATGTTCTAGGGGTGGGGTTACTAACAAAGATTAAGCATGTCTTCAAAAAAAGGTTCTCGCCTACAATGAAACTCCCTTTAAGGAAAAAATATTTGCCGTTATTTGGCAGATGTGTTATTTGGCAGATAGCAGATAGAAATATGTGTTGTGGTGGACAATTCGTTTATAAACGGTATAATTCCCAACTGACAGCTATCCCATGAGCACTGTGGATGGCTTTTAATTATACAAGGCAGCTGCGTGAAGGAAGTCAAAGGTCCTCTTCTTGTCTTCAAATGTCTGTTAAATTGGTGTCATGACACTCCCTCCCTTCATCTGCCAATGTTGTGAGGGATAAAATACAGGAAAGAAGACCTTCAGAAGGAAATCTTTTTGGTGGGCTGCCAAACCAGTCCACTGTTAAGGCTGAGTTTGCTGCAAAGACAGAGAAAAAAAGTTCTGCAATTGGATATTAGCCATGAGCAGGTCCTTATAGATGGGCAGAGCTTGCAGATTTGGAACGCACCTCATTCACCAACTTAAACATCCACCACATTCTGCTCATTTATTAAATATTTTGATACATAATAATGTAGTCTCTTTTTAACACTTTTAAATCCATTTGATATTTTCCTGCTGAAAATGTCCCCAAAAGACGGCATATTTCATCTAGGCCTAGCCGTTATCGACAAATTGGAGAAGAACATTTTTTGAATATTTAAACGGCATGATCCTTCATGATCAAACAAGGGCGGAAAGCATTTTATTGTATTTTACACAAAGGGAGTAAATACCCAGCAGTGTTTTAAAGCGCCTCTTAACTCTGGTGACCTAGAGGTAAGAGGCATTTGGAACATTTTAGCCGCAGCTGTTATTTTAGGTTCTCATCACAGTGATTGTTTATAATTGTCCTCTCAACAGCGCAGTCTATTTTTAAGGTTTCTGCCCCTGTTTGAAGTCATGCACTTGGTGACAGACAGATACACATGCCTGGAGGTAAAGTTTGTGCTATATATACGCTACAGGAATTCTAAACGGACACCTAAGGCCCTGTAGCTCCATAAAGGTCTTTTTATATAGAAGGGTCTACACCTCTTTAACAGCAGTAGATCTATGGGTTCATTTGATTGCATCCATTTTGGCCTGCTTGCATTCTTTCTAAATAATGCTAATAAATCAATTTTTTTTAGTAGTGTGAAATCACTGAAGTAATGTACTCAAAAAGTGAAGGTAGATAAGATGAAAGAGGCGAAATGCAAGTACTGAAATACAGACGTCTTGTGAAGTGGAATTCAAAGTTAATGATAATGGCATACAATTGCAAAAGGAAAATCAGACTTGTGCCATCAACATGTCTAAGTGTAGTGCAAGATGAAAGCGGTGGGAAAATGACAAAAGTGAAATAAAAGAGGGATGAAGGCATTATTTAGGAGCTAACAGCAGTGTTCAGACCCAAGAGAGAAAGTAAAATCAGGAAATCAGGAGAGGACAGGTGCATTTGAATAAAGATGAGGATGACAGGCTCCACTCCTCAACACCATACACTTACCATTGACTTTGAGTGGGAGCGGGAGGACATGAATAAAAATTAGCGTGGTTACCTCTCTAAACTCCCACTATGCCTAGTGTGTGTTTATATTCACATGGAAAGAGTGTTTAAAGGATTAGTTCGTCCAAAAATGAAAATTAAATTATACCCTCAGGTTGGTCTAATCCAGGGGCTTTCAAGCTTCAAGAAGGACACAAAAACAGCATAAAAATATTAAATGTATTTTTATACATCTCATATGCTTACATTAAAAGTCCTCAGAAGATTATACAATAGCATTGTGTGAGGAACAGACTGTAATTTATGTCGTCCTTCATTGATAATGTTCCCCTCTATTGAGCTGTTAATCACCGAGTCAGTGACTTGAACTTGAAACCGATTGAAAATCTGTCCAATTTGTGAACAGATCTTTCAGGTTTTGTGAACTGGATTCATTGAAAAGATCTGACTCAAAAGAATGATTGTCCAAGAATCACTGATTTTCTCATGGAGCACATTTCCCTAAAGGGCAAGTTTCATTAATAAATAAAAATGTATTTTGCTTTCATGTCAGGGCTCCTCAAATCTTGTCCTGCAGAGTTTAGCTCCAACCCTGATCACACACACCTGAGCAAGCTAATCAATCTGTTCAGGATCACTAGGGCTGAATCCGAAATCGCTTTATCATTTTCCCTATGTTAGTTCACTTGAAGAAGTGAATATAAACAAATGCGTGAAGACGGACAGCCATTGTGTGTACATTGGCTATTTTAAGGCAGGAATACCTTTTACAGAAGAAAAAAAAACATTTAAATATGTCACTTGGTAATCAAAGATGAGTTTAAGGGATACAATTATTGACTACAGGGGGACTTGTTGGTTTATTTCTCACCAAAGCTTGCCTTATTTTGCTGTAGAAAATTAAACACGCTGCCTCAGTAGTCTGTCCAAAATCAGTTTTGTGCGGTGTCTTTGTGCTCAAGCACTTCCGGCAGAAAATCCCAAGTAGATAAGTTTGATCAGGGTTTGAGCTCAACTCTGCTGGACAGTAGCCCTCTGGGAATGGATTTGAGGAACCCTATGTTAAAGCCTTTGCAGCCCTTTGTCCTCGTTCATGATACTGAAAGTGTGTTTCACAGAAGTAAGAAATTGATACAAGGTTGAAAAGAAGTGTCTTCAAGAACCCTTGTTATTAGTGGCACCAGTGGCTGTTAAGTGAACTGGAGCCAGCAACTTATTGCTCGTGCTCGCATTCGTGTACAGCATGCTTAACGTACAAGAGACTGTCACAGAGCGTGACTCAATGGCCCAAAATACTATATACACTTACCTAAAGGATTATTAGGAACACCGGTTCAATTTCTCATTAATGTAATTATCTAATCAACCAATCACATGGCAGTTGTTTCAATGCATTTAGGGGTGTGGTCCTGGTCAAGACAACAAGGTCTCCTGAACTCCAAACTGAATGTCAGAATGGGAAAGAAAGGTGATTTAAGCAACTTTGAGTGTGGCATGGTTGTTGGTGCCAGACGGGCCAGTCTGAGTATTTCACAATCTGCTCAGTTACTGGGATTTTCACGCACAACTATTTCTAGGGTTTACAAACAATGGTGAGAAAAGGGAAAAATATCCAGTATGCGGCAGTCCTGCGGGCGAAAATGCCTTGTTGATGCTAGAGGTCAGAGGAGATTGGGCTGACTGATTGAAGTTGATAGAAGAGCAACTTTGACTGAAATAACCAGTCGTTACAACCGAGTTATGCAGCAAAGCATTTGTGAAGCCACAACACGCACAACATTGAGGCAGATGGGCTACAACAGCAGAAGACCCCACCGGGTACCACTCATCTCCACTACAAATAGGAAAAAGAGGCTACAATTTGCACAAGCTCACCAAAATTGGACAGTTGAAGACTGGAAAAATGTTGCCTGGTTTGATAAGTCTTGATCATTCAGATGGTAGAGTCAGAATTTGGTGTAAACAGAATGAGAGCATGGATCCATCATGTCTTGTTACCACTGTTACCACTCATTTCAAATTGGTTTCTTGAACATGACGATGAGTTCACTGTACTAAAATGGCCCCCACAGTCACCAGATCTCAACCCAATAGAGCATCTTTGGGATGTGGTGAAACGGGAGCTTCATGTCCTGGATGTGCATCCCACAAATCTCCATCAACTGCAAGATGCTATCCTATCAATATGGGCCAACATTTCTAAAGAATGCTTTCAGCACCTTGTTGAATCAATGCAGAATTAAGGCAGTTCTGAAGGCGAAAGGGGGTCAAACACAGTATTAGTATGGTGTTCCTAATAATCCTTTAGGTGAGTGTATATTATATATATTACGATATATTTGAGCCTATAGAATATATAGATCTAGTTTGAATGAATCCCTTTGCATGAAACATTGTACACTGAAACATAAAACAGAATGGCTCTTTTGGCCCATGTAGGTATTTATTGGTGTAAACCCCAAAAGCCCACAGAGCTACGCTTCGAGAACATTGATTAAGTGAGGGAATTATGCCAGTATCATTCAAATTCCCACCTGCAGAGTCTGATATCTGCACAGGGCAACATCAGAGCACAGCACAGCTACTCATCTCCATTTGGGAAATAAGCAATGCAGCAGTGAGGCAAAGGACTGCTGTGGGGGTCAGCCATTATAGAAATCAGAAAAGATGCGTGGAACACACTGAACCTCCTTCATGGTTGTGGAGCAGCAGGAAATGGCAGTAAACAAACTTTGTGCTCATACAGGCCTACGCACAGGGAGAGGAACGATTGAATTATGTAAACAAGACCATTATCTTCAAGTGAAGAGATGAAGCTACCGCCCATGCTATCAAAAGACCCAACATGGTTTTTAAGGGGAAAACATTAAGAATTAATACATCAAAAACACACAGTACTGCAAATTAGTCTGAAATATGCACAGTCCATACTTACAAAGCAATATTTGTCGAGATCATTAGAATGACACTATTAACACTCCTCTCAATTTACACTACTGTTCAAAAGTTTGGGTCTGTATAATTTTTTGGTTTTGTTTTTAAAAACGCTCACCAAGGTTTATCTGATCAAAAATACAGTAAAAATAGAGGTGTAACAACACACTCATGTCATGGTTCGATACTCCAAGGTATATCGTAAAAGGTTAACTTTTTTTTTACTGATTTTAGTTGATTAAAGTCCTAAACTGGTGATACAAGAATAAATGATTCATGATTCTAAATCTGAAAATACGGAATTATTTTAGATGAATATACTTCGCACTGTCATGGACTAGATATATTTAAAATAATGTTGGCCGCTGACCCACAAATATTCCCCCATTGCATTATTATACATTATATATAGTAGTTTAATGTAGTACTGACACTAAAAAAAACCATTTGGGGTGAACTGTACACAATACAGATTGTCACTATCCACAATACATATTGTTGCACTTTTGTATTGCGATATATTGTGACACGATATGTTGTTACACCGCTAGTAAAAACTGAAATTGTGAAATAGTATTACAAATTTATTTTAAGATACTTTAAAATGTAATTTATTTCAGTGACGCAAAGCTCATTTTTTCAGAAGTCATTACTCCAGTCTTGAGTCACATGATTCTTTAGAAATACTGCTTTCCTTTTTAGAATTGGTGCTCAAGAAATGTTTCTTATTATTATTGTTGAAAACTGCTTGATATTTTTGTGGAAACCATGATTTGTAATCAGGATATTTCAGGATACCAACATTTATTTGAAACATAAAATATTTTTTATAAATGTTTGTAATGTCATGATTTAATGCCTATTTGCTGAATGACCCTTAATATGTGTTGTGTTTGTGGCAAAAAAGTATTAAAAGATTGTTGCATAGATCTTGCATATTATTACAGTTTTAAAAAGGGGAAGGATTCGTGCTCGACTCACTAGTGATTCAGAGATGTGTGACTTAAACCCTGCTGATCCCTTTCCTAGATAGTATAATTTGTTTTTAAAAAAAGAGCTGCCCAGACAGTGTTGGGGGTGGAGTGTAGGGCAGCAAAGGGGGACAAAGAAGGATGGGGAAAAGAAAAGCCAAACCTTAGAGAGGAGGTGGAGTCATTAATTAGTAGGTCAAAGTAATTAACAGCAAGACACGGTTCGTTTAAAAAGAAAGTGTCCAAACCCAATGACATGATTTATTTCTGTCAAACAGTGAAACACGATTAAAATAATGGCAGGGTAATTACCATACAACCACTCTTAGCAAAATAAATTCTCAAGACATTGGTAAGCACACATGGGGAAAAAAACAAAAACAACTGCGCCCTTCCATTTAACCATCAAATAAATGCACTATCCACAATACATTATATTGTCCGTTTATATTACAAAACGCCTCACTGTCGAAACAAAGATATGAATTATGCAAAATAATTCAGTGTAAGCTGAAAACCTTATCTGAGGATCTTGATGAGGTTTTCTTCCCCATTAATGTCACTCCCACTGAATGGTCAGGTGTGACTTCTGTAATTCAGTGGGTTGTAAAACGAGGTTTCTGAGGAAAAAGTCCTTGAGAAGGCGAATCTTGAGCGGCTTCTGTTATGTTGAAGAACGCATGCAATATAAGGAATTGTGGAAGAAGAAAAATATGGTGTGGGTGCTGTCTATGATCAAACATTTGATTGAAGGCAGACCAGTTTTTGGAGGGCTGTTACAGGCCAGATCTGAAAAAAAATGACAATGAAAACCGAGTGTATGCAGGGTGTGCGTGAATCTGGGACAGTCTGTGTTGTGATCAGTGAATGTGTCTGCTCTCTCCTCTTGTCACCGTTTCATGTTGTTCAGACGCACGCTCTTCTCCAGCTCAAACTGCCGCTGGTCTACTCTCTCTAGGAAGTTCTTTCGCTCCACGTACCTACAGACACATGAAGCAGAGAGCAGAGACAGTGAGGACACCGAGATAATGGTGAAGAAAAATAAAGCACGCAAACAAGCACTTGGCATGAATGGCAATGACACAAACACTGGGTCTTGCTCTGTTTCTTGTGTCTGGGAGTTCAATGACTGCATTGCCTACTTTGAATATCATCTTTCCCATTGTGTATTGGAACGAAGCACAGCACCAGTGAGTGGGGACAGTGGGGTGTTGGTAAATGTCAGCCTTTTCTTTTCTTTTTGAGGCACTCAGGTGGTAAAGTGATTTCACACACATTTATTTCTTTTTTAGGCATGCTCCCTTCACAATGCTACTTCCTGTGGTTTGCAACTGTGAAGGACCACAGAACATTTTAGATGTCTTCCTTACCTGGCATACCCAGTTCAGCTTTTGTAATGTATTGTATTTATTTATTTATTTATTTAATAATAAAAAATAAAAATAAACCCATATACTCACCTTGATGTTGTTCCAAAACTGTGTGACATTAGTTCTTCTACAGACCACAAAGAAGATATTTTGAAGAATGCTTCTGTTTTTGTCCATACAATAAGTCAATGAGATCCAATTTCATTGTATAGAAAAAAAACACCATCATTTTTTTAAATATCTTATTTTGTGTTCCACAGAACAAATTAAGTCATTTAGGCAATGCAATAAAGGCAAGTTCAAAACAATTTGCCAAAATTAGTTTCTTACAGAAAAATAGTGGCTTTAGTGAACCTGCATCCATTAGATGTCAGAGGTTATACGTGCATATACACAGCCTCCCTCTTTTTTATCATTATAAGACTCGCTGGTACTCAAGGTAAAAGTTGAGGACAAAGAAAATAAAACAGGCCTTTCAGGCTGACATCATTTGGTTTTGTGGTTTTCCTCATAATAGTCTGGGTTCATGTTAAGCGGTTGGCTGATAATCAGCAGAGAAGGGCATCTCCTACACAAATTCTCCTAGACTTTACGTGAGGTCTAAATAAATTGTTCTGGAGAGCAGTGTGCACACTAGGAAAACCCTTAGAGCAGCCATGTGATACTACGGAGCAGAGACTGAACATTTTATTAGATATCATATCACGCTCCAACCAATGATGAAAAGACGACAGAGCAAAACCTGATTGCCTGTGTCTTATATGAAGTCCTAATGGGATCTCTGTGAAACACACACAAACACCCACATACTCAAAACACAATCTGGTTTGAGCTATATGGTGGTAGAGCTACATTTTCTTTCAAGTAAGCGTGAATTTAAATTTTACCTATTTCTAAATGCTTTTGATCTTATTGTGAACCACATGTTTAATTTATTTATTCATTTGTAAATGTTTTGCCCTCGTGATCATTAATCACAATATCATAACCAGACCTTTCCAGCTAAACAAAATACTTCTCTCTATGTGGGTCTCCTCCAATGATTTAGTCAGCTTAGACGCTGCCCCTGCAAGCTCATGTTCATATACCTCCATTTTCTGAATGCAATAGCCACATCTCGAAATCCAATCAACTGGTGACCTGTCCTTGCCCAACATTTTTCTTTTGCGATATTTGGTTTCTATTTGATTACTGGATTCTAAACAACATAGAAATGCTGCAATTTATCAAGACCTCAAAGCCAGAAAAGAGGGAGGAACACCCAGAAACACCTCTTACGAAGCCGCTCCCAAGTATAAGGGGCTTTCCTTCCCCAAACCGCGCCACACTACTTCCATGTGAGGATCTGCAGAGCAGTAGGTGCTACACATAGCCAGGAAAAGTCCATCCAGTGTTTATGAATAATACAATGTATCATACTGTTAATGAACACAGAATAGCCATCTCTGAAAGGGTAAATGTGTCTTTTTCTACTCAGGAAGTTTTGAAACCTAAACATTATAATATGTTTCAATAGTAGACTGAATATTTTATAATTATATTTTTTATTAAGAAACTTAACTATTTAAGTAAATAAATTATAGAATATTTATTTTTCATGGTTTGACCCATTTAAAAACGATGTTAGTTTTGGATTTACCCAATTAAATTCCGTAAACAATGTGCTTCAGGCCTGCAATGTTTGACAAGCACAATCTGTCACATGGCTGCTCCACTTCCCCTAAATCCCAGCAGAGGGTCACTCTCCCCAGTGTCTCAATCCCAGAATGCTCTGGAAGCTCTGATGCCAAACCAACCGTTAGCCTCCAGAGACTTGAGACCCTGGGTTTACCAACTGTGTGAGCTCTGACAGATCTGGGTGCATTTGTTGTCCTACATTTTGTGAAAAAAGAGAGAGAGTTCTGCGACCATCAGTCTCACACTGAAATCAGCCTTTACAGTCCTCTGGGCATACAGTTTGGCCTAGCGGCCTGTACACTATGCTCTTTTCCAGTATGCGCCTCCTCCACACCCTTCAGCAACCCTCCTCGAAAAACCACATCCCTCTCAGAGAAACAGAAATATGGAAACAGTGGCAGACCATAATTTCTCCTGCTTTATTTTTAAACCCCCAGGCCAGGTTTTTAATTTAGTAACTGTTCCACTCCCTACAACTGTCTGATGGAGAACAGTTCTTTTCATCTATGTATTATTGAAGAGGAGCATCAGGCTCAGTCTAAGGAATAGTTTAAATAGCCGGGTTTCCATTACAGATTTGCGCAACATTTGCAATAAACCACTTTTTTGCAAAATGACGGTGTTTCCATTAACCAAATATTAACTATTTTCCTCTCACAATAAGTTATTCCAAAAATAATGGCAACGGAGGTTGGAAGGTTTACGTATAAAGCACAAGCCATTAAATTGAATTAAATTAAATTTTAATTAAATTAATTTAAATTGCGCAATGTGAAGGTTAATGGAAATATGGCTATTGACAAATATTGGGGGTAATCACTTGTTTCAACCGAAATTCTTCAGTTTTGGCACATGTAATGAAATTCAATGGCATCCAAAACACAGACCCAATTCACTTTTATTGTATTGTAGTGATGTCCGGTTCGCGAACGAATCGTTCTTTTTAACCGGATCTTTATAGTGAACCGGTCGAACCAGTTCACCAAATCAAACTGAATCGTTCTGAACGGTTCGCGTCTCAAATCAGGGCTGATCCCACAAGTTACTATAGTTATTAACTTTCTGACATGAGTGACAGTCTCTCAAACTAGAAATAAAACTAACATCTTGAAATAGATGTTGTAACTTCAATCGTTAGCTGAAGTGAGACATGTTTTGCTGAGAGATCTGATGAGCTCACGAGCAGCCGATACTGAGCATGCGCGTGTAACCGAACGTAGCGGCTCTCGGATCCTCAGTTCAGCAGTACAGAATCGAAAACCGTTTCTGACGGACACGTTCGATACTGAGAACCGATGAGCTGCACATGCGTGTTCTTTGTTCAGAGGAACAAAATACAGGTTAAGTGTATAAAACTAGTCACGTTTTGGAAACATCATAACAAAGCTGTCTCATCACTGTATTATTTTAAAGTTTGGAAACAATGGATTGTAAAACGGTCAAATTAAACATTTATTTGTTTTATCAATAATGCATGGTATTTTCAGGAACAGCTTTTATCTTATTTAATTTCTAAGTCGATACACATTTTAAAATGTAATCAAAACAGTAGGTTTGATATAGACTATTCAGCTTGCAGCAGTTCGCGGCTCAGCACCCTAGCTCAGCACACACACACACACTGATACAGCGGTTCTCGAGTCAGATCGACAGGGTTGCAACGGATCACCAATACAGAATCGAGAACCGTTTCTATCGGACACGTTCGATCTTTCGGACATGTTCGATTCTGAGAACCTGTGAGCTGAGATACTGAGCATGCGTGATAGCGTCGTAACCGAACTGTTTCTCTCGGACTGGGACAGCTGATGCTGATAATACATGAACACGGCTGAACTGAGGATTTGTGTAAGTAGTATGTCAATGTAAGTTTATTTAGTCTGTGTGAAACATCAGTGTTTGCATGACAGTGACAGTCTCTCAAACTAGAAATAAAACTAATATAGATGTAAAGTAGATGTTGTAACAATCGATTCAGTTCGATTTGGTGAACTTGAGTGCTGTTGCAAAATATAAATGATGATGATGATGATGTCAATAATAATTATTACTATACTAAGTTTTGATTACAAATACTTTATAGGGATGTGTTTGAATGTATTTTCATCCCCCGGGATGATAGAAATGATGTCATTATGTAAAGACGTAAAAGAACCGGTGATCCGTTTTTTTAAACTGGATCATTGAAACGAACTGTCCGAAAGAACCGGTTCGCGGAAAAGAACCGAACTTCCCATCACTATTGAATTGACCAAAAGAAATAAAAATAATTCTAAATATATTTTGTGTGTTCTCCACATTTTTAAAAAAGTATTACAGGTTTTGACCAACGTGAAGAAAAGTAAATAAAGGGATAATTCACCCAAAACCAAAATATTAATCTCTAGTAAAGCAGAGATACATGATGTCATTGTATATCATTATCCCTTCAGGACAAGATGCAATGACTCTCCTCCCTCAACTCCCTACTTGTTTTTACACCTAACGCATCTGGGATCATTATATCCCAGAGGAATGTAGGATAGGTAACTAAGGTGACAGGTTAAGTATAATGGGGTACTCACAACTCAGAGGAAAACAAGACAACAACAACGTTGATGCACTACTGAGATAATCTTGAGCATGAAACCCAAAAGAGACCTTGCAATTACTCATCTCCAGAAACAAATGCATTCATGAAAAGCTTATTTAGCCAAAATATTTCCTTCTAAAAACTCACTATGAATGAAATCTAATAATGAGTATGGTGCAGAGAAACAAACTAAGTGTGTGTTACTCAGTTATGGTCTCGTTTAATTTCCGAAGCCTTCTGTAGTCTAAAAACTGATCTCTAGATTACTGGTACTACAGTCAGTCCTGACAGGGTAAGTATACTTAATCTATAAACTTTATTTTCAATCCCTTAAACATAATAATTTGTATCATTATGTTGTAATTTGCCAGAAAAGACCATGTATTTAGGCTTGTGGTAGTATCCCTGGGGACGAGCAAAAATTAGCTGGCTATGTAAAGAAACGGTCTATACAGGGTACTGTTCAATCTCAATCATCTCTATATGTACCTACTCTCCATTACAGCTGCTGTAAACTTTTTCACTGCTGACTTATTAATTATATATTTGAGATGAACGTGTTGTGTTAAGAAGATCGATGAAGGGGCATGTCTCTTGGATCAAACTGAAATCTTTGTTCAGAAACCATATCCTTAACATTGGGGAAGGGAGGGTGAGAAGTACATTTATAAAATGATTTTCCTCTGGCATCTTTTATTTATTACTATATGGAATGAAAAATAGTCTGTTCATGTGTTCAGAATCGTGTTTCTTGTTAGTCTTCTGCATATGAGCTCGTGTAGGAGAGATGTGGGCGAGAATGTGACCTCGCAGTGTCTGCTCGCACACTTCTGATTGGTCGATTAGGGATAAACCAAAACTCTATGAAGATACAGTGGAGTTCAAAAGAGTCCACTTGTGACAAAGCTTCTATAATTAGCATTTTCATATTAAAATGGGGGTTTTCCATTACAAATGATTTTTTTTCTGCACAAGAATTTGGCTAAAGTTTAATTAAAAGTTAACATGAATTTCAAAAGGTTCTAGTATGTAGTTTGTCATTTATTTGGTTCAACGACAGCAGCACTTGAGCTGCATGAACACTACAAACCTGATGGTCATGTTCTCCAACATGATCTAAGAATGATCCTATTTTGAGCTTCAGTGGAAGAACATCTGACTGTCTGTACAAAGAGTCACATGATATCACAAATGTACTTATCTGATCATTGAAAGAATCCTAAATATCTATAAACACTTTATGGGTTTTACATACTGGTTTTAAACCCACTCAGCTACACTCCGTTTCCAAACAGGAACTATGATGAAGCTGCTCTAATAAAAGCAAGAAGTC
This sequence comes from Pseudorasbora parva, assembly GCF_024679245.1. Lineage (NCBI taxonomy): Eukaryota > Metazoa > Chordata > Actinopteri > Cypriniformes > Gobionidae > Pseudorasbora > Pseudorasbora parva. The sequence goes on along the minus strand of NC_090187.1, from coordinate 36,917,370 downwards.
AATATTTCAAAATTGCACTTCCTGTAAACACTAGTTCAAGCGTTTTAACCCTTCTTTGTATGAGCTTTATGATACAGCTTTGCATCATCAGCTTTCGAGTAAAGCTGAAATCCTACTCCTCACCTCCTTCTCCTCCAGATAGCCATCACAGGCAAGATAAGCAGGCTTAAATGAAGTGCTATTGGCTTAGCTCCCACTCCATTCATTCTGCTGATGTACTGAATACTGATCCAAGACCAGTCAGGACAGGGCAGTGTTAATACACATTTGTTCTTTGCTCTTTTCATCAACAATATCGAAGATGAGAAAGAAAATGATGACGATAGCATATTTTTGATGAACACATCGTGTTGTTGAAAATATGATGAGAAAAAAATAAGTGCAATATATTAAGTGCACACGCATGTAACACAAACATGTAACCAATCCTGTCAACATGCAGGACGCAGCTTTTCTCCACTGATTTTCTAAGAGCTTTAAGGATGCTGATTTTTAGAAGGCAGCTGTCTGATTCTGAGATGGTGAATAGTGAACATGGTTTGTGTAACATCAGCAAAAATTAAATAAGACTTGTGAAGGTTTTGTACATCAATAACCTCAAGCATTCTGTCGCTATGTAATCGTTCATCGTAAAAAAATGCTTTAGCGATAGGTTGACTGCTTTTTTAACGCAGACAAGTATGGCTTTTTTTGCAACAACAAACTTTTGCCATTGCAAATGAATAAAATCTCTTATTTTTAATCTTTACAATAATAACAGCATCATGTAGTGCTAATGTTTTATTGTAATGGATGTTTTACACATGCTTCTGGAATTGACAAACGGCCCAACTGTTTATTCAGCAGTATAAAACTTCAGATCAGGTTTAAAACGTATTAAACGTGTAGAACGCCACACAGCAACCTCTCAGCATTGAACCAAGCAAAAAATCAATCGTAATCATTACAAAGAGTAAACATCAAGGGACTAACAAGGTTTAAGCGCATTCATTACAATAGCTTGTTTTCTCCCACGGCATAAACGGATATGACGTTTTTGTGGGCGTTCCCAGTAATGCGGACCATGCAGACTGGCGTATACAAGGCTGTAGAGTTACATTCAAACTAATTTTGTAAATGGAAAAGGCTGTTTTAGATTAGTAAAAAACATGTTTCTTCATGGAGTTCATTCCAACGACCAATGAGTGGTGAGCAGACCAGCACCCAACACATGAGCATGCATGCAGAAAACCAACAAGAGACAACACAGTTTTTTGTTGTTGTTGTTTTTGTTTGTTTTTAACAAAGAAACAGTTATGAACCATCTTATAATTTGGCCAGAACAGAATATACCAACTTTCTTGTACTTTACAAAATGTCTCTATAAGCTCATCCCTAGTCAACCGCAAAGGTCAGCATGTTAATCAGATGCATGTGCAGCATATGGTTTTACCCCAAATACATTCATTTCACTGTCCAGTTAACTTCAGTGAATAATTAATGAATTGTAATGTATGATAAAACTTGCAGTGAAATACTATATGCCAGCACGTTGTGGCTTTAAGCACTTAACACACTTAATGATATTTATTCAGCTCTGATGAAAATCTCAGAAGCTAGTGCGAGACACTAATGGGAGATAATATGAGATGATGTGTTTGTCTGGGTCACTAATGAGGCTTAAACATACCCTTCTTTGCCTCGATTATGGATTGCCAGCTCATCAGCAATGCCCTCCTCCGATTTAAAGGCATCCCAGTCCATCTTAGACTTCTCCAAAGTGCTCATCTTCTGCTTTTTGGTCCCGATGCGATTCAGGATGCTCCCCATGCCCGCTGGCCTCTTCACACTAGAGGGAGGAAGGTAATAAAACATTTTGGATCAGGATTTTCAAATATTATAAATGGCTGTTCTAACCAAAGGGGTTAAATTGTGTTTTTAAATAGACTGCTGGATTTTAAAGTGGAAACAGATCATCTGAATCAAAAAAATGTTTTTTAATAAATGCAGGAAGATTTACTAATGGACAGAAATGAAAGAGATAAGATATAAAAATAAAAAAAATAGCAATAATTAAATTGTAATAAATAATCTTTAGTGTCTTAATATTATCTAAGTCTTAATAGCGGGGGTAGAGGCAATCTTATGCTGGCGATAACATAGCTGGTATGTTTCTCGTAACATGCTGCTGGAACAAAGATGTGTTTTGAACGTTACTAAAGTCATCTTGACACTGAGGTTGCGCTCGGCTGCAGTAATGAAATGTTAAACGATCTGTGGAATGAAAGAGCTGGAGAGTCCAGATCTGTGGCCCTCCCTCCTATATGTGGGTGCCAGAGGGAGTGAGTGTACTAGGGGTCTGTAGGGGAATAAGGGCCGGCAATAGGACCATGGGGTGCATTAGAGGGTGCTGGGGTGTCCAAGGACAGACGGTTTCACGCTCAGGCGGGTCATAGGAGAAAGTCTGCCATGAGGAACGAGAAGGAAAATTGTGTGGATGTGCGTACAGGAAGATGGTACAACTGTTTTCAGAATACGAAATGAATGAAAATCTAAATTTTAAAAAATGTGGTAAGGAGGTGTTGCTATATCAGTTTAAAAATACAGAATAAAAATCACATCGTCATGTCATTAAAATTCCTTAGATAAATCAGTAACACAGCTTCAAGCTGAAAATGAATGCTGTGAACTTGTAATACTTCACGGCAGGATAAAAAGACTTCATTACTTTCTTAATGAACTGCAAGTCCCCGTTTCCTCACTGTGATCAAGTCGATTTAGCAGGACTTGTGTGTTCAACACACACCGTACATGCGCGCGCAGAGGAATGAGGCGACCCACAAACAGACACACATGACTAATATCTAAAGGTCTGACAAAATGCATCTGCCATCTGTGCGAACATGGTTAACATTATTCAAGGAGCAAAACAGGAAGGAGAAACGGAAAAAAGAAAAAAAGAGGAATGGAATTTTAACACATCTGCAGGTTTAGTGCAATGCCAGTTCAATTCCTAGAAGTAAAAAGGTGGTCAGGAAATCCTTCTTTATTACTACTATTTTTCACATTTTACAATAATAATACATTTAAACATAAAAAATGAACATGTTAAACAAAAAAATAATAAACAAATCAAACCTGTCAGCTCATTGCATTCTTTGAAATAATTTACTTTTATAGATGGAAAAATAGCCAATGTTTTATACATTATACATGAATATCATAATGTTTTAATACAACATTGTTTCATATAACAGCTGTTTCAGTGCAGTGCTTTTCACAAGGTTGTCGCCGTCTGGCCAGACAACACAAAAATAATGTTGGGGAGCAAAAAAGGCAGCGAAAAGTAAAAATCAATGATGGCAAAATCAATAATGTAATTATATTCCTTCCATTATAGCTGCATCCACAAACTTCCAAATTTCATATGGGGAGAGCTCGCCTGATTGCTGCCCGACTGAAGGCTTATTAAAGTCACAAATATTGGCATAAAAACAATCACAAAAAGATTTTAATATAACCAACTCAGCAATACTTATATGACACTGACTCTGAAATGCTGTAATGTTTATTTATGTGGAGGTTAGGCTCATTTCTTAAACTTGGCTGGCATCCAACGGTCTTTTCAGAGACTGATGAAAATTCAGTTTGAGTAAAAACTCAGCAAGATACAAAAAAAGCATCTTATTTTTAAAATATGTGTTTATTTTTGCCATGTACGTCTAGTTGTATTGGACAGTTTGGCACAGCAGTTTAACATTTTAAAAGTAGGAATTCAGAAATTACGAACAGTAGCACTGCCCACAGCAGAATCTCATTGGTCAAAAATTCTCCATGTATCTGAACAGACAAATTACTGTAGGTCAATCACTAGAAACCTGTTGCATCTTTAGGATACTGAAAAAAATGTAGTTCTAACAGTGAAAGTGTTAGCTGCAGCTTAACAGCTTAGTCAACAGAACCAGTATGTACACACAGAGAAGCAGGAACCCTGCTTAAACCTATCCTGACAGGGAATCAATATACAATCAGGGCTCAACTGATAGTCAATCCTGTGTGCCATGCAGCAGCGTCGATGTAAGTGAGGAACGTTGGGCTGGGAGCCAGACACGAGGACACAACGTTGGGGCGGAATGCTAAACGCAGACCCAAGGTGACTGTATCCTGCCTCATCACGCATAGTGCTCGAACAGAGAAAGATGAGAGATGATGTAACAGATATACATACAACACACTCACAGGCTAATCAAATTCAATATACTGGATTATACACCAATACAGGCACCTAAAATGCAAAATTGGCACTGAAGTCTAAAGGGAAACAGGATGTGCAGGGCAACACAGTAGCCCAGATGTCTGTGGATTCAGTTGTTTATTTGCAGTCAGAGTTCTCCCATGACAAAAAAAGTCTTGTTATCATCTCATTTAAAGGCACACACACAGAGTCAATGTGTCCCAGCGCTTTCTGTAAGCTGGAACGTTGCGATTCCTTTCAAGACAGGAAGTAGATTCCCCAACCTCATTATTTTGGTTCATGTCATCGTAAGTTCACGGAGTGGCTCATAAACTCACCATTGAACAGCAGTTGGTTGACAAGTCTCTCCATCGCCACTCTGAGTAATTACAGCCTTTGTGACATCATAAGAGAAGACACAACAGGCCATCATGGGAGACGGAGGCCAGCTAACCCAGAGCGCTTCATCTCTATTATCTCAGTAGCCTGCTTGCTCGTACTCATCTAATGGCCTTTTTCCGCCTGAGGCACGGACACTGGCCTAGTTGCAGACCAGCTATTTACGAGAGAGCGCAGGAGTGGGCCTGTGAACCGCAGCTATAAACCCCAAGCACACGTCCTCCATGAGACCCCAGTACAGCTTCACTGACCCACATTCTCTCAGACAAGCGGAAACTGAAAGAACAGCCAGAGGAAAGACTGCAGGGTTACACAATACACATAAAATCACACAGCGTTCACACATACATAACTCCACACGCCATATTTAAACGGCTAATGCTAATGTTTTCACTCGTATCCACACACTTCAAAATGTATACAATAAAAAAAAGTCACTCATGCGCATGTAAATACACAGCAAGGATACGATTTTAGTTGCTATTAAAAACTTCCAAAATCAACTGAACTCTTTTAGCAACATTTAGCTCATCATGAGGTCTATCATAACTGGAGATCTGTTAGCGTTTATCTCAGTGGTAACTGGTGTAAGGATTAATCTTTGATCAAGAGTTCAAAGATTAATCTTGGGCACTCGAAATACACTAGTCTCTTATGCTCCCCTAGGCTGCATTTAAACTAAAATAACCGTTTAAAATAAACTTTTTTTTCTATTCAAATGCGTTTTAAAATGCAAATTATTCCTGTGATTGCAAAGCTGAATTTTCAGCAGCCATTAATCCAGTCTTCGGTGTCACGTGATCCTTTACAAATCATTCTAATATTTGGTGCTCAAGAAACATTTATTATAATAAATGTTGAAACCAGATGTGCTGCTTAACATTTTTGTGGAAATTGTGACTTTTTCAGGATTATTTGATCAATAGAAAGAACAACAGACATTATAAATGTCTTTACAGTTGATTCATTGAATTGTCCTTGCTTAAAAGTAAGGCGAAGTTGACTACGCTTATCTAGATTTATTTAGTTTTTTCAGTGGCATTGCTTTAAATAATGAACTTAGAGACAGGGATTCAGGGTCAGCATTGTATAGCTCTTGCTATAACTGCTATAAGGGAAAGCTAAACCCGTTTCAGAGAAGTTGCATCTCTAATTCCTCTCTAATAAAGCACAGATGGTCAACATAAAACCACCAATTGTAACAAATTCACCACATTCAACTACAAATTTCAAGACAAATCCTGTCAAGGCTTCAGTTCGCCTTCTGTGAGCAATGCTACCATTATTACCCACGATCAACAGGTCTCCATTTGTTTGTGTGGACTACGATAGAGTTGCATATTAAAAAAGATAATTATTGAGGTATTTAATTGTTAAACAATAGTCAGTAAACCTAAAGGGGGGGGGGGGGAATGCTGTTTCATGCATACTGAGCTTTTTACACTGTTAAAGACTTGGATTCCCATCCTAAACATAGACAAAGTTTCAAAAACTAATGTTGGACGTTTGATGGAGTATTTCTGTGTTAAAAATACTCCTTCCGGTTTCTCACAAGTTTCGGAGAGTTTTTTTCGAGTATGGCTCAGCTTGACGTGAACAGAGCGGAAGGTCCTTGTATGGGCTGTACGGGCTCTTCTCCCGGTAGGGTGCGCGTGCACATGACTAGAGCGAGAGAGGAAATGCACACCCATAAACACTCTTTCAAGGTGCAGATCCAGTTGTCCGTGAACACTTCTGACGCGCCCTATGGTTGCGCCGCGCTTCACTTTATTCCTATGGGTGACATCAAGCGACTTCAACGCTTCAGCACAGCATTCTGGGAAGGCAGCGCTGCATTTGAACCGATTTGAACACAGAATGACGGGAAGCTTCACAACATCGCTTCAGTCGCATCGCAAAGTGGATCTCCACCGTTCACTGCTGTCAGGACTTTACCAAATCATACCAAAGAAGTGTGTTTTTGACGGAGCGGTCCCAGCGATAAAGGTTCGGTCCTGCTTTGGAAGCAGGCGGTGAGTAAAACTGCTTCAAATGTCTGTGCTGTTGGCTATCGTCGTGTGAGTAAACATCAGTAAACGACACGATCGCGTGTTTCGTCATTCAAATGCGCTAACGGACTCCATTTTTGTATAACGTATAACCAATGAGATCATGTATAACGTTACACTAGTCTGACGTGCAAAACCATTTTGCTTGCTACTGCTAAGGTTTAGTCGCATACAATAGTCCATAAACCGAATCATGTCCTCATATACCACGAGTAAACACACACAAATGTTGACAGGCCACTAAATACAGTACATACCACAGAGACGGACGTCCTGCTGTTGTTGCTTCCCCTGTTCAATTTATTTCAGCCTCCAAATGATTCTGGATCATATCTGTATTAGCTGAGATCGATAGCGATGGGCTTCTCCTTGCTTGAGGAAGTCACCACTTTGCGCTCGTCAGTCTTTAGCTCCGCCCACACGATACGCCTCCAGGCGCTCAGTTTTTCCCGGAAAGACTCGGTACAGCCTATATTTATTTTATAAATATAATAAAACTAAAGACTTTTCGGAGATATGAAGGATGCAATACTACTCTATAGGTACTCAAGATTGACATGAGATTGACTGAAACTGAGTGCCCCCCCCCCCCCTAAAAAAATTAGGAAAATGATTTAATGTAATATTTAATGATTTAATGCTTAGATTCAATGTACTACTGTTAGGCAAAGACAGAGATATTTAAATGTATGCTTCATTACAGCATCAAACTGTGTACTGCAGCATCACATTTGGCTGTTCCCTGTGAAGAGCACAACCTAAAGCCAAAAAAGCCCAATTTGTAAAACGAACCAGTGTGGAGTGGACCATGCAAATTCTACACTGTAATTTGCAAAAGCCTCATTTCCTGTGAAGGACGGTCACATACAAATGAAGTACTGCCGGAGAGATCAGGCATCAAGCTCTCTCTTGGTTTGTGTGTTTATTTTAAATATGGTATCTTCCCTACTCTATCAAATCCCTCTGGTTTTTTATGGTCCTATTTTCTTTCTGGTTTTGATCTTCAAAGAGCAGTTTAGGTTGGAATATGAGGCTCTGAGCATCTCTGCTCCGCCCCTAATACGATGAGCTACAGATTTACATCCTGTGAACAATGAGCAGCACACCTGCTCATAGACGACTAATGAACATACACTCGTACATGTAAACACACCTGCAGAGCTAAGACCTAGAGTTCAAAGACCTTTTATGCTCTAGGCCCCTGGCCCCTGTGATCAGCCACCTGGACTTAGTGACACTTAAAGCCCCACCTAGTCTCTAAGCTGTGATTTGTGCCTTTCATAAAAACAAACAAACTTGCAGTGTCTCAATGTTTGCTTAAAACACTCTTTCACATTTCTAAAATAAAAATTAAAAACTACTCTAAAGGCTACGGTACTTGCTGAAAGCCAGTAAAAAAAAAAAAAAAGTACAGAAAATTGTGTAGTATAAGAAAGACACAGAGGATATCAAAAATGTTTAATATTTGGAGCCGATTTTAAAAAGCACATTGGTTTTCATTTTTAACGCTTCTTATAGCAGTGAGAAGTGTTTCTGCAAGAGTTTATGTTCGGAAAGACCTGAAAGTCTGGTAGTGTGTGATGATGCAGTTTTTCTGTTCAGATCTTAAAATTTGTACCAAGAAATCTAAAATAAATCAAATCAAAAGTGTGTTTTTTGCCTTTTTGTATGAATATGCTAGTCATACTGTTATCTAACTAGATAGTGTGCTGAAACTGACAAATTTTACATTTAAAAGATATTTACATTCAAAACATACTGTATCTCTTTTCTGCCAATATGGATAAATGATTTTGATAATCACCCAGCACTTTAGCCTCTCATCAAATTTTCTGTCCAATCAAATGCGCTCTAGAATCTGAAGCATCCTGCACCCTACAATATAAATAGACCCTGAAGCTGTGGCGGAAATCAGTCAGTTGTTCGCACATTTACTATTTTTACATGGTGAATGTCACAGTGCGCTATATAGAGGATATGGAACGATTCAGACAGTGCTTGACATTGGTGCGAATGAAGTCTGCTTTCACATTAATGTCACACGAACTGCTTCAGCACGCACACAGTCTGATCCGGTCCAGAATATACGATAACACAGAGCAAATCTTATGCGTGAGTCGGAGCAGACCACAAAACGTTAGTACAGTCATGTTTGTGTAGCCTGACAAGGAACAATAGTAGTAAACAACTATTATAAATCGCACAAAGGGGCTTTCGCAGTAAAGGAACCACTAATAGCGGAAGTGCCAGCTTTTTGGCGTGTTCACACCGCAAGAACTGGAAATGATTTTAGTTCTAGGAACTCCTTTTTGGAGAACTAATTTAGGTGTGTTTGTTTAGAATATTTAACAAAATATATATCAGAGTTGATTGTGATGGGGTAAATTAAACATGATATACGGTGACATCACAATAGTGTTGGATTGTTGTACCTGAAGCTGCCTCTACATCCCTCAGTCAAAATCAAGGGAGCGAGGGTCTGTCTAAATTAACTTTCCTCGTCCACTTCACAAAGTGGAGCGCACTTTAAAATGGCGGCATGCTCAGGGAAGTTTGCATGTGCGTGTCTAGAAGTGGAGTGAAATGCAGCCCTGGTGCGAAAGCCCCTATCGTGCACCGGTGCTTAAGACAACCAGAGCAGATCTATGTGACGACATAGGAAATTATCAATTCAACTTGTCCAATGTTCACAATTTTAATTTAAATATGAAGATTAAACTACATTATAGAAAAAAGTTAAGCCTATGCCAATTTAGATATTGCAAATAAAGCAAATGTGCTCTCATTTAAAAATAAATCAAGAAAAGAAAAAAAACTAATTTTAAAGCCAGTGTATGTAACTTTGTGGCCAAAACTGGTACTGCAATCACTTTCACATTACTAGAGCGGTGTATTCCCTCTCCCCTCCCCCATGACCCAAGGTTGCCAGATTAGCTGCAGGATCCAGCAGGAACGTTTGTATCTGCAGCTGTGGTAACTAAAGCAGAGCTGGCAACCCGGATGCAGAAACACTACTGATTTCATGATTGGTCGATAGGTGGAGGGTGGAGCTTTATGCCAAAACACAACATGACAACATCAACATTAGTCGAGGGCAGTAACAAAAACTTTTAAATTACAATATTCTGACCAGACTACTGTTGTCAGTGATCTAAGTATTTGAAATTAACATGATTTCTTAATGTCTAGTGAAATATCAGGGCCATTTTTCATATCAGGGCCATGATTAATTTAAATACATTTCTTACATACAGTTCCTTTAAATTTAATTAAAGGGGGGGTGAAACACTCAGTTTCAGTCAATCTCATGTCAATCTTGAGTACCTATAGAGTAGTATTGCATCCTTCATATCTCCGAAAAGTCTTTAGTTTTATCATATTTATAAAAGAAATATAGGCTGTACAGAGTCTTTCCGGAAAAAACAGAGCACCTGGAGGCGTATCGTGTGGGCGGAGCTAAAGAATGATGAGCGCGCAAAGCGGTGACGTCCTCAAGCGTGGAGAAACCCATCTATCTCAGCTAATACAGATAATGATCCACAATCAAATCTGAGGCTGAAATAAATTGAACAGGAGAAACGGCAACATCAGGATGTCCATCTCTGTGGTATGTACTGTATTTAGGGGCCTTTGTGTGCAGTTTATGAGGACATGATTCGGTTTATGGACTATTGTATGTGACTAGACCTTAGAGGTAGCAAGCAAAACGGTTTTGCACGTCAGAGTCAGAATAGTGTAACGTTATACAGAACAACAATGGAGTAACCGTTAGCGCATTTGAATGACGAAGCACGCGATCGTATCGTTTACTGATGTTTACTCATGCGACGGTAGCCAATAGCAGAGACATTTGAAGTTGATTTACTCACCGGCATCTTCCAAAGCAGGACCGCTCTGTCAAAAACACTCTTCTTTGGTATGATTTGGTGAAGTCCTGTGACAGCAGTGACCGTGGAAATCCACTTTGCAACGCGACTGAAGCGATGCCTTGAAGCTTCCCGTCATTTCTGCGTTCAAATCGGTTCAAATGCAGCGCTGCCTTCCCGGAATGCTGTGCTGAAGCCGCTCAACGTCACCCATAGGAATAAAGTGGAGCACGGCGCGCCACATAAGTGTTCACGGACGACTGGATCTGCAGCTGAGAGACTGTTTACAGCGTGCATTTCCTCTCTCTCCCTCTAGTGACGCGCGCGCACCCTTCCGGGAGAAGAGCCCGTACAGCCCATACAAGGACCTTCCGCTCTATTTAACGTCAAATAGACCCATACTCGAAAAAAACTCGCCGAAACTTGTGAGAAACCGGAAGGAGTATTTTTAACACAGAAATACTCCATCAAACGTCCAACATTAGTTTTTGAAACTTTGTCTATGTTTAGGATGGGAATCCAAGTCTTTAACAGTGGAAAAAGCTCAGTATGCATGAAACAGCATTTCACCCCCCCTTTAAACATTTTGGCCTCATGTTTTTTATTTTATTTTTTACTTAAAGGGTTAGTTCACCCAAAAATGAAAATTCTGTCAATAATGTCGTTCGACACCCGTAAGTCCTCCGTTCATCTTCGGAACACAAATGAAGATATTTTTGTTGAAATGCGATGGCTCAGAAAGGCCTTCATTGACACCAATGTCATTTTCTCTCTTTAAAGACCCATAAAAGACACTAAAGACGTCGTTACAAAGCCCATCTCACTACAGTGGCTCTACAATCATTTTATGAAGCAAAGAGAATAGAATTTGTGCGCAAAAAAGAAAAATAACGACTTATATAGCGATGGGCCGATTTCAAAACAAAGCTTCGAACCGTTATAAACAAGTGTACCGAATCAGGATTCAGATCGCCAATGTCACAATTTCAACAGTTTGGCAATTTGACACACGATCCGCATCATGAATCGATAACGATAATTATTGACAGAAGTTTTTTTATTTTTGGGTGAACTAACCCTTTAAATATGCAATTTTGGTGTGCCTTCGAACCCAGGTTTGCAAATATACAGTGTAAAATATGTTAATCCAAAACTATTTACATTTAATGAATATTTATTTAAATTTTTTCAACCAATGAGAAACCAGTTCCTTCCGAAAGTAACACTGCAGATATTTTCAGGTACAGGTACATACTGCCCGTACAACAAAGTGTTGAACCCAATTGTGATTTCAACTTTGCTCTGCAGGAGAAAGATGCAAGGAAATAACACCTTACTCCTCAAGCACACACAGACGGGGTTTATTTTTGCATGCTCACTAGTTGCTGGGGAAACTATCTAAGAAACATATGTGTGGTTTGTCCTTCGAAGCTTCTCCGAGAGTCTGTGACATTTATGTGTGCACACAAGCCTGGCCTTGAGCTTTTGGAAAATAACCTTTAAATATTCTGTGGGTCTGGGCATATCAGTGTATATGTGCATCATGCATGTCAGGGGCATTTTCTCTGTGGAGAAAAGGGAGACAGTCTCCTCAAAAGAACTGGATGAAAAAATAATATATTACAAAAATAAAACAACGCAAATATTACAAAATGTGACCTTAAAAAGAGGTAAAAGTAACTAGTAACACTGTCCAACAGCGACACCCGCAGGTGAAGTTACAACGGGAAGCTTGCTTCTCCTGAGCCCATTGACTTTTAACAATGTACAGTTTCCAGACTGAGTTGCCGGGCGAAATCAAATCACCGGCAGATCAGGATGAGTTTACCCAGTCTAGGATATGATTGATTTGTACAATAAATCCAGGATCTTTTTGTGAATGCTCACAAATCAGCATGAATGAAGAAAATGGAATTAATGGGAAGACTACTTAAACTCAGTCACCTAAGCAGAGTTCACACTGCCCGATTTTAGCCCCGATTTTGACTCTCTGACAAATGCCCGAGATCATAGGCAAATTGGTGCTCATGCACGCGTGTGACAATCACGCAGTGTGAAGGATCAAAGACGCGATCAGAGAGAATTGCAGACAAGTCATCGACGCCCACGAGATATTAGACATGCTAAATATCTGGACCTGTCTGTGTCGGCTATTCAAACTCCTGCTGTGTGAAATGAGTTCCCAGTAAACACAGAACGTTCCTCTAACGTTCCCATATGGTTTGGTTATTTTTGTGGGGAACCAAATAAGAATGTTCTGGGAATGTTCTCTATTGGTTGTTTTTGTAACCTAAAGAGAACCTTCCCAGAACATTCCCTGCAGGTTATTTTGGGTTTTATTTTAAAACTTACAGAAAACCTTCCCAGAACGTTCCCTGCAGGTTAGTTTATAGATTACATTTTTTATAATATATATGCAGGGTATTTGTATATTTCGTTGCTGCATGCATCTGATCTGCACGGGTGCACGCGCTTTCTTCTGTCTTCTACAGAAAGAAGCGCACTTGCATAATTTAAAAATATTTTTATACTGTGTCATTTCGTGTTTACCGACTGACTGACATTAGTTTATCAATCTTTATTGATAAGTTAATAAGTTATATTGAATAAATATACGAGTGTAAATAGTGTCATCTCAGAGAGATTTTACACGTAATCAAAGAACATGATGTTAACCGAGAAATTTTTGTTTACTGACCAAAAGAGAGAAGTTGGCTACGTCCCGTTAATTCAGTTGTAAGAAATGAATGAAATGTTATCAGAGAGGGAGTTGTCGGCGATACTTCCTCTTGTACAGTCATGCAGTGTTAACCCCTCTGTCGCCGATCCATCATGCAGTGTGAACACAGCAGTGACTGAATGCTCCCCCAGACTGTCATGCAGTGTGAAAAGAGCAGTGACACGACGAGTTTGAAAATCATGCAGTCTGAACTAGGCTTTAGACATCACCACTTTATGTCCTGTCAAAAATCAAACTTGAAATTGCATGAAAACATAATTCATAATTTTTTAGTTAGCACATCTGCTTGGGGAAATAAAAGGCACATTTTTGTGTCTGTGTCTTAGACAAGATGTAGAGTAGAATCAGAAAGACTGGAATGCCGAAAATACATCCTCGGGATACAAACAAACTGGGCAATAAGGGTGATGATTTAGACAAACTCATTTAAAGTCTTGCACACTCCTAGTGCAGAATTATCTGTCTTTGCAGTACTCATACTACAGTGGCAGAGCCAGGATTTTTTTCTAGGGCTGGCCGGGCAGGAGCCAGCAACCATTCTGATATCTTTGTTATTTCAACATAAAAATTTGTTTAAAAAAACTTTTACTGACATATAGACTGATAAAATCTCATCTGACCGCAGATATTGAATCAGGGCAATGCGATTCTCTCGGAACCTAACAGAAGTGTCACCAGTTTCCTCACACGTCTTTCAAAATAACGATGGCATTGTAAAAACAGAGAATTACATTTTTTATTGTTTCTTTGACCACACAACAATGTATGTGACTCACTAAAAACAGTCTTGCAACCCACCAGTTGAGAAACATTGATGTAGTCTATTCACTGTTGTCCTGCTGAAGCTCATTCAGCACCTTTTCCGCACTCGTTTGACTTGCGCCTGTCGCTGAGACGATGTTGGAGTGCGCGTCTAACAAGTCTCACGTTTTTTGTGGCATTAAAGAGACGGTTCTGCATTTAAATCAACAAAAATTCTTGTCAAAAAAAACAAAAACATATGCACAGCAGTTGTGAGCGGGGTGGCCAAAGAGGTGGCCAAGCTTAGGCCGAGGGTGGCCGCAGCCCCCCCTGGCCACCCCCTAGCTCCACGGGACGACTATTATATTTACACAAACACAGGCAATACACAAAAAAACGTGAACACAAGAGTCGTGCCAAAACTGCTTCCAAGAGGCAAGCAGGTGTTCTAGGAGAGTTGCCAGGATTTCGTAGCAGTTTCGTAGCAGTTGATATCATGTTGCTAGGGGGTTCACTTCCTTGTTTTTTTCTAGAAAACTTGTATAAAATACAGACTGGCATGGGAAAAAAGTAACCAATGATGCCACAATCTCCAAAAATGCTCGTATAGAGAACTGTGTACAAACTAAATGTACAGACAACCTTGAAATCCCTCATAGTATCAACCCAGTACCTCGTACCACAATTTTGTTTTAAAAGTTTATAAAAGAGGCCAGAAATGTCATAGTCGGCCAATCAGATTAGAGCTTGCCAGATCAAGAAAATACTTTCTAATTCTGTCAGCGAATAGGCTGTAGGCAATGTGTTGGTTAAATCCATTTTAAGAAGCAATGTTAAAAGAATAATTTAAGATTAAGTCAGCACTGAGTGTGCAGTTTAGCTGTCACTCGTCTGTCTCTGCCCTGTGAACACAAGTCTGTCACACTTTGTTCACCTTACAAGTGTCCCAGTTCTAAGCTGTCAGTACATTTCCCATCTTCAGAGCCAACGCCTGCTCCCTGCTTTTAATTTCTTCCCTCACTCACGCACAGCTCCAATCCTCATTCTGCTCACTTATTAACATAAGAGGCAAGTTTGGTAGTTGCACAAATCCGTAAAGCTTTCCTTAGCTAATTATGGCCTTATTATATCTGCATAACCGATAAGAGTGAGTTACTATAATCACTTCCAGCCATTTTGCGTCTAACGAGCCTAATTTCCTTCCTGAAAGGGTTTTCTCTTTGTATTTCAAGGGAAATCGGTAGGGGCAGTGAAATGTGGAAGGGGGTCTGGAGTGGCCCCGAAAGTGACTTTCCCCATCTGTTTCCACAATATTGGAGTGGAGAGCATCAGCCAACTTTCCCCTCAACATTCAGACAATTGAGGTTCAGCAGCTGCACATCAGCGAGGACGGAAATACACTTCCTGGCATAAGCAGAGGAGCCGTCACAAACCATGGTTTGAAGATGAGGCCCGACGAGGGCTGAAGTGTTCTAGTTGTGTCTCATTGACAGGCTGAATGGAGGCTGATGGA
The DNA here is from genome assembly GCF_024679245.1 of Pseudorasbora parva. Taxonomy (NCBI): domain Eukaryota; kingdom Metazoa; phylum Chordata; class Actinopteri; order Cypriniformes; family Gobionidae; genus Pseudorasbora; species Pseudorasbora parva. The sequence continues at coordinate 36,901,850 of NC_090187.1, read as the reverse complement.
GCTCTCAAGAACCACGGAAAAACAGGAGGGAGGTAAAGTGTCTAAACACCAAGGGCTGATTTGACATTTTAAAAGTGTCTGTGGTGAATTCCACCCAAAAAGTTAAGAAGTGCTTTGGATATTGAAGTAAACACTCTTAATATTTCATGTGTGATTCTGCATTCAGAGCTGAAGCTTGATTGTAGGTCATAGAAACAGTTTGAACACTTGAAGGGAATATTAAAAAAAGTTTTAAAGAAACATTGTTTGAATGTCTCATGGTGTCAATACAGTTTTTGGACAAATCAGCTCTGTAAAATTACCCATTCATAAAGGCAGTAGCTGCATCTGAAATCACACACTGTACAGTTAATTTGGTTTGAACTTTAATTCACAACCATTAAAAAAAAGTATGTTTTATACAGTACGTAGACGGATAGTACGAATGAGATTTGGACATAATACATCCGTCATGTTGTCGCTGTCACATGACCTGCCAGTGTCAGTTGCATCACTTCTTTGTCATTTACAATTCTTCTTAGGAAAGTAAAATGCCAATCGAATGCACACTTCAGAATCTTTGTGGAAGTAGTTAGCCTGACAAGCCAGACCCACATCAAGATGTTTGGTCTGGAAACTCACCATAGACAGGGCTCAATCCATGGGGGGGGGATAAACGGTTGTCTTTCAAACTCCCTCTGCACGTGATAGGATAGCGCTACAACCAACCAGAGCAACGAAGGTGAAACAGAGCTCGCTGACAGACTAAACATTCACCGTATCCGGTCGGCTAAACTCCGAACACATCTTCCCTTTTTAAGAATGACTTCTTGAAGTGCCGTTCTTTGTTCTTTTCTCAGAGAAAAGCTTAACTCCAAGTCTTCCAGAATCGCGGTCAAAGCTGATTCTAAAGACCGCCGCCGTTCGCCAGTTTCTGTGTTACTAGAAAAACGCAAACGCAACTCGGCCGTCGTCATTATGGCCCCGCCCGCCGACTCTATACACGATGTGATTGGCCCGTCCAGATTGAGAGGAATACAGCTCAGAAGGGTATTAAGAGTTCCTAGACGACACTTGCGGGCAGATTAAATTTGCTGCCGCTAGGGTGTGTCTAGATTTCTAGGCTAGGAAGTAATAGCTCCTTCAGGTATTTTTCGCCAACTGTTATTAGAATACTATTTTTGTACTGTTTTTCCACATACTTTATAATATAGCACTCACTTCAATGCTGAATGAATCATCCATTTTTGAACAAATGGCTTAACTCAATAGGTGCATCCCAATTCTTATTTGTGCATCCTCGTTTCCTTTCCTAGCTTCCTTTCCTCGCACCTTAGCTCTACCCCTTCAGGATGCGAGGAAAGGACGAGAGGACGGAGGAATTGAATCAAGTGAAATGATATCATCGCTCCCTTTAACGTCACTTCAAAGCGTCGTCAATTAATGATGCATCTACACCGCTGGATTCAGTCGGGATTCTTGAACATTAGAGATAACTATTTATAATGTGAGCTTCTGCCTCCACCAAATACCACATTTGTATTAACATTACCAGCTATTATTAACAACGAATTCCAGTTATTAACTGCTTTTTATTCGTTGTATAGTATTAGTTTCTATTTGTTTCTCTATTTGTTTCTTTCTTATAATTCTGCAACTGTCAGGTGTTATTTGACAAACATTTGTGTATTGTACATGTAAACATAATAATAACGCATAAACTGTGGCATGATACGAAGGGGGAGGAGAATTAATGCGTGCGTCACGTTTAGTCGATAAAACACTTCCGCAAAGGATACTCTAGTGTATCCACGCTCATGACTCCTCAGGAAGCCTCCTCACTCCTCAATTCTCACCTCCTTGCGGTGCAATTAGAGAATTGAGATCTCCTACAAGATGGCTGAGCTCCATCGGTTTCCGGGTCATAGGATGGAGGACGGAGGAGCGAGGAAACGAGGAGGGATATTGAGAAGCGCCCAATGAGTCCCTCATTAAGACAATGAATTGCAACCACCTACTGGTGGTTTTAGTTTTAAATTTAAAAGAGTATTTGATTTTCTTTTAATTAACAACACACACAACACTCAACAAAATATAATCTATTATTGCTATTGACAAATTCCCAGAAAACATTGAGCACTGCTTTGGATATTGAAGTAAACGCTCTTAATATTTAATGTGTGATTCTGCATTCAGAGCTGAAGCTTGATTGAAGGTCATTGCAATGGTTTAAACAATCAGAAATATTAGAAAGGTATAAATAAACATCAGCTGAACGTCTCAGGGTGTCGATACAACATCATCAGGTGCAACCGCAGTTTGCTGCCACAGATTTACCGCCTCCCGAGACGATGCCTTTCTGCAATCACTTGTTTAACATGCAGCCACTTGGGAGGATATCTGTTTTGGCAGGAGCACACACACTGACATACAGGAAACTGTGTGGCCCACTCTCTTTCGGGCCACGGCACATTTTTAGATGCCAGGGGAGTGAAGAGTGGCCTGGTTTTGTCAGAAGCATTAGCTGGGAGACAGAGCACAAAACAGCAGTGCTCTGATGTGTCCGGCGGTGAGGGGGGCGTAATATCGAACCCTCACTTCAGTTAACATGCATTCGTTATAGCGTGAGGACCGGCTGACACAGTGTCCAGCTGCGAGGAGATAGGGAACAGGTCATTTAAGGTCTGCTAATGAAATCTAAAGTGGCCTTCTCCATTTAGACCAGAGCAAGCTTCCCTCTGCTCACAGCGACCTTATTATGGGTGGATGGAATGGAGAAATATCTGAGCTGGTAACAGAAAGATTGTTGAACTCCATGCTGAGAGAGTCATTAGCTCAGTTGGTCAAAGCCAGTTTTCAAACTTTTTGGAGCACCAAATGTAATAATCCTTACCCCCTTTGTAAAATATAAAATGCAGCTTTATAAAAGTATATAATGATCCATGTACACTACCGGTCAAAATTTCAGAACGGTAAGATTTTTTTGAGCATCATTACTCCAGTCTTCAGTGTCACATGATCATTCAGAAATCATTCTAATATGCCGATTTACTGCTCAAGAAACATTTATGATTATTATATTTTCAATGTTGGAACAGTTCTTTAATTGAATAGAAAGTTCAAAAGAACAGTATTTATCTGAAATATAAAGCTTTTGCAACATTATAAATGTCCATACTGTCACTTGATAAATGCATTCATTTCTTTAAATGAATAAAATTCTTACAGACCCAAAACATTTAAATAGTAAAATGTTACAAAAGCTTTTATTTCAGATAAATACTGTTCTTTTGAACCTTCTATTCATCAAATTAAAATTTTACACAACGGTTTCAGCATTGATAATAATCACAAATGTTTCTTGAGCAGTAAATCATCATATTAGAACGATTTCTGAAGGATCACGTGACAGCTTAGCATCAATCTCTTAGTTTTACAATCTCTTTACGAACGTTTTGAAGCGTCACCATGGTAGTTGTGTAGCTGTCTATGAAGGGACAGAAAGCTCTCAGATTTCATCAAAAAGAAGATGAATGAAAGTCCTACAGGTTTGGAACAATAAAAGAATAAAAAATTTGGGGTGAACTATCCCTTTAAATATTGTGCAAATAGTTGTTTTGATATTGTTATAATTTTTCTACCCCCAATTAATTTTAGAAGTATAGAACGTTATAATAGTTTACACATCTAAGAGGATTTTGCTTCATATATATAAAACTAAAAATCTTTTTGTGATTACATTTTTTTTTTACTGTACGATAATATACAGGTGTGTATGTATATTTTTTTATATATATATATATATATATATATATATATATATATATATATATATATATATATATATATATATATATATATATATATAATTATTATTATTTTATTTTTTTACAATGATATTGTATGCATGTACATAATCTCACATTTTTAAAGGCCCCATAGCACTCACTGTTGGGGTCCCTCAGGCTTCTGTGTTAGAGCATGGTGTTAATGATGTTAGATTATGGATTTCATCAGGCAATATGATTTTGGTGATGTGGAATAGCTGAGGGCTGGTAATGTTTCTATATAAAGAGAGCATCGTGAGCCATCACCAGCAAGCAAGGCACTTAGCCCAGGTTTCTAAACACAGCCCACGACATGAGGCATTGATGCATTACAGTATGTGACATAAAACTAAAAGAATTATGATGGCTGAGATAACGTGGCATTTACCTGCTGTATGGATTATTATGAAACAGCCAAGTTTTATTCATTGGCATCTAAACAGAATCTGAGGAAGTAATTACTCACTCACTATACTGCCCTTTGCGTGGGAAAGACTGAGAACTAGAAAGCATGAAACAAAGAGGTTCAACTCATGCAAGTTTCACACTGCAATACACACGGGGTGGGGCTATTAATATTACTGCTCAGACCAAAACACTTCTCATTTTGTGTGAACTTTTACAGTATATCATCTAGAATAACAAGTTTTCTATTTAAGCAAACCGCATAAGAAACAGTTGTGGTACAGTTCCCTGCAGTTACACACACACACACACAAACACACAAACACACACACACACACACACACACACACACACAGTGTAAGAGCTGGTTTTGGTTGTTAAAAAGGCGAGACGCAAGTCAGTGGAACGGAAAAAAATTACCGGGTCTAGAGACGTGATATATATTTAAAGGTTGAACCTCGTTTAACTTGAGCACCACATTTTTAAAATGCCAAGTCATGTGTGAGAAACTACAAAAGATGCGAGACATTTAGTGTGAATTCATTAAAAAACAATGGAGCTAAACATAGCCCTAAAAAAAAAAACAATAATAATAAAGTTTGTCAAATTAAGGTTAGTCTCTAGTAACTAATTCACTTTTATATATAACATTTTAAATAAATATATACACACACCAAAGCTGCATTTATTTTATTGAAAATACAAAAAATAATATTGTGAAATATTATTAAAGTGTTAAATAATGGTTTCATATTGATTACGTTTTAAAATGTGAATTTTCAGCATCATTACTCCAGTCACATGATCCTTTAGAAATCATTCTAATATGATGATTTGCTGCTCAAGAAACATTTATTTTTATTATAATTTTGAAAACTTTTTTTCAGGATTCTTTGATGAATAGAAAGTTCAAAAGAACAGCATTTATTTGAAAGAGGATTGTAAGTGGAATCGTTTGTTAATTGAACGGAGTTTACTTGAATTGAAGGGAGGTTTTAAGTTTGTTCACACACATACACAGTGTACACATATGGCTTGACCCGGCAAAGACAGTGTGTGACTGTTCTGTAAAAATGAGGAGGAAAGTCCTATTTTTAGGGTTCTAGAAATGAGGATCTATAATTAGAAAAGCAGAGCTGTGACTGGTGCATGTGGAAATCATTAGTTTAAGTGGACATTCACACAGGTTTCCCAGAACCACTGTACGTTGTGTTACTCACTCAAGTACAGCATGCGGACGGGAAGCCAAGTGGAACAGAAACAGGAAGATAGAGGGCGGATTTCTCTCCGACTCCGTTAGCGCGTTGTGCAACTGGCACTGAAAAACGTACGGAAAAAAGCAAGCTTTCATTTCATTTCCGTAAAGTACAGATTTGTTTGTGTGTTTCTGAGCGATTACATGGAGCTCAGCCTCAACGTCAGTCAAGTTCTGTGATAAGACCACAGAGACACTAGACAATCAATCAAGCCATCACTGGAGCTCAGAACAAGCATCAGTAAATCTGTCTGGTTCTGTGATCGATAGCACTTAGACAACACAGAACTACACAGCGCTGCGCCACACTTGAACCACTAGCAGTGAGGTAACGTCAGTCTGTGGGGTCCACACAAACCGTGCTTACAAATTGTGTGTCCAAAAGGTCATCATTCACACATTAATGCAAACTTGCAGTGTCCAAATATTTCACCTGCAATGACAAATGAATTAAAAATTTTACAGGTCTTAGATATTTCTAATTTAAGTAATTCTAGTAATTCTAGCAATTTAAGCAAGAACGATTTCGCAAACTATTTATGCTAAATGTAGCTTCTTTATCAAATTGATAATACAAATAATAAACGCAATCAACTAAATTTTAAGATTATCAAAATAGTAGTTAGTTGCAGCTGTAGTTTTTTGGGTAGCACTTTACAAAAACATTATAAAAATTATTATTATTAAATATTATTATAAATTATAATAGCATTAAAGGTGCAGTGTGTAATATGTATAAGGATCTAGTGACATTTTATGTCATCAAAATACATCAGTGGTGTATAAAGACCTCACATAATGAACCGTTATGTTTGTATTACCTTAGAATGAGCCATTTCTATCTCCATACACCACGGGTCCCCTTATAGTGAAGTCTCCATTTGCACCGGCACATGCACTGGCATGTTTCATATGGAAGCCCTAAACGGTCAAACTGCTCTACAGTGCTAGCTGCTCTCTGGTGTCTCAGATATCTTTGTCCTGTGTAGGACACCATAGCTTCTCTATGTGCTTTGACAGGGAAGGGTGAGCGTTGGACGGTTGCAATTCATGCAAAATCTTTCATTTCTACATTCGCTTCCAATCAAACGATAAAAAAAACTCTTATGCTCACCAAGGCTGCATTTATTGGATAAAAAAATACAGTAAAAAAATATTAATGTTATAAAATCGTAAAATAAAATCGTGTTTTCTAATTGAATATTTTCTAAGCTGAATTTTCAGCATCATTACTCCAGTCTTCAGTGTCACATGATCATTCAGAAATCATTCTAATATGCCGATTTACTGCTCAAGAAACATTTATTACTGTCATCAATGTTGAACGATTTTTTTGTGGAAACTATGGATTTTTTATGCATTTTTTTAATGGATTCTTTGATAAATAAATGTTCTATGCTAAAAAAAATAGGGAAAAATTCCTCTGCCAATTTTCTGAATGGTAGTACTTTTTTATGTTCGTTAATGTATTATAAACATACATAACTTAACAGGTGAACAATATTATATTTGTGTATGCATATTATACTAGAATAATAAAAGCTGTAAAAGCCGTCGTTCATTGTCACTTTGTGGTACCTAATAGATTTAATAATATAACAACTTACTGTGAAGTGTTGCCATTTTCACAACTATGCTAACCTTTCTTACAAGAGAAGTAACAAAGTAAGATCTGCCTGAATGGAAAGGGGACAAAAATGCAGGAGAAGGAAGAAGCGTGTGTATTACTATGGTCAGCAGTTCTGTGTTGAGGCGCAGTATGACACTGTTAAGTAGAGAAACAGAGAGCCACTGTATATGTGTGTGTGTGTGTGTGTGTGTGTGTGTGTGTGTGTGTGTGTGTGTGTGTGTGTGTGTGTGTGTGTGTGTGTGTGTGAGTGTGAGTGTGAGTGTGAGAGAGAGAGAGAGAGAGAGAGAGAGAGAGAGAGAGAGAGAGAGAGAGAGAGAGAGAGAGAGAGAGACACAGTGCTGACTCAAGCCCTCTAACCTCACATCACACAAAAGAGGCTTAAAGGAAAAGGGAAGCGAGTGAATATTGGAGACAGGTACCCTTTGTGTTTAGGCTCTTCTGTGCCTAGTTTAAGCAGGAACCCTGCTGTGCTGGAGCGAAACAGCCACTGGAGTATGGAGAGGCTTGATTTAAAGTCACACTGACAGAGCAATGATATTCCAGCACTTAAAAGCCATCAAAATCTAAACCAGATACAGAATATAAAGTATTTTTAGCGTGGACATTAAGTGGACGTTTGGATGATAAAGGGATGAGAGAGGTGGGGTTCAAGCCGCTTTCCTGCTGCGCATGCCAACGCCCCATACTGTATATCCTGTGCAGGAAAAAAATATGACTTCCTGTTCAGCAAATATTCACAGTCTCAGAGGACAGACAAGAGCATCTGTCCAAAATAAACGTATGTAAGGAGCGTCGAAGACCCAGAGGAAGATCACAACAATGATTCAATCTTCCTTAAACGAACACAACCTCCATAGACGTCCTGTCTAGACTATAATGGCCATTTTTGATTGGTTTAGTGGAAAATTAGGGGAAAAACAACTCATATACACACACATCTGTGCCCACTGCGGCTGAAACATACTTGTGTGTTGCTGGTTTTCCCTACAGGCAGATATGGAATTAGAGGATCAGACTCGCTATCTCAGCTGTCAGAGATCAATGACACGTCTGACATCCCCTCTAGTCCTGCACGGCAAACACACACGGATGTCTCCATCCGTTCACCAGCACCAACCACGCTGAAGGAGATCACATCTAATTACTGTAATATAACAACATCAATAACAAAGAATTAATTATAGTCAAGCGCTAATGAGTTATTCACTTCTGCGTGAGTGAAACACAAAACAGAACCATTAAAAACCACTTTGTTTCATTAATTAACTGACACAATGGTTGTAAACTGTAATTTCACATGTACTGAGGAAGATCGGAACAACAAAACGCAGGACTAAAGGGCTGCACTGGGGTGGTACCTGGATCCAGAGGAGAGCGCTACGGATGGCCGTGGCTCAGATAACACCGACTGCTCTTCTATCCCTTCCAACGCCTTCTCCTCCTTCAGAAAACTCTTGGCCTCCCGTGAGTCTGCGTCCACCTCTTTGGTGACCCTGCGGACCACAACATGACATTTAATGCTCAAAATCAACACACTGTGTGTTTTAAAACAAATGACAAGATATACATTACTGTTCAAAAGATTGGGGTACTTTTTTATTGGAGAAATGAATACTTGTATTCAGCAAGATCGCATTGAATTGATCAAACATGACAGTAAAGCAATTTACAATGTAAAAAAAACCCATCGTATTTCAATAAGTTCTTTTGAACTTACCAAAACAAATCAGCATATTAGAATTATTTTTGAAGGATCATGTAACAAGACTGGAGTAATGATGCTGAAAATTCAGCTTTGCCATCACAAGAATAAATGACATTTTAAAATATATAAAAATAGAAAACAGCGTAATAATATTTTCACAATGTTACTGTTTTTACTGTATTTTTGATCAAGTTGAAAAAAAAGCATTAAAAAAAAGCATAAAGCAAAATATAAATTCAACATTTTCTTACATTATAACAGTTTATTCACTATAGTTAATAAAATAGTAATAAAATATGACAAGAACTCAAGATTTAAACAGTGTCAGAATAAATTAATCTTGATAATGTCAGATAACTTTGATAGAAAGGTATGTAATGGATCATAATCAACCAATCATGTTAGCAGTTAAATTTAAGTGCACAATTAGATAATACTAATTCAGGTCAACCAATTACCAAGCAATGCTTCATTTTGTTCAGTCTGTGGTGTAAAAGGTCACATTAGCAATTAAAAAACATGGTCAGGTCAAAGTGTCACATAGTCCACTGTATGAAGAATTTGTGCGTATAATATGTCACAGTTTACTTTATTTTGCTATTATCTCTTACGTAAAAGAACTATAGTGTCCTGCACCCACTAGTAAAAAATTATATCTGAGGTCTGAATATTTTTTGTTTATTGATATGTAAAGAAAAGTAAAGAAAAGCATTAAATAGAATATTTTCTGGTTGTCTAAAATAAATGGATCATGTCCATAGTTAAAGTGATCTGAATGAACGTCTGTATTCATTTGTTTTCACTTTTGGTTTAATATGTTGTGATTTGTGCAATTTTAAGTATCAAAAGTGTCCCAATGTTTTTGAGGCCACTGTACTCTTTTTATAGAACAAGTCTTATTATAAATCATGTCTTTCGTTCATCAAATGAGTTCAAAGCTTATCAGTGCTTTGTGCTTGGCGGGATGTGAATATTTTACTGGCTCAGCTTTGCGTGTGTGACTGGCTCATAAATACAATGTACTGGAATTAATTATTAAAAAAACCAGCAAGCAAGACAAGCTAAGATGTGATGACAGCATTGTGATTAACTGTGACAGCATTCACTGAAATGACCTAAATATTCCTGCACGTTCTGACTTTATTAATGACACGCACATACAATTAAATGAAACTACCTCTCACCACTTTGAAAGGAACATGTTTCTGAAGCATTGTGTCTAAAAAGCAATCGCAGCTAGGTGTTTAGAACATGTTCAGCTCTACATCTAATGAATGCATGCTGCCATCTGGTGGCCACATAAAAGACTCACAGTCACACAAGACCTTCTCACTTACCGAACTTCTTCTCCAGCAAAATCAAACACCTTGGTAATTGTGATTTTGGAAGATTCTTTCGGTTTTTCTTTCTGCTGCTGAGACGCTGTAGACGGTTTAATGGGCTTGTCTGTGCTGGCTGTAGATGTAGACTATAAGAGATACAAAAAATGATGCACATAGTTAAATAAAACGAAAGCACAAAAATTCTATAAAAATGTCATTTTTTGAAGAATGTAATGCATTCTGACTGTAGAAAAAGACTATCAAGACACTGAACCACATGCATAACACAAGCTAAATGTTTCATCAGCCCAAATTAATAACATTTTAATAAATAAATGGTAAGAAATGACACATGTCAGTACGAGAAAATTAAATAAACATGAAATAATACAATTGTAAAACCGTTTTTTTGCAAAGCTGTAAGCATGCATGCAGCATGAAATTGCATGCAATTCCCTATTCTAATGTTTTTCCAAGTGAAACTACTTCACAAAAAAAGGTAAAGAAAGTTGGGCGGGAATAGAAATTGTCCATCAGGTATTGATTGGATGGGTGGATGGCTGTGGTTTGCTATTGGTCAATCTAATGTGAGTGACAGGTTGTCCAACCCTTACACCAGTAAACATGTCATCAGAGAAGTGAAAAAATGTTGTTACAAGTGGAAGGGTAGGTTATTCTGATTAAAGATTACAAGAGCATATGAATTTTAAAAATGTGCAGCGATAAAGCATGTATAATACATACAGAAAAAGAAATGTCCATTTTCGATTTAATGATAAGACTTACAGGTTTTTCCAACACACACAAATAGCAATTTTCTCACAATTTACAAATAGTTGGAAACATTTGGGATATTGTAAGAATTCAACTGAATAAAACATATAACACTAGCCTAGTGGTTTTTGGATATTTTACTGAAAAAATGCTGCATAGTGCACCTTTATAGGAATAGCTCACCCAAAAATAAAAAATTCTGTCATTTACTCACCCTCAAGTTGTTCCAAACTTGTATGAATTTCGTTCTTCTGCTGAACACAAAAGAAGATATTTTGAAGAATATGAATAACCAAACATTTGATGGACCCTATTGACTTCTTCCATCAACTGTTTGATTACTGACAGAAATTATGACAGAATTTTAATTTTTGGGTGAACCATCCCTTTAAGTTTCTTAAGTTACCTGCTGAGAGCCTGCACTCGAAGCTGATGCTTTGGGTGGAGTGCCGACATCACTCAAAAAACTAGCCCAAAGATCATCTGCTTTCTTCTTCTGCTGATCTTCATTGTTCCCTTTGGCCTGAGCTACAAAATGATCTTCTTTTGGCTCATCTTCATCTTTCTGTTGGTCTGTCGAACCACCCTCGCCCTCTTCGACCAGTTTGAGGCCTCCTTTTTTCCTTTTTCTTTGGAAATAAGGGTAAAGTGAGAACATTTTACTTACGCCATTTAGTTGGGTTTAAAATATACGTCAGTAATATTATACCTCATAGGAATGTCTGTTTTAGTTTTCTTCTTTTTCTTCTTCACATCTCCGGACTTTTGCTCGTTGTTATCCTCCCCTTCCAGTGGGTCCTCCTTTACACATTCATTCATGTCATCCTCGCTCAGATTATCATCTGATTAATAAAAGGAAAAAATAAACCAATGTGAATGGATCATATTTATGACCTTAAGAAGAAATAAACATATACCAACTTAAGATGCATTTCTGTATTAAAACTAATTATTTGATTATTGATGCCATTATAGAATGGCATATTCGGATCAGGCTCTCTGTGGGACTTTTATATACATCTTGCCTGAATATACATGAATGGATCTAAATGAATCTGTCCAAGTCACTACGTTCAATGGTTGGATCTCCTCTACCCACTGAAGAGCCTTAATCCAGTGCTTCATTATGCAATTTATGGCATTTTTAAGATAAGGACTCCTGGACAGGACCATTAAAAGACCAGCAGGGGTTTTCATCCTGGTCATCACTGTCACAGCCAAATAAACATCTTTCAGAAAGGAGTAACGTATTAATCGTTGCTTGGATCTGATCACATAAAACACCTGAGATTTTTAAAGAGGGATATAAATTAATATAATAATTTATAATATAAACTCTAGATAATACTGAGATATGTAATTGTGTAGATAAGTAACATTATGTATGAATGAGCAGTAGCTAGGACACTTTTTTGCAATTGTGCTTGCATATAAGGTCAGGTCACTATCAAACATGTAAAATGTTTATATATCAAAACTGAAGCAGGCTGTGTGTACATATATAGAGCACAGACGACTTAGCTACAACTGTGCTCTTGCTCGTATACAGCCATGCTAACACGTCATGCTAAAATCTCTTACCAGAAGGAACATAGTCTTCATCCGCATTTGAGGAATAACCATCCGAGTCGTAGTCCGAATAATTCATCCTTATTTCTCTGTGTGGTGTGCTGTATCAGCTGCTAAATCAGATAAAGACACCGGGAACAATCAAAAGAAACACTGTGGCTAACCAGCTAGCTTTACTAGAGCCGAGCGTGTTAGCTTGCTAGCATCATCTGATCTATAAAAGACTCATCAGCCTCCAATCTCCCAACTTCAAATTCTTTGTTAGGTTGTACTAACCTTGTGCTAAAAAACTATGACAGAAAATATTTTTAAAAACATCAACAACATAAATAAAATAAAAAGAATAAACTATTATTAAAGATAATTAAAGGTAAATGTTATTATTATTATTATTATTATTATTATTATTATTATTATTATTAAAGGTCATTATTAAAAGTATTACAATAAAAAATGACTATATTTCTCCCCTGCTTATATTCGATTACTTTATTTATTTACAGTCCATGATACCAATCCAACAGTGACAGAATAAAAAAGAAAACGTATTAAAACCAACAACAAGGACCTTAGTCATTTTAAAAGGTAATCAAGGGGGAAATTGTATAAAAATATCGTTATTAAAATTAATAATAACAATATATAATATTCTGCCTGCCTGCCTGGCTGGCTATTTTTTAAACACTGCACAACTAAAAAAAAAAAATTCTTGCAAACGACAGTCACATTCTGTCCATATGATATGTGAATCATGTTTTATGGATACCGCGAAGGGACATGCGCTACAACCATACAGGCCCCGCCCACACCACAAGCCTGTCGCAAATCGCAGGGGACAGCTAGATAATCTCAAACCCGACACAGTTGTGGTCGTTAAAACCATACATTTAACGGTTTATCAAAAGTGTTACAGAGCGTCGGTAGTGCTTTTAGTTTAATGAAAGTAAATCCGCGCACTCAGCGCACTTCCGCAGTTGAAGTGGACGTTCATGCAGATGGATGAGCATCTGTGCTAAAAACAAACGCTCTGCTCTAGCCCACATTCCTTTTCTAATGCTGTTATTCGGATTTGACACTTTCTTCACGCATGATCGCAGTGTTGATCTTAAGAGAAATGCAGGACGTGGAGATAGGATTCGTCAAGCAGATCCTCAGTTTGAATTTGGTGCCGAGGAAAAATGCCACCAACTGCGGGAGGAACGACACCTCTCTGTGCGATTTCTCCGGTGAGTCTTCACGCAGTAGCCGACATTATTCATCAGTTCAGGCAGCTCATGTTTGCGCTGCTATAAGATACTACGATCATGTTGTATGATTTGCATTACAGTGAAAAGGTGCTCACGCTTTCAGACTGGTGATGGGTTAGCAACTATTGCTAGTGTGTTAGCTTGCCCGGCTAATGTTACTTGTGTTCGGTGTTTGTGTTTGCTGAAATGATAGTGTAACTGAAAGATGGACGTCTGTCTGTCTGTCTGTCTGTCTGTCTGTCTGTGTCATGTCATGTCATGTCGTCATGTCATGTCATAGAAACGCCACAGAGGTCCATTCTTTAAAATAGCCGGCTCATAAAATCTATTTGTTTTTAAAAACCGGACTAAAATGGTTGTGCTTTTGAGTCACTGGTTTATAGGAGTCATATGTTGAGTCATGATGTCTGTAAATCTGCATCCAGAAAGTATTGACTCAGCTCCACTGTTTTGTTACAGCCTCATTCCAAAATGGATTAAATTAATAATTTTCCTTAAAATTCTACTAACGATACCCCACAATGAACACGTGAAAGAAGTTAGTTAGAAATCTTTGCAGATTTATATATATATACCAATACCATCCACCATGTATATACCATTTGGCAGCCAATACCATGGTGGCAGCATCATGCTGTGGGGATGTTTTTCAGCGGCAGAAACTGGGAGACTAGTCAGGATCGAGTGAAAGAAGAATGCAGTAATGTACAGAGACATCCTTAATGAAAACCTGCTCCAAAACACTCTGGACCTCAGACTGGGGTGAAGGTTCATCTTTCAAAGGACAATGAACCTAAGCACACAGCCAAGATATCAAAAGAGTGGCTATGGGAAAACTCTGAATGGGCCAGCCAGAGCCCAGACTCGACCCCGACTGAATATCTCTTGAGAGATCTGAAAACGGCTGTGCACCGACGCTTCCCATTCAGCCTGATGGAGCTTGAGAGGTCCTGCAAAGAAGAATGGGAGAAACTGCCTAAAAATAGGTGTGCCAAGCTTATAGCACCATACTAAAAAAGACTTGAAGCTAAGGTGCTTCAACAAAATATTGAGCAACGGCTGTGAAATATATCCATCTATCTAACATTTATATTCTATTATTTGATTTATCTGTCTGTCAGTCAGTCTGTCTTACCGCGTCTTTCTAGCCATCTGTCTACCATTTCATTCATCCATCTATCGACCTGTCTGTCTATCTTCAAGTTGTGTGACAGAAATAATGGAGTTAAATATTTAATTTACAGGACTATAGGCTTGTAATATAACAAATGATGCTGCTTCACTAACTATCCGTCTTAATTTCCATGATGCCAGTCATTTAGATCTTTTCTTAGATTCTGTGGGAGATGTTTACATCACAGGCGTGGGAAGATTTGATAGACTCTGTTGGCTTTGAATGTGTTTCTTCATGCCACTGTGTGATGTCTTTCTTTTTTTCAGAGATGTGGTATGGGGTGTTCCTGTGGGCTGTTGTCTCCTCGTTGGTGTTCCACCTGCCTGCCGCCCTCCTTGCTCTGTCAACACTACGCAGACATAAGATGGCACGATTTTTCCCAATCGGCATCCTGCTCATGGCTATCATCGGCCCACTCTTTGGAGGGGTTCTCACTAGTATGTTGTTTTTTTGTCTAGTTACATCTGAACAATTTCATATGCAAAATGCGTAGATTAAATAGTCATTGAATATTTTACATACAGACTGCATATATAAATGGAAACATTTTCTTACAGGTGCAGCTATAGCAGGAGTCTATAAGGCGGCTGGGAAGAGTATGTTCTCCTTGGAGGCGTTGGTGTTTGGAGTGGGACAGTCGTTGTGTATTTTTATCATTTCCTTCTTCAGAGTGCTGGCGACCCTGTAGCACTGAGACATTGGCACACCAGGCTGCCGTCACGAGGAGAGGAAGCTGTTCAGTCACCTGGGCGTCATATGCAAAACATGGAGGCCTTACTTCCCAAACAGTCCCAACAGTTTCCTTTGATACAGAACAATGGTATTTTTTTTTCTCAGATGGATGATGAGTGCATTGAGTAACACAGGACTTTTAATTTGAAAATGAAACATTACGAGTTACCTTTAAAGCAGCGCTAGTCTTGCGTTACAGGTGGAGTCATCTTGCACATGTGTATTTCTTATTAGTTGATCATTATAGATGATATTTTGTTTAATTTTCCTTTCTTAAAGGGTTAGTTCATCCAAAAATGAAAGTTATGTCATTAATGACTCGTCCTAGTGACGTTCGACACCCGTAAGACCTCCGTTCATCGCCGAAACACAGTTTAAGATATTTTATATTTAGACCGAGAGCTTTCTGTTCCTCCTTTGAATGTATGCACACTATACTGTCCCATTCCAGAATGGTAATACAAACATCATCAAAGTAGTCCACATGTGACATCAGTTAGTTCATTAGAATCTCTTGAAGCATCGGAAATACATTTTGGTCCAAAAATAACAAAAGCTACAACTTTATTCAGCATTGTCTTCTCTTCCGTCTTTGTTTTTTCAATCTGCAAACAAAGATTTGAACGGTTATGAATCAGTGAATCGATCGAGATTTTGAGTTTGACACGCGATCCAAATCATGAATCAATACGCTGATTCATAACCGTTCGAATCTTTGTTCGCAGATTAAAACAAACACGAAAGAGAAGACAATGCTGAATAAAGTCGTAGTTTTTGTTATTTTTGGACCAAAATTTATTTTTGATGCTTTAAGAGATTCTAATTAACCAACGGATGTCACGAATGGACTACTTTGATGATGTTTTTATTCCCTTTCTGGACATGGACAGTATAGTGGGCATTCACTTTCATGAAGGAACAGAAAAGCTCTTGGACTAAATATAAAATATCTTAAACTGTGTCTGAAGATGAACGGAGGTCTTACGGGCGTGGAACGACATTAGAGTAAGTAACTATTACTTAGAAGAATGAAAGAACTTTCATTTTTGGGTGAACTATCCCTTTAACACTAACGTCTTTGATAAAGGTAAAGACTCATAAAATGTACATATACTAAAGCCCATTCCAGCTTGCTCTGAACTTACGCTTAAGAGGAACAACTTGCATTCACTTTGCACTGATTATATGAATCCTTTAGGCCAAAGGCTAGACATTTCAGTTTGTTTCTTTTCTTCACACTGTTTTCTATATTTCTTTGCCCTTGATTGGGGGCGTATTTGGAGAGATTACAGTTGAACACACTTGGCTGTGGACTTTGACATTGTAATCGTTTCAAAGCACAAGTGGCTTTTGTTGGTTAAATTTTATATTTGTGACCATTCAAAGTCTTTAAGAATTTGTTTTCCAAGTGGGCTCCAAGATTTGGCCTTCACATTGAATATTTCTGTATATATTAGTGATATAATGTTGCTTTGACACTTGTTTGCCCATAAGATTCTGTATGTGGCAGCCTCACCTCTTATGCCTAATATGCGAATGTAAACCATATTTCAGCTATATAGTCACTTAAATCTTCACCAAAGAAATGATAACACTAATCTACAGCTGTTATACGTTTCAGATACTGTTATTTTTAACGACTAAATCAAATCAAATTACTACAGAATGTACAGAATTATAAATAATATCAGAAACCCAGGTTTATGTGCAGAAGTATATAAAATAATATGCTCAAATTGCAAAGAAAAGTATACTCAGTCATATAGATGTTCTCCCTTATTCTCGTTCAGCAACTACAATAACAGCAAGAGGTGTTGAAAGGGATATGAATATGATCTTACAGTCACAGAGTCTTTAGACGAATCTGAGGAGTTATCAGCCTGACATCTAAACCAAATTTAGTTCTCAAATATCAGTTTTACATTTCTTCAGTATGAGCATTTGTAGACTTGTGTTCTCCCATATTACAAGCCCTCAGGAAGTTCTTGTGTTCTGGAAGTTTCTTTTACGATTGGAGCGCTAACATTCGTGGGACGCACTGAAAGCTATGCTTTATTCGTCTGAGCCTATGGTCTCTCAATTGCACAAATGGATTTATTTTTCTAAAGTCCAATCATTCATGGTGGAGTGACTGCTCATTGTTTTTGTGGTTTGTCTTTGATTGTATGGTCTTCTTGAGAAATTGGATTTGCTCTTTACGACGTGATACTTTCCATTTATTTTTTTTCTGGGCAAGTTTAATTTTCTTACTGTATAATAAGTGCCAATTGCTAGTATTTTCATGAAATAAAATGGTTTAGATTATAATAACTCCACCTTGTTTTGATATCGTAATTTGCTCTCTTTCTGTTTGGGATGTTATATGTTGGATAGGAGGATAAACGTGTGCCGTACATGAAAATAACAGCTGAACGAGTAGTAAAAGCAATTTGGTTTCATTCCAAATGGAGGGCGGTTTACTCATGCCACTCTCATCTGTGGTTTAGTGATGCTTCTGTGTTCTCCAGCACTTCCACACTCACAGATGGCTCTCCTGTGTTCCATTAACATTCACCGGCCAAATCTGCACAACCGCCACTTGCTGTGTACTAAAGAGAGTAATGTGCTGCAGAGCGATGACTCAAATCATGTGGGCTTTTCTGCTAACAGAGGCCCGGTTCTGGATTGGAATAAAAGGACATTGTAATATGAACAGTGAAAACACTATTTTTAAATAGAAAATAACCTTTTTGTGTTTGCTTTACACCAGCATCAGATTTGGAATTACTGATTTTGTGTTATCACTTTGCATAATTACCTTAAGGGGATAGTTAACCTAAAAAAGAATGTACTTACCCTCAAGCCATCCTAGATGATATTCTTATTTCAGACGAATATAATCAGAGTTATATTAAAAAATGTTCTGACTAGTCCAAGGTTTATAATGTCAGCCCAAAACTGGAAGCTCACAAAAGTGTATCCATCCATCATAAAAGTACTCCACATGGTTAAGGGGGTTAATAAAGGCCTTCTGAAGCAAATCGATGGGTTTGTAAGAAAAATATCCATATTTAACCTCCTGAGCCGTGTGGAGCAGTCTTATTACAGACAGATGCATTTTTATGGACTTGAAAAATGACCCAACAGTCACTGCCATTATAAAGCTTGGAAGAGCCAGTCCATTTTTAACTTGTTGGTCCAACACAATCCACATATGCTCAAATAGACTGAGATCTGGGGGATTTTGAGGCTAGAGGAACACCTTGAACTCTAAGTAGTTCCTCAAATCGTTTCTGAACTATGTGTGCACTGGTGCATTCTCCTGCTAAATGAGGCCATTTCCACCAGGGAACATCATTATCATAAAGTGGGGTGTACCTAGTCCACAACAATGTTTAGGTAGGAGGCACATGTCATATTTACGTCTTCATGAATGGCCGAACTCTTGGCTTCCAAGCAAAACATTGCCCAGAACATCAAACTCCATCCACCAGCTTGTCGTCATCCCACAGTGCATCCTGGTGCCGTCACT
Organism: Pseudorasbora parva; assembly: GCF_024679245.1. NCBI lineage: Eukaryota > Metazoa > Chordata > Actinopteri > Cypriniformes > Gobionidae > Pseudorasbora > Pseudorasbora parva. Next base: position 36,882,720 of record NC_090187.1, on the reverse strand, counting down.
ACCCCAGGTCAACGGCGCACACATACACAGCCTTCCACGTGATTTAAAAGAAAATGGGAGTCATTGGACCAGGTGACCTTCTTCCATTGCTCCAAGGTCCAGTTCTGACACTTGGTGGACAGGGGTCATCATATGCACACTGATTGGTCTTAGGCTATGCAGCAGCGTGCTGCACTGTGTGTTGTGACACATTCCTCCCCAAACCATCATTAAAATTTTGTGCCAGACCAGATGGGATAGCCTTCATTGCCCACATGCATCGATGAGCCTAGGGCGTCCTACACCATCACCGGTTTGTGGCTTGGGATCACTGTAAATTCTCACCACTGCTGACCAGGAGCAACCACACAAACGGTTGCCTTTTCGGAGAAACACAATTGCCTTGCCATATCAATTTGGCCCTTCTGAAAGTCGCTCTGATCTTTATTCCTGGCCATTTGTCCTGCATCCAACATGTTGATTACAAGAACTGATTGTTTCTTTACCATCTATTCTACCCAGACCTTAAAATGTGGCCTTCTTAGGAGATGATCAATGATATTTGCTTCACCTGTGACGGGTCAATGTTTTGTAAAACAAGGAGTCATCTATGATCTCAAAATACATGATTTAAAGTACCCTTCAGTTTTTTTTTTAAGCCATTGTAGAACGTGTAGAATGAACCCTTTCTACAATAAAATCTTGAATATATGTGATGTAATGCGAATGTTAAATCAGAAATGTTTTCTTCAAACATGCAGGGAGCTAAAATTTCTGTGCCAATAACAATTCATACAGATGGAGGTATGAACTGTTGTAGAGCTGGGGTGACTTCAGAATATTTCATACCTTCAGATTTACTCTCTTTTTACATGTTGTAATGTAGGCAAGTTTAATCAAACCACTGGTATTGCCAAGCGTCCTTTGATTCAAACCAAACTGAAGCTGTGTTGAGAAAGAAAAGAGGGATAAATCCATGAAAAAGTCAGGACTCATAATGACACAACAGAATTCACTTTTTAATCATTATTAACAAGTATAGGTATTGATTTACTCTTTTGTTTTTAAACGCATTTGTTCATAATTCATTCTTTTGTACATAATCTGGCGTGCAAGGCAAAGGTACACATAGAAAATAGATTTGCGCAGGGTCAGTCCATGTGTGTCTCAGGTGAGAGGGATTCAGTTCTTTGGTCTGATGTTTCTCCCTGCGTTGTGTGCTCCTCTGAGACTGTCTCCCTCCTCTCCTGGTTGGTCACTTGCTCGCTGGGCCCGGATGGGCTCTGCTCTGATTTGCTGTTTGTGACTGTTGTGCTGTCCGTCTGATCAGTGCTGTCCTCCTTCTCCCTCGATTTCACTGTGAATGCACACGAGGAACACGTAAGTAAGATGTCTAATTGAAGGACTGCACAAACCGTAGATATATAATGGTGTCGGAGTGGAGTTCATCTCTTCCTCCGCTCACCTTCCTCACCCTCTGGTAAATCCTCGGAGCAGGGCGTCAGTTCCCCCAAATTCCCTCGCTTTCCCCCCGGTGACCTCTGCCTTCTTGGCAGCGCAGCCTTTAGCTCTGAAAGAGGACATAATAACACCTGCCATCATTGAATGGGTACATACAGTCGATTTTTACTTTCAGAATGAAAAAAACTCAATTGCAAATGGAAAATAATTAGCTTGTGTTTTAAATGAAATAAAAAGATATGAAATCAACATTTTTGTGGCTTTGTTAGTCTACAACCTGTAGCTTTTAAGTCATCTACACTACTATCCAAATGTTTGGGGTCTACAATTTAAAAAAATAATAATAATAATACTTAAAGGGTTACTTCACCGCTTTTTCATATTAAACTATGTTATTCCCTTAACTAAAACGAGTTGATACATACCTCTCTCGTCTCAGTGCGTGCACTTAATCTCTCTGACGCGCGGTGATGATCTGATCAGTTCTCTAAGCCCAGTTCATTCACTATGGAACCAAACAGAGATCAAGTTAGAAGTACTAAACACCTCCATCTTTTCCCTATTTAAATACAGTTACACGAATAGTTGAACGATCAAGTATGGTGACAAAATAAAACGTGGTACTTCTCTAATCGGATTAAAAAGGAGAACTATAATGTATGGCAGATTAGCACTTCTGAGAGTACTTCGGCTCGGCGCAGTAAAAAGTCCCGGCCGAAACATCTTTCCTCACACCTCCCCCTCACTCTCTCATTTCTTTCCATAGGGAGATGTGAGGGAAGATGTTTCGGCCGGGACTTTTTACTGCGCCGAGCCAAAGTACTCTCAGAAGTGCTATTCCGCCATACATTATAGTTCTCCTTTTTAATCCGATTAGAAACGCGCCACGTTTTATTTTGTCACCATACTTGATCGTTCAACTACTCTTGTAACTGTATTTAAATAGGGGAAACGTGGAGGTGTTTGGTACTTCTAACTTGATCTCTGTTTGGTTCCATAGTGAATGAACTGGGCTTAGGGAGCTAAGCTTAATGCTATCAGTTTGTCACTGCGTGTCAGAGAGATTAAGTGCACGCACTAAGACGAGAGAGGTATGTATCAACTCGTTTAAGTTAAGGGAATAACATAGTTTAATATGAAAAGGCAGTGAAGTATCCCTTTAAGCCGCGGTCACACTAGACGTGTAGGATGCCAATTTTCTTTAGACACTGCAACGGTCGTCATATGACGTTACGTTTTGAAGCATCTTTTTATAAGCATTAATTCAACATATAACAAATGGTTATATACTTAAATGTAAAAAATACACAATATACTCGACTTTACTGCAAAAATATAGTTAAGCCAAGAGGTCCCACCATGACGAATCATTCTTCTTATGGTCATACGTCTTGACGTGATGCAAATTAGCAGATCAGAGTTCACCAAAATTTGAACTTTTGGAACGCAACGCATTGCAAAACTTTTCACATGAGGTTGAGTTTCCGGTCTGATGCATTCGCATGCGTGTGTATGGAAGTCATTGTAACGAAAAGTGTAGTGTGACCGCCCCTTTATTCAGCAGGAATGCATTAAATTGATCAACATAAGGTTACAAATAATTATTTTTCAAATAAATGCTGTTTTTTTTACTGTATCATGTTTGGAATTAAAGGGTAAGTTCACCCAAAAATGACGTTTATATCATTAATGACACACCCTAATGTTTTACCACACCCGTAAGACCTCCGTTCATCTTCGGAACACAGTTTAAAATATTTTATATTTAGTCTGAGAGTGTATGCAAGTGTAGACACTATACTGTCTATGTCCAGAAAGGGAATAAAAACATCATCAAAGTAGTCCAAATGTATCAGTTATTTAATTAGAATCTCTTGAAGCATCAAAAATACTTCTCTTCTGTGTTTGTTTTTTAATCCTCAAATAAAGATTCAAACGGTTATGAATCAGCGTATTGATTCATGATTCGGATCACATGTCAAACCGCCAGAATCATGTGACATTGGCGATCCCAATCACGAATCAATACACTGATTCAGAACCGTTCGAACCTTTATTTGAGGATTGAATAGAAACAAGGAAAAGAAGACAATGCTGAATAAAGTCGTAGTTTTTGTGATTTTTGGACCAAAATGTATTTCCGATGCTTCAAGAGATTCTAATGAACTAACTGATGTCACATATGGACTACTTTGATTATGTTTTTATTCCCTTTCGGGACATGGACAGAGTAGTGTGCATACACTTTCATTGAAGGAACAGAAAAGCTCTTGGACTAAATATAAAATATCTTAAACTGTGTCTGAAGATGAACGGAGGTCTTACGGGTGTCGAACAACATTAGGGTGAATCATTAATGACATATATTTCATTTTTGGGTGAACTTACCCTTTAACATTGGTAATAATACCAAATGTTTCTTGCGCAGGAAATCATCATATTAGACTGATGTCTGAAGGATCATGTGACACTGACAATTCAGCTGTTTTTTTTAATATTTTTTTATTAGTTTGTACTGTAGTTTTAATCAAATAAATGCATCCTTGGTGAGAATAAGAGATTCTTTCAAAGTCATTAACAAATCTTACCACACTAAACTTTTGAACAGTAGTGTTCACCTATATGCTAGTTGCCTCCAAAAAGTAGTTTGACATTACTTTTTTTTTTTGGGGGGGGGCATTTTTTTGGACATTACGGATAATAATACCTGCAACTGACTAGCAATAACATCATCAGATCTTCTTCAATGTGTAGTCAATGTCACACTGACAGTTAAATAAGCATTACATTATTATTCTTCAAACATCTCCCTTATATTACATGTGTGGAATTATTCAAAAACACAAAGTGGATGCAAGTGACATATTGTGAGTGACAGTTGTGAGACATCAGAGGCTCACCCTCAGGGTCAAGCATGGCGGCGTGTTGGAGGAGAGAATCCTCGTGGACAGACACGGCGCGGCGCTGGGGAGAGGGCTTCATGCGGGGCCGTGGAATAGGGAGGGTCTCTACGAGAGGAAATACGGTCAGACTGTGTCTGTTCTTATAAAAGACATTAATACAATGCCACACAATGTCTTTTATGCCTTTGAGTATACAGGACAGGGAGTAGGACTGACTGTGGGAATGGGTGGAATTGTGGAACATTACAGTCGGCATTCAAACCTGTGACCCTTTATGTCATGAGCGAGCGTATGAGCTGCAACAAAAGGTCCTTTACAACAGATTCACAAATATCTGCATCAGGATGTATGGATGTAGGGTGGAACAAAATGAAAATTAAAAAAACATGACAGGCCGCTCACTGTCCACAGAAAATACTGACACATACGCAACACTTGACACCGCCTGGGGATGTTCATCTTATCACATGATCACAATATTCATATTCTCACTTAGTGTGGTTATTGCACTAAGATAACATTTGGAGCGATAAAGATTATTTTGGACAAACACTCAAAAGAATGAATGCATTTTCATCAGGGCCCATTTGCTTCAGTCTCAGAAACATTGAATTACAAGACTGATGGGATAGGGCTAACTGAATTGTGTTTGGCTGAGCTCTGGAAGAGAAGAGCCGACAGACTCTGAGAGCGTTAAGATCAGCCAACGGGGGAGGTGTTGAATGAAAACAGACACTAGTTGAGTCATTATGTGGCCCTACTTTATTATTATAAATTAACAGTGATGGATATCATGAAGGCTGAGTGTGAGTGCACGCATGAGACAAAGTGAAAATCTATCTATCTATCTATCTATCTATCTATCTATCTATCTATCTATCTATCTATCTATCTATCTATCTATCTATCTATCTATCTATCTATCTATCTATCTATCTGTCTGTCTGTCTGTCTGTCTGTCTGTCTGTCTGTCTGTCTGTCTGTCTGTCTGTCTGTCTGTCTGTCTGTCTGTCTGTCATGTCATGTCATGGAGACGACCAAGAGGCCCATTCTTTAAAATAACCGGCTCATAAAATTGATTTGCTTTTAAAAACCGGACTACAGTGGTTGTGCCGTGTGCTTTTGATTCACTGGTTTATAGGAGTCATTTGTTTATGGACTGGGCTCGCATTTTACAGTAATTTTGCATGAAGGCCATGAGGATAACTCAATAAAAAAGAAATTTCTTGTTATATATAATTTTATATATACAGTTCATGGCCAGTTTAGGTCTAAAGGTAATGAAATTATATTTGGTTGTGAATTCACTTTTAATTTTTATTACCCATAGCCCTAAACAGTGAAAAGCGGTACAGGAAATAACATAAACGTAGTTGACATTATTTATGCGCAACATTTCAAATAATTTGTAAAGTCGCTATTAACTGATAATCTTGCCCTTTCTAAAATAAGATGGAGTGTGTTAAAGAGTTTGAAAGACTCCTTGAGGGTGAGAAAGTAGTAAGAGAATTTTCAGTTTTGGGTGAACTATCCCCTCCTTACAACGAGTTTTCATAAGCCCAATTTGTGAAAACTGGCCATCCAAAGCCTGCATGCTGCATCATCCCCACTAGACTGACAAGGAGGCAAACCTTCAGTGACAGATTGTGCTCTCTCTGCACGCTCTCTGATATCCGTGCTGAGAATCCTCCGTGGCGAAGGGGCTGGAGGCGTCTCTTTGCGGGGAGATGGGGTTGGAGGTTCCTCCTGGGGCTGGGACAGAGAGATGGTCTCGGACACCTCTGCCTGACCATCCTGAGCGGGGCTGGGGAGCTTGGGAGTGACCGTGGCTGTCCGTGCTGCCTCACTAGTGGGAAGAATTATGGGTTTCATGGCCGGTTTAGGGGGCAACGGGCCGATAGGGCGCTCTGGAAGTAGAGGCCTTTCTGTACGCTGGAAGTCTGTAACACTCTGGGTCACTCGGGTTGGTCGCCTGGTGTCTGGAGAAAATAGGAGGTTTAAAGTCAGCATGAAATCTATTTACTGAATGCTTTTTTTATATAAAAAAGATCATACATTGATCTTCTGTTGAAAACTACTAACTTCTCCATTCATTTAGTCTGCTTAAACTCCACCCTTTCTTATAACTGACTGTGAATTTACATTCAGATTTGTCTCAGCTCAATCAACATCTAATGGATATGGAATGTACATGTATGAAATATACATTTTCTTCACTCAGATGTACATCACAATACAAAAGATTTTTTTTGTGCAGTTTTATTGCAACTTTAACAGTCATTACTATGAAGAAAACGACTGAAGATGGGTGATTCTTACCCGATGAGGTGGACATTGTGCGAGGTTTCATAAATGTAGGCGGCGGCTCAGGTTTGTCAAGTATGGCCCCTAAAAAGAAAGCAAAGTGTACTGAATAATAGAAGAAATGGCTTGACAGACCCATGCAAAAATGCTTCACATAAACACGAAATACATGCTGAGCTGTGCAAATGCATTGAAAAGTAGCTTAAGGTAAAGGATTTCATGGCAGAACCTGCAGAAAATGAAATTTTCTCCTTTAAATTGGATTTAACACAATGCTTCAGTATAGTTCTTGCTGTTTGTTTGTTTGTTTCAATCATAAGATTATGTGCAGACATATGGTCTTTGGCTAGACCAGACAAACACATGTACTGTAGATATGGTATGTAGATAAATAACTTCACTATATTTTGCATCTCACAATCAGTGAATGGCCTAACCACACTGGAAGCACACAAATGCCACACCATCATGAGACTCTCTAGCAGTCACACCTGTGATTGTCAAAACTCAGATGTGCTGACGCAGCACTACCAATGCGGCAAATTCTCACATCCCAGCACAAGAGATGTGAGAAATGAGAAATGTGTCTTACCCTCAGAGTTAGCTTTCCTCAGCTCCTCATCCTTGCTCTGTAAGAGGATAACACTGGTTTAAATCAGATGCCTAGTGAAGTAAGTGTATAATCTCTAATTCACCCACACCCTTCATGTAAGCGATTATTTTGATAATGCGGTTTTAGCAAAGTAGGCGAATGTTACTGGGGGAAAGGTGTTTTTGCTTGATATGAGGCATTTATGCAGCCCCAAATCCAATAACAATAAATTATTTTTGACCATTAATAAGGTTTAAAAGGTCTTCGATTAATTTAGTTCCAAGGGGTATCCGTTTTCACAGTTGGACTGTTTGACAACAACATACTACTCAAAAAACACATTTCTAGCATCCCAGATGGACAATTGGAAGCATCCATGAAAGACACACTGACCTGGATATGCTTGGTGTCAGTAGGAGATGTTTTGGTGACTCCAATGCGGTGAAGCATAACATGGAGACGCTGTTCAAAGCTGGATGAGCTCTCCGATACATGTTTCTACACAGTGACCCGAAAAATTATAAATACATTACAACATTACAAATAGAACAAGAAAGATTTCAATAGTTATTTATTTAGGGGCTTTCAGAGCACTTTTAAGGAAGTGAGATCAGCCATAGATAGAACAACAGTCAATAGGAACCTCTAAAAATGACAGTGTCCTCTTTTCCAGAGGGCTTTCTGGGGTAGGAACCAACATCGACCAATCTATTTAATACCGACTCACTGTCTTCAGCATTAGCCGGTGGAAATCATATTACGAAACAGCATATGCTGCAAGAAAAATAATTGAATGATTGCACTTCTGACACATTTATATAGAGAGATTTAAAAAACAGTTTTACTTCTCAGATGTATTTATTTTGTTGTAAAGACAGGGTTTTTAGTTTTCTTTTGATTATTTTATATCTATTTTACTGAAAAACAAAACTAAAATAGAGATAAGACAATGACTTTTTAATCTGATACCATTTAGGTACTATCAAAGTATTTTTATTGTAAGATCTTAAAGGGTTAGATGACCCAAAACATTTAATTCTGTCATTAAATCTGCAGTAGGTATCTTTAGTAAAACAATTTTTTTTAAACATATTTGTTAAGCCTGTCATTATGTCCTGACAGTAGAATATGAGACAGATAATCTGAGAAAAAAAATCAAGCTCCTCTGGCTCCTCCCAGTGGTCCTATTGCCATTTACAGAAATACACAGCTCCCGGTATGAAATGACCAATCAGAGCTAGGTGGAGGGTCTTAGCAGTGCCAATCAGGCTCGTGTGCATGCTGATCGAAACCCCCTCTCATGCACAGCCCGAACAGGCGTGCTTGCTCTAGTAGTGACAACAATGAGAACAAATCATATGTGGATACTGGGAGCTGTACGATAAATCTTCATACTTTATAGGCCGGCAACACTGTGGAAGCGTGGTGTGTCCGTTTTTATTTCAGCTCCCATGTTAACAGGTTAGAGCTTGCACACTGCCTGCGTGACACGCGTCTCAGGCATGGTTTGAGAAAACGTGTGCATGCTATATATAGAAACAACGCCTATTTTTAAAGCAACACGCAAGCGTGTTTGAAGGGTTTCCAGGCAACATAGAATAGGAAAAGATGTTTATATGTAATTTTGACACGAATACATATTAACAAATTATATTATGATGTTTGAAAGTCTCTAAGGCCGGAGTTTCTGTTGCATGTGCGTGGCGTTTTCTATGCCTTTGCACACCAGGAGCATGTCTGTCGCTGTGTGTGTGAATTCCTCGTCGGAGCCCAATGACTCTAGCCGCATATCATACAGATAAAATATCACACACTGTGCAAAAACAACTATTGAAACCTACTTATTCAATGGCTTGTCATGTTGCTGAAATAATGTACTAGCAAACCTTATTTAGCATTACATATCGATAGAATAATTACTTGCATACTGTAACGTTAGTTACCGTTATATTGTCTTACTAACTATTTATTACTTATAGAAATAGTGCAACGCTTGTAATTTACATTACATGTATTGCAAAATACGTAATGTTTTGAGGGCCAAGTTTGTAGTCAAAGTATGGGCAGGTCATAGTCAATGTAAATCATATTGTTGATGTTTCATCCGTAGCAGTGAATGTGTCATAACTGTTTATCCGCTGTCAACTGTGGGCTTGCTGGTTTACTAACCTGCGGGTTCATGGCCGGCTCCGTTGTGATGGGTGAGGAGCTGTGGAGGGAGGGCTGTAGCGCAGCAGAGAGCAAGGGGGAGTGACCTGTGAGTTGTGCTTGTTCAAATTTTCAGGCTATGTCAACGTTTTCTAAAAACTCCCTACTGCAGCTTTAATTATTCACCTGTAAAATCTGTGAGCTTTTGGTCCCTCCATTGACAACCAACACAACTACCGTTTTCAAGCCCAAGAATGGTAGTAAAGACATAATTATCCTTGACTAGTGATTTAACCTTAGTTTAATGAAGTGACGCAAGTGCTTTGAATGCGCAAAAAAACATAATTTGCAGCTTTACTTACAAAATATTAATTCCCAGCGGGCCGTTGAAAAGCTTTCGGATTTCATGAAAAAAATCTTCATTTGTGTTCCGAAGATGAACTAAGGTCTTACAGGTTTGAAACGTCATGAGGATAATTAATTAATGACAGAATTGACCTTTTTGGGTGAACTAACCCTTTAAATGAACCCTTTTTACACAAAACTTACTCAAAATTAACTTTTCTGTGTTATATCTTGGCAATGCGATTAGTAGATGTTAGACATGTGCCGATATCAATTTTTCATGTTGTGATTAATTGCTAAAGCTTTTATCACGGTATACGATATTATCACGATATTGAAATAAGTTGCAAAAAAAAAAGTGTTGCCATAGCATAACAGCTTTAAGAACTATTTTTGTAATAACAAAAATAACTGAATGTTTAAATACAATAATGCACCAAAAATATGTACAGCTCTGGAAAAAAATTAAGAGACCACTTATCATTGAGAAATCAATGAGAAATCATGTTAAGTGGTCTCTTAATTTTTTTCCAGAGCTGTAAAAGTAAAATTTTCAAACAGATTAGAGTGCAAAGGAATTAGGCTATAAAGAACAACAGGGAACAAATTACAATAAGGTCTCATTATTTAATGCATTCACTAAGATTGAGCAATAGCTACATTTGGTACAGAAAGTATAATGTTTTTGGTAATGTTAGTTAAGAAATACTGATCATTGTTAGTTTTATCTTAGGTCCATTAAAAAAGTTTTGATTTTAATGTTATTAAACAGTAACTAAGAAATTAACATTACTTAGAATAATTAATTCTTTATAAGTATTTTTCATTGTCAGTTTGGTAATAATTAATTAACATGTTAAAGTCTCATTATGTCTCAAAGTTTTACTGAACAAAAACAAATAATCAGAACAGTTCTAATTATTAGGGCATGTTGTAGTCCAGATTAAAACATAAAAATGTTTAAATTTGAAAATAAATAGCCTATTAATTCATTGGTGCTGTGATGAACAACATTGAGATTACAAAAAACGAATTGCTGTTTTAAAAACTTCACTGGCTTGCTTTTGTTTGCTGGTTTCCGGGGTAATCGCGGCATTCTGCAGTTCATCAGCGCCCTCTGCTGTCACTGAGCGGCACTTCAGCAGCACGTCTCCTTCACTCGTTCTTGTGCTTCTCATTTACATCTGAGCGCGTCCCTTTGACGCAGAATACAGCGGTGTTGAGCATTTATACGGTTGATGGGCAAAGTATTCTTGAGTGCATTATAAAAAAATAATTAAGTGTTAATAAATCATTATTTACTTATTATTATATTATTGGATATTTTGAAGTGCCCACGATAACAATATCGTGCATATTCATCATCGTGATATACCGCATTATCGAAAATCGGCACATGTCTAGTAGACGTTAAAGGACAACTCCGGTGAGAAATGAACCTAGGGGTAATTAACAGATGGTTACCGAGTAGATCGTACTCTGGGATGCGTTTTAATGAAAATCTAATGTAAAGAGTTTTATCTTTAAAAACAGATTAGCTTATAACGCTAATCTGGGGCACAGGGTAGACACAGGGTGGTAAAATTAAATCGCTAGTTAATACCACTAACAAGGCTCAAAATAGCCTCACACTAACACGGTAGCATAATGAGGGTCCCTACATGCAAACCGAAGCATTGAGAACTTTGTAAGTGTACAAACAGTTTAATAAGAAGATAATTTATAAACATAGTCCCTTACGCGTTCACGGACAGGCACCATCTTGGAAAACAGTCTCGACTAATCGATCCACGAGCGCTGTTCTAAGTGAGCTGGTCGATAGGAATTAAGTTTGTGAAATGTAATAACATTGACATTTTTAGTTTTATTTATTTATTTTCTCTGTTGTGTTCAGTGTTTTCTTCTGGAAACAACGGACCATATGAGATTCCAATGCTGCGTCCCAATTCGCCTACTTATACTACGTCCTAAAAGTATGTACTCTTTTTGTAAGGAAAAAGTATATACTTTTGAGTGTGTAGCAGAAAAGTGTGCAAGCTTCGGGACATAATACTTCGCCCTCTTTAACGGACTCAGTCGCTTAGTTACGCGCATCCCGTCACCGTTTATCTGCCCTGTCAATCATCGTCAGATTCGTCACAGTTCAAATCCTTCACATTCAGTTTAATCTCCTACCGTATCGGAGAGAAATGAAGCCGCTCGTTGATCTGCCATTTGTGGGTCTTTAATGCAGAGACTCTCCTCCTGTGTTTGCAGTTTAAATATAATTATGATGCATTTAAAAGTGAATGGCCAAACGTGTCATTACAAAAGTTCACAATGCTGCTGCATGTGAAATATAATATGGACAACACTGAATAAATATATATGTGTCAGGTTAAATATTGATAGGGTCACTCAAAGCCCTTTATCTAAACTTCTCTACTTAACCGTCGAACTCACACATCTGTCATGTTTGTAGATTTTTAACGCTTTTTATCCGCGTTTGTAGTTCTAATCGAATCCTCGTCCAACTCGCAATGGGTTGTGGGCAATATCAGCCGTTAGAGTGCCCATCGATCCATACTGTGAATTCGGACCGGAAATAGTAAACCATCCGGGAATCTTTGGAATACTCTTTTCAACATACTACGATTTGGGACATACTAATTCTATTTTCGAGTACTATTTAGGATGGATAGTAAACGAATTGGGACGCAGGGCAAGTCACAGTTCATCACTTAGCAGAGCGCTCGTGGATCGATTAGTCGAGACTGTTTTCCAAGATGGTGCCTGTCCGTGAACGCGTAATGTACTATGTTTATAAAGTGTCTTTTTATTAAACTGTTTGTACTCTTACAAAGTTCTCAATGCTTCGGTTTGCATGTAGGGACCCTCATTATGCTACCGTGTTAGTGTGAGGCTATTTTGAGCCTTGTTAGTGGTATTAACTAGCGATTTAATTTCACTACTGTGTGCCCCATAGACTAGTGTTCTAAGCTAATCTGTTTTTAAAGATAAAACTCTTTACATTCGATTTCCATGAAAACGCATCCCAGAGAACGATCTACTCTGTAACCATCTGTTAATTACCCCTAGGTTCATTTCTCACTGGAGTTGTCCTTTAATCAGCCAATCAGTTATTAGTCTACTACACAACATATAAATAACCAAATATTGTCCAAGTAATTGGTCTAACCAATATATTGGCCTATCACTAAACTATCATCATTCATTTAACAGCTAGTCTTACCCTGAGCAGAACCACTGCTCAATTACCTTGGCATGCGTGGCTGTGCCATCCTGCTCTGGCAAGACCTCTGAGAGCAGGATGAGGGACTGTGATTTGCCCTCTCTTAGAGAGCGACGGATGGGTTTGGGCCTCCGCTCTCCATCTGGGGTGCGGCTTTTCTCCAGGGTCCGGCTTTTCTCCCGCTCTGAGGGTGACACACCAGGGACTGGGCTGGGGGTTTTGGTGGGAGTAGGAGGTGCAGCAGGGGACAGTATTGGGGCCTCTTCAGTTTTGCATGGGGATGAGGCAGGAGGTATGGGAGTGGATGCAGGTGGGATCAGTGCAGGTGTGGGAGCAGGTGAAGGAGCTCTGGGTGACATTTTGTCCTCATTAACTGGTGAAGTAGTTGTGGAATCTGTGATGGTAAGGATGGTGGTGGTAGCTGTGGTTGTGGTCGCCTTGACTACGATTTCCTCATCCAGTTTTTCTTTGTCCCTCTCCTTCTCCTTCTCTCGTTCCCTCTCTTTTTCTCTTTCCCTTTCCTTTTCTCGCTCTTTCTCTGCACGTGCTGCCTCCCGGAGTGGTCGGATGAGATCTGCTATTGAAGTCTTTTTGGCCTTGCCCTCGGGACCGCCGTCCCCCTTTGCCCCTCGACCTGCACGGACTTTCTTAAATGCGAAAAAGTCACCAAACTTCTTCTTAATGTTTTTGGAGGGGGCTGTGGTGGGGATGGGGGTTGTAGTGGAGGTGGTAGGAGGGGCAGTTGTGACACACGTGGGCTCTGCAGGTTGTGCTTTAATGAGGGGCTCCTCCCTCTGGTGCTTTCTGAACACGAGGAGAGGAGAGGCATGATGGGAAATGTCTTTTGACAACCGATAAGGATATTTTTTTGTTAGAGATCATGATTTAATCATTTGCCATCATTAATTCCAGTTCTATGAAAAATATCTGTGCGTTAACATTGTTTTGCATACTGCATACTTGAGTGTTTTTGCATGTGTTGTGTACTCACAGGGGGTCATCGGGGATGATTTTTTTGGTGAAGAACTCTTCTACACCTTCATCAACCCTCCCCATGTTCTCATTGGCCTCATTCTCGTTCTCAGCGGCCTGCTCCTGCACACATACAAACAAACAAAAGGTCATTCACTCAATCAAAATCGACTAAATGTTTTATCCGAATATGAAAAACTGTATTTTAGCCTAATGAAGTGAAAAGAGTAACATGATATATACAAGACCTGACCCTCAGACGACACACCCACAGATTGCCCATAACCGTTCACTGAGCATCTAATGCTCATTGTAGACAAAACTTCCCAGCACTTGTGAAAATACCAATCAGACTATAGAGAGCTAGCCAACTTCCAGGAGTATGGGGTGGACAAATTCCATGTCAGTAAGCAAAGATGCCAAAATGGTGTCTACAAAGTACTGAGTTGACATTGGGGAAGAATGCTAGATTTGACAAGTTCAAGGTTCATGGCATCAAACGTTTAGTTTGAAGTTCTTGGAAATAAATAAACTAGATTTTTTTAGAAACACCGTTACATAGTGTACCAGGTTATTTCAGCTTTTTTTTTTCAAAGGGGGGGTGAAATGCTGTTTCATGCATACTGAGCTTTTTACACTGTTAAAGCCTTGGATTCCCATCCTAAACATAGACAAAGTTTCAAAAACTCTCACAAAAACTCTCACAAGTTTCGGAGAGTTTTTTTCGAGTATGGGTCGGCTTGACGTGAACAGAGCGGAAGGTCCTTGTATGGGCCGTACGGGCTCTTCTCCCCGTAGGGTGCGGGTGCACGCGCGCGCGTGACTAGCGCGAGAGAGGAAATGCACGCCCATAAACACTCTCAGGTGCAGATCCAGTCATCCTTGAACACGTCTGACGCGCCCTATGGTTGCGCCAAGCTCCACTTTATTCCTATGGGTGACGTCGAGCGACTTCAACGCTTCAGCACAGCATTCCGGGAAGGCAGCGCTGCATTTGAACCGATTTGAACGCAGAAATGACGGGAAGCTTCACAACATCGCTTCAGTCACGTCGCAAAGTGGATCTCCACCGTTCACTGCTGTCAGGACTTTACCAAATCATACCAAAGAAGTGTGTTTTTGACGGAGCGGTCCCAGCGATAAAGGTTCGGTCCTGCTTTGGAAGCAGCCGGTGAGTAAAACTGCTTCAAATGTCTGTGCTGTTAGCTATCGTCACGTGAGTAAACATCAGTAAACGACACGATCGCGTGTTTCGTCATTCAAATGCACTAACGGACTCCATTGTTG